>NC_064627.1:351162450-351469565 GCF_023864275.1 Schistocerca cancellata | reverse complement strand
TCTCAGTCCGGTATAGTCACCTCGACTTTGCCAACATTTCAGTCTGTGTGGCAGAAGGGAGTCCTTACACCATCTCTGGAAGAACCCTGTCTCATGTAACGTCGATAATAAGATTCACGTATACCGTGTTGCTTACGATCGGAAAGAGGGCGTCGAAGATGTCGGGATCTTGGCCTGTGCCTTCAAAAAGCGCTGGACGTCGAGTATTTTCGGTCTGTCAAAGTCATTTCGAAAAGCTATTTTCAGTTTTCGGTACTGGCGCGGTACGGAGTCACGTTAATATCGGGCGGAGGATGTAAACAAGGCGCGCTTACTAGCGCTACAGGCGGAAACTCACAGCACATCTGGTCTGCTCGGCTGCTAAAGCCGGACTGCCCCTAGACCATAACACTCATTATTTACATATGACCAAGAAATTTTCAGCGAATGGGCAAGTGAATGCATGCGCGCCACATCCGTGCGGCTGCTCACAGAGCTGTAACAGCCGCGTCGCGGTGTTCAAGTGACCACTCGACTGTCATTACGCGAAGTAGCATCGATAGACTTTGGCAGCTTCTGCCGATGTACCGGAAGAGTATTCGCGCTCTCCCTCTCCCAATGAAGTCACGTGAACTCCACGCGGAAGGGGCACGCGCTTGCAGTGGTCTAGTAGTTAACGCTCCTTGCTTTCCCTCCGGCCGACGTTCTCAACATAGTCGTCTTTGGAAACCATGTGTTTGTTAGTAACATCTAGGATGAAACCAATTCTGAACATATGCATAATGATAAAGGCTCATCAGCTAGCCGTTGACGTAGAATTTAGCAGCGAATTATGTTTGAGATAATTCTACCTTGTATGGGTCACTGATCAAAGCGAGTGACGTAGGTTTGCCCGTGATAGTTCCAAGTGCCAGAGATCCTGTACGGATTCCTTAATACCAACGGTGTTTTTCCATTCTTCCAGGCTGGTAAGTGTACTTTGCGACACTGAAGTTATGAATTTTCTAGATGTGGGAGACGCCATAGTCATCAGCCAAACATTGAAGATGTGAGTTCAGCCAGAAACTCCTCACACACAAAATGTGGTAGCTTCCACGTGAACTAATCTAGGTTATTTCCATGCACTTGTAACCTGCAGAATCAGCGTTTGACATCGTCCATCATCGGCTACTTGAATTCCCGTGTAACGCAAGTGTCTCCACACAGATCACGGGTTCAAGAACTTCTGTCGTTTGTCAGGTTAGAGCTGATTGATTTCTTGAAATCTTTGATTTTATGATTAACATAAATCTGATGAGTAATGAAACGAATTTGCAATCAATACTTTGCTCAAATATTGTGAAATCAGATATAGTCAACATACAGCGACAACAAGTTTCCAGTTGGTCGTACTATTGTGAGAAAGCGTATATCGTCCACGAATTCCCCATCATGACTGGGAGACGCAGCAGGTTAGAAATGAAACATGTCCTCTGCTGGTAACAAGAATCCACGAACTTTTCGATTCAGTGAAAGTATGGCTAAGAATCAGTGATTACAAGGCCACTTTCCGTCATCAATCGCTGGTGTGGACAGAAAACTTAGGGAAGATAGAACATATTTCTATTTAAGATATATATAATTAAAATGAAGTTTCTATTCGCTGACGCCATGGAAGATTGTGAAGGATAGGAAGAAAGAATCGTGGTTCAGTAACGATGTTGGAAAAATTAATATGTTATCTTAGAGTTGCATGGCATATTCAAAAGAAATTCAAGCTGCCGAACAAAAGATGACACTACAAACAACAATGAAAGACACCTATGAGCGAATCATCCAAGAAATTCAATAGCAAGAACTCACATTGAGAAAAGTTTTGGTACTATGTAAAATCAGTCATTAGAAAGTAGTTATATGTCCAGGCACTCGTTCAGCGTAATAGGTACCTAAAAGAAGACAGTAAAATGAAGCTTAAATAATTCCGTATGTCAAAGTTGCTTCACGAAAGAAGTCAGCAAATAGTGGAAAGTCGTTGAACCAGATGGGTCAGATGCTGGATTCAATATAAAAAACTTCCATACGAAATTGACAGAAACATCTCACAGAACGTCTCTCAAACTACGAACTGACGTGACTGGAAGATGCAGCTGATAATAATGTTACTTAAAATCTGTCTTGATTGCAAATTTTTATTTATATGAACGGTTTCGGCCCATTCAGGACCATCTTCAGATCTGATATTTCAGTTGGACGGGTTACTCCTGTAACTGAAATATCAGATCTGAAGATGGTTCTGAATGATCCGCAACCGGTCATATGAATAAAAAATTTGCAATCAAGACGGATTTTAAGTAACATTATAAAATCACTTATTGCTCTTATCCCATAAGACATTATGTCTGTTTTTGCAAAGATAATAATATGGTTCGTAGAGCACACGGGAAGGTCTGTACTCCTGTATAACGTCAGTAAGATGCAGTATTTGGGAAGATATTCTGTGTTCGTGAAAGATGATTTTAAATAGCACTTTGTATAAACAAAATCACTTTGTATAAATCAAGGCTGTCTCACCAAACACTGATCGTGTGCAATCTATCTTACTCTGTTATTTACACCATGTGTATCTCCAAAGAATCATCAGTCACAGTATCTCTGCTGTTTGAGCAGATATATGCAATTTCGTCTGTACAACACGTGAATTGAATGAACTTAACAAGTACTACTTATTATGCGTGCCCTGCGATTCCGTGTCACAAAGAAAAATGTTGGATTACTTCTCGTTACAAAATGTTTTTCTGTTTCTTCTAAATGCATTTTTTTGTCCCCATTCAATAGAGCTGTCCCAAATTAGCCCGTGCTGCATTCAGCTGAACGACATGTGCTTACAAGTCCAGCAATACACGTGAAATAATCAGTATATTAGCAGAAACTGAGTAGAAGTTCTGCAAATCGTCAGCATACAGAATTTCGGAGGACGGCTTTAGCTGTGTTTACAATCTCATTAGATATCCAAAGTTAAAGTTGTATAATCTGTTGAGTCGTGTATTAACAATTTGTTGTCCTAATCCTGAAATTATTTTTTCTTCAGAATCAATATGAGCCCTGTCGAATATTCGCAAGTATTGATTTTAGTACGTAAGAAGAGACTGATTAACTGCAACAAAAGTCCAATTTACTCGTACTGTATGTCTCCATAGAATTAATTTATTACTTACCTCCATCACACTATCCAGCAGCATACTGAGACATCATCTTGCACTGGGATGAGAACCGCTTATGCCTGAGCATCACGCTTCTCTGGAAAGAAATAGAGGAAAATTAATTCACTCAGGGAATGGTATTAATAAAAACCATTCATTATAAATAAAAGTGCGAATGACTATCAAACTTCGTTCTACAGTGAGCCTCACGAAACTTAGAGTGAAGAGTACGTCTTAAAATCGTGATGTGTTTCGGACTGACCATCCCACAGAGATTTCTTGCTTTTATTTTCAGAATGAGCCATGTCCGCTACTAGGAACACTCACCTAAAAATCATTGTAATACAAAGGGAAGAAACTACCATTTTACTGAAAGAAACGGGACGAGTAATATTGTTGTTCTGTATGAAACAGGGCATTGGTCGACGAGAAGGCCTATATCGAATGGATATGAACGAGGGAGGTATTATTGCGAGTGAATAGCCCGTAGCGGTTAAAATAAACTGATCATGGGGATATGAAACGTGAATTTGTTGTTATTGCAAACCGCAATAAAAAGCGAGCTTTTCACATAAGAAAACGTTTTTTATTATTTTTCGACGAATTGAAAAGTTTCATTCAACGAAACAAAGGCATCTAATTACCATTCATGATCGTGTTACCGGGGACAATTCCAGCTCAATATTGTGGTATTCCGAGAAAGAAACAATTTATCTCATACTGAACTCTGAAATTCTCATGTTTCGCCATATGGCTTCGATGCAATTTCTGAATACTAAAGGTATCTTTGTGTCTACCATAGGCTCTCAGAAATTTTTGTGCGGATGAACTGCGTAACATCATTTAGTAAACAAATGGTTCAAATGGCTCTGAGCACTATGGGACTTAACATCCGTGGTCATCAGTCCCCTAGAACTTAGAACTACTTAAACCTAACTAACCTGAGGACATCACACACATCCATGCCCGAGGCAGGATTCGAACCTGCGACCATATCAGTCGCGCGGTTCCGGACTGCGCGCCTAGAACCGCTAGACCACCGCGGCCGGCATTTAGTAAACAGCAATGATGAAATTCATGAAGATTTTGACAGACCACGTTGGTCATAATATTGTTGTAACATTTGAAATTTTCGATATTGCTTGACGGAATACGATTTACTATGAGAAGTAACTACAGCATGTACAGACTTTTATAAGGGCTTGGGAAATAATGAAGCGCTGAGTGGCATGTGTTGAATAATTTGACAAAAGTAATGTGATGTAGATGCTTGAGTTTTAAAACACATTTTTTTAAAAAATCGACTTAGCACTGCACGAAGCTTGCAAATCTGATACTTCTGCATCTAATGTAATAAACTTTCAGCTATGGCTAAGCTTGCTGCTTAACGACAAGTTCTCCGTAAGCTTTCAAAAACTGAGTTAAGGTGGGGATCATCGTTTAGTTACTGTTGACGCCTGACGACCTTCTGAGACGTAATTTTGTTAAGCGCGTACGTGGGATCTTTCCTGAACTCGATATAACTTTCTCAAAGTTGTCTGCTTTCAAGAGAATACCGATGATCAATTTTGTATGAGGAAGGGAACACGTGAAAATATCAGAAAATCAATACCAATGGCAAATCTAATATATGGAGGAGGATCCCTAGAAACTAATTACAATCCAGTCAAACATAATCGATTTTCCAATCAATTTCTGACGCCGAAAACGTATTAAATAAACTCAGAATATATCTCTTCACAACCAGGTACTAAGAATACTGTTATATTAGTAAAATGGTGAAGAAGATGCAACAATTGATGTGGAAGTAACCTTCCATATCAGCTGACACCGCTAACGCGCTGCTTACTGGACTCGGGTAACGCACCAGCCTCAGATCGAATCCCCCCAGCGGATTAACGTCGAGGGCCGGTGAGCAAGCAAACCTGGATGTAGTTTTTAGGCTGTTTTCCACATGCCACTAGGTGAATACTATGCTGGTACCTACGTCCCACTTCAGTTAGACTACTCGCACACATTTGAAAACACGTTCGAACTCTTTCTTGGCTTACTTACACTAGATGCAGACAGCTGGGGTACACTAATATCGTCCTGGGTGGTGCAGGGTGGCGGCAGGAACGACATCCGGCCACCCTCTGACACTTAACATCACCAAATCCAACCCGCATTGCAGCGGGACAAAGACCCAAAGAAAATGAAGAACAATTGATGGAGATGTCTGGTTATGTCTATATCATCGCGAATTTAACTGAAAAGGTAAATAAAAACATATTTTAACCAAAATATTGTTAACAATATGTTTACCACTTTCCTTGTTTCATTCAGCTTGTCACTCAATAACTTTCACGGGAAAAACTATGAAAATCACAGCATAAGGAACTTAAGTCTACAGATATTAAACATCTGTTGTTCCGTTCTTCTGGGAGAAATGACTATTGAGAGAGCCTGCGAAACATTGTGAAACTCTTATTAAAGATCACTAAATTTTCGCTCAAATTCATTCTCTTCTTAGGACCGGACACACTGGCGAAGAAGCCCGAGGAGATTTCCTTTTAACCAATAAACCAATTTCTATCATCACAGGAAAAAAGAACTCTCACTTTTTCAGGTGCATGATACAAAAGGACAAGGATGGCCCTCGTCAAAATGAAATGTTGCGGTTTCCCAGCATTGCCACACAACTGGAAACCCGAGAGCTTATGGTCAGCAGTATACATCAGGATCATACATTCATTCATTCATTGATAATGAGAGCACTTAGTGACTTAACACAAGTTTTAAACGAATTTTATAAATTTTTCTAATCTTATTCTGGATTGTAATACTCATGTCGGGTGTCCAGCCGCAACATATCGTCATCTGGACACAATATTTCGGCGGAACAGTTCCGGCGAGTTAATGCGATGGCTTCCTCACCTGAACATGGCGGCCAGGTGGACCGCCGAAATATTGTGTCCAGGTGGATATATGTTCCGGCTAGAGACACGACATGAATATCACAAATTACTACGCTCGGAAAGTTTACGGAACCTTATTCTCGATTAAATACTAACAGTCAATTGTTTACTGATTTGTAAGTATTCAAAGAAGTTCGATTACTTAAAGAATAGTGGGTTTACTGACTATTTACTATCTGGAAAGAATCACAGAGGTGTTAAGAATCGCTACATCCCATAGAGGTAGGAATAAAAGGTGAATGACAGATCACGTGCAGAAATTTCAACCAAATATTTAGATACCTTACTTATGATTTGTAAAATCATACTTTGACAGTAAGATTCCCCACTACCACTAGGTGCGAAGGATGGATGAGAAGAGTTGGCATAAAAAGTTCGAAAACAACCTATTTCCTTTATATAGCTGACTGAATACTTTCAAAAGATTAAGTACAATTAATCTCTGACCTATGCTCTACGTTGTGCTAACCAAGGCGTGAGAACGAGTACTGCAGCGGGGGTAATAGTTTTGCCAACATGTTTAGTGACCTAGTATCAAGCCAAACGTCTGAATAGCACACAGAAATTTATGAGCCTCTTTCCAGTCGCATGAAGTAAAACTGCAAAGATTCAGATTTATATACACTCCTGGAAATGGAAAAAAGAACACATTGACACCGGTGTGTCAGACCCACCATACTTGCTCCGGACACTGCGAGAGGGCTGTACAAGCAATGATCACACGCACGGCACAGCGGACACACCAGGAACCGCGGTGTTGGCCGTCGAATGGCGCTACCTGTGCAGCATTTGTGCACCGCCGCCGTCAGTGTCAGCCAGTTTGCCGTGGCATACGGAGCTCCATCGCAGTCTTTAACACTGGTAGCATGCCGCGACAGCGTGGACGTGAACCGTATGTGCAGTTGACGGACTTTGAGCGAGGGCGTATAGTGGGCATGCGGGAGGCCGGGTGGACGTACCGCCGAATTGCTCAACACGTGGGGCGTGAGGTCTCCACAGTACATCGATGTTGTCGCCAGTGGTCGGCGGAAGGTGCACGTGCCCGTCGACCTGGGACAGGACCGCAGCGACGCACGGATGCACGCCAAGACCGTAGGATCCTACGCAGTGCCGTAGGGGAACGCACTGCCACTTCCCAGCAAATTAGGGACACTGTTGCTCCTGGGGTATCGGCGAGGACCATTCGCAACCGTCTCCATGAAGCTGGGCTACGGTCCCGCACACCGTTAGGCCGTCTTCCGCTCACGCCCCAACATCGTGCAGCCCGCCTCCAGTGGTGTCGTGACAGGCGTGAATGGAGGGACGAATGGAGACGTGTCGTCTTCAGCGATGAGAGTCGCTTCTGCCTTGGTGCCAATGATGGTCGTATGCGTGTTTGGCGCCGTGCAGGTGAGCGCCACAATCAGGACTGCATACGACCGAGGCACACACGGCCAACACCCGGCATCATGGTGTGGGGAGCGATCTCCTACACTGGCCGTACACCACTGGTGATCGTCGAGGGGACACTGAATAGGGCACGGTACATCCAAACCGTCATCGAACCCATCGTTCTACCATTCCTAGACCGGCAAGGGAACTTGCTGTTCCAACAGGACAATGCACGTCCGCATGTATCCCGTGCCACCCAACGTGCTCTAGAAGGTGTAAGTCAACTACCCTGGCCAGCAAGATCTCCGGATCTGTCTCCCATTGAGCATGTTTGGGACTGGATGAAGCATCGTCTCACGCGGTCTGTACGTCCAGCACGAACGCTGGTCCAACTGAGGCGCCAGGTGGAAATGGCATGGCAAGCCGTTCCACAGGACTACATCCAGCATCTCTATGATCGTCTCCATGGGAGAATAGCAGCCTGCATTGCTGCGAAAGGTGGATATACACTGTACTAGTGCCGACATTGTGCATGCTCTGTTGCCTGTGTCTATGTGCCTGTGGTTCTGTCAGTGTGATCATGTGATGTATCTGACCCCAGGAATGTGTCAATAAAGTTACCCCTTCCTGGGACAATGAATTCATGGTGTTCTTATTTCAATTTCCAGGAGTGTATGTGTGTGTGTATATGTGTGTGAAATATACGTCACATATGCGTATAGTCGACACCTCTTTAAGAGCCCCTGTATCGATTTTAACGAAACATCGTTCTTATATCATTTATTGCCTGGAAAGTAGTACTACCTGGGGTGGGGGTGCTAGTGATAACGGGATTAGGGACAAAGATGGAGGTAGGAAGATGTGGACGGTGGAGGGGATGAGGAGATGGACAGAGAGATGGCAAAGCACAGATGTTTGAGAAAGGGGGAGAAGGAAATAGAGAGAGGAGGAAGAGGAGATGGACAGAAAGAGGGAGAGGAGAAGGAGGTGTATAGAGAGAGGAGGGGTGGAGAAGAAGGACAGGCGTACAGGAGGGCTTCAGTGACTGAGGGGATACATAGACAGCGGGCAGGAGGAGAAGTTGCATTTAGCTGTGGGAAGGATTTGATAAAAAGGGGGGGGGGGGAGGCAGATAATGAGAGAGCGAGAAGGTGGACAGACAGAGGGGGGAAGGAGGCAGAGTAGGAGATGGAAAGGAGGGAGGACGAAATGAACTAATATAATATTAGAAGAAATAGTACCTGGGCAATTCCGGGTTTCTCAGGTATAAAATCAAAATGAATTCCGCAGACAGAGATCAGCAGAACCCAGTTCACTCCGTTCGTCTATGAGACCCAGAGTGTTGCGGACATCGACGTCCGTGTTGTGAAGTTCTGCACCATCGTTTAGTGCACAAAATCGAGCGCATCGAGTATCTGATCGGACTGTGATTTATTGCTTCCTTACACGTAGATCTCCAGAATAGGTGTACGACCGATTTTCGAATTCGGCTCGAGTATTTCGAATCCCCGCCACGTCGAATCAGAGTAAGACATCAAAGCAGTTTCCTTAGATTTGTCAGCGGTAGGATGGATCAGCACGCAGGTATTACGGAGATGAATCGTGGACTCAAGTGGGAATTCCTGAGGTGAAGACGCCGCTCTTTTCGCGTGGCACTGTTGCAGGATTTTACAGAACTGGCCTTCGAGGTCGACTACAGAACGACTGTACTGCCGCTAATGCACATTTCGCGTAAGGACCACGAAGATAAAAGAATTTAGAGCTCACACGGTGGAGTGTAGATTATTGTTCCTCCGCATCTCCATTCGCCAGTGAAACGAGAAAGGAAATTCAGCGTTACGCGGTAGCCTCCGGCATCCACCGTTCAGTGGCTTCCGAAATATATACGTGAATGTAGACGTAGATGTTTCTCTGGGAAGCTGATGTGGGTCGCTAGTACTGTTTAACGTCTAGTGGATAACGTTAGAAGCGGGGTGAGACTGTTCGGTTACGCTGCAGTGGTATATCAGAAGATAGTAACGCGAGAAGTCTGCAGCAAATTGCAGGAAGACGCGCAGACGATCGGTGATGGGAGTTGGGAATGGCAGTTGATCCTGAACGTAATTCTATGTATTACGAAAAAATAAGTGCCCATGTGCACTATCTATCGATTACGCAATTGACAACTAATCAGTTGAAACAGTTACTGCAGATAAATATTCAGAAGCAACCACCCGGAGAGGCCTAAAGTGAAAACACTGCAAAAATGATGTAGAAGCGAATGTCAGGGTGAAGTCTATTGGAAGAATCTTAAGGCAACGTAAACCATTCACGAAGGGGGTGCCATACAAAACGCTAGTTACAGCGATTCTCGTGCATTGTTTATCTGTCTCGGACTTTCATCACGATGGTCTAATAAAGTAGACAGGGGAAACACAAAAGAATGCGATGCATTTTCTCACGGGCTCATTTAATCGACGCGGCAATGTTACGGAAATGTAGGCAGACCGACGAGACATTGTGAATCACGGAAAAGAGTCAGGCAAGAAACTGCTTGCACCTAAGTACATCTCGCGGTATTACACAGTGAGAAAACCTGATAAACTGGGGTTAATACGGGGCTTTAGAGACAACCATGCTTCCCACGTGCCATTTGCGAATGAAAAGGGGAAAGGGAAAAGATAATGTAACAAGAAGTAAACTTCGTCTCGCATTGTTATGTGGATTGGCGTGTAGTAGATGTGATAGTAAAAGACTCAACGCGAGCTTCCAGTATAGGAAAAGAGAAACTGATTTCAGAGGATGTATTGGTTTCCGTAGTAAATGGATCGCAGCCATCAGTATCTTGTAGCTCAGCTGATATTACTTTGGGTGGAGAAAAAATATTAGTCGTCGCCGGATGAAGCGAATATCTCCCGTGGTTCTGAATGCGAACGCATTTCCCAGCAAACGCTGCATTAGGACAAACCACAGGAAATTGTATAAATTGGGTAACATATTTAGAACCAGCGTAAGCCTGAGACCTGTGGTGAGTGCTTTGGTGGCTTCCCGGTTCTTCCACTTTAGCCCGCTCCCTAGCCTTTCCCAGCAGCAGCAAGTGCCGTAACTCGGCCGTTCTTCTTGTGCGGCTATCCGTCTCCATTGCAAAACGGCCCTCGTCGCCCGTGCGGCACGGCGGGGGCTTTTTATTGAACTTGGCACGCGAACAAATTGCATTAAGTGTGCGCCCGGCATCTGGAGACATATACGCCGAGGGAAATAATTCACGACGCAAAAAAGCGGACAGGATGGACCGTAGTTGGATGGCCCATTTCAGTCGCGTGCTGGTGGCGGTGGTTTGGGGTGGCAAGGGGCGGTCCGACTTGCCCAGGGAGAGGCGAGTGGATGAATATATTCCAGGAAGGTTGGGGTGGGGAGGGGGGTGGCGGTGGAAGGAGGATACAGAGGGCTACATCGACTGGCTTGTGGTGGAGAGGACTGCAACGTCGGACGATTCGAGCCTGCAATTTCTTGTGCCTGCGGTGCGGCTTGAATTGTGATAATAACGGCGGTTTATAGAAAAGGCCGTCACTCGGTAAAAAATATCTTGGGCAGGATTGCTCTACTATTCAGTCATTCGTACGACAGCGTTCCGTACAGCGTCATTAACACGAGGTGTCTTGAGATCTAAGTACAGTGCCACGGATCAACGGGCCATGCAGGTGGAGGAAGACTAGGAGAACTGTTACCTTTCTAGTATGCATCAAGATTTTTAGCTATACCGTATAACCTTCGATTAACTCTACGACGACTGAGAATCGGTCTTTCTTTCGTCAGAAAAGATTTCTGGAAATCACTAGAGGCCTGAACTAGGAAGGACAGTAGGGGTTAGTCGCCCACTTCCGACTCTCTTACGTGAGGAACATGTAGAGCGTATTTAGCAGGATAGCGGAAACGCCATGTCAGGAACATTTACGTGCATTCTTACATTTATCTGCTACTTATTACTATGGATTATATATTTTCGTATCTCAACTGATGGTAATGTTTAACTTCAACTGCAAAAGAAAAGTAAACGACATTATTACTTATTAACGGGGTAGACAAGGGAGACGTTCGATTTTGAAACCAATTTTGTAGATCTTTTCAATATAAAATGTTCAAATGTGTGTTAATTCCCATGGGACCAACTGCTGAGGTCTACGGTCCTATATTTACAGACCACTTAAACTAACTTATGCTAAGAAGACACACACATTCATGCCCGAGGAAGGACTCGAACATCCGTGACATGGAGCCTCAAACCGCGCGGCCACTCCGTGCGGCTTTTCAGTGTAATAGCAAACAAATTACAAAACTGAATTTAGACGTTTAATGTACACCCTTAAGATTGTATTATGTATTATTTTAAGTAAAAAATTTGCGCCCAGAATATACTACAAGACTTCGACGAAAAGTTTTCCCGGATTCCGAGGACGGTTGGTGGGAGCTCTGAATGAAACAATATTCAACTCAGAACAAAATTTGAAAAAAAACTACTTCGAAACTGATGATCTTGTGTAACGCAGTACATGGGGCTATTTAAGAAAGTGGTTTTTAACAAAATTGCGGCACTCTGAAACGGAAATAAATTTTTCGACAAAAAAAAAGTTTACAAAAGACGTTCACCAAATTCGAAGTTAAAATATATCGTAAAAATCCCACTAACTACGCAGTAGTAAAACCATCGACTCACAAGTCACAAAAAAGTATAATGTACCTGCATTTATGTTTAATAAGCTATATCTCCAGCCAACTTGAAAATTGATGTTTAGAAATAAACAATCGTTTAAAGTTTCAACTGTGGTTTTTTATACTGAATTTGCACAAAGCTTTAATAGGCTATCCTACTGTTGGCCTTTTTTCGCAGATGTCGAAACTCGTTTTTACGGAATAATATCGCTTAATTGGCATTTCTTTACCAGTTGAAGTGTTTTTTGCCTGATAGACATTACTTTAAGGAAGCTTTCTATCTGTGTAAATATGTTTACTTATAATTTTCAAATAAACCCGAAAAAAGCCTTCAGAATGCGTACCATATACGAACCGTATTATGAGGAGAAGTCTTTTTGAGAATAGTATTTTAGTTGATACTGGTGCCCTTTGTGATACTATCAGAAAGTAACTGCGTCGGTAAGTATTCTAGTGTTACATCGATTGCATTCCAGCGCACGGATGCACTAGACATTCCATGCAGAAAATGGCGGTTTTAACAGATGGTAATATTTATGGCACACCTAAAGCAATGAGTCTTAAAAACAGACTATAAGGGACATTCCAAACAAATTGAAAAATAGGCTAAAAGAAATTTCTATCCTAGATCTACGCCTTAAGCAAGTTGTTAGGTCTAGCATAAATTCACGTTACAAGGGGAGAATAGTGGAAAATGAAATCTCAAAGAAAATATGGAAATACCTGGTTTTATGCTGTAAATGAAGTATCATCCATTGTTCTTACAACTGAAACCCATAACTCGAGCCGACCGGGGTAGCCGAGCGGTTCTAGGCGCTACATTCTGGAACCGCGTGACCGGTCACAGGTTCGAATCCTGCCTCGGGCATGGGTGTGTGTGATGTCCTTAGGTTAGTTAGCTTTAATTAGTTCTAAGTTCTGGGTAACTAATGACCTCAGAAGTTAAATCCCATAGTGCTAAGAGCCATTTGAACCAAAACTCGAAACTGTGTTATCATGTATATGTATATCGTATAGGATACCCAAAGCAGTGACAGCTTATAGCCTGTTATACAGGACGTTAGATTGGTCGTTTTTCAAGATGAAACACTTCTACATCTACATTTTTACATTTAAACTCCGCAAGCCACCCAACGGTGTGTGACGTGCCACTGTCATTACCTCCCTTTCCTGTTCCAGTCGCGTATGGTTCGCGGGAAGAACGACTGTCTGAAAGCCTCCGTGCGCGCTCTAATCTCTCTAATTTTACATTCGTGATCTCCTCGGGAGGTATAAGTAGGGGGAAGCAATATATTCGATACCTCATCCAGAAACGCACCCTCTCGAAACCTGGAGAGCAAGCTACACGGCGATGCATAGCGCCTCTCTTGCAGAGTCTGCCACTTGAGTTTGTTAAACATCTCCGTAACGCTATCACGGTTACCAAATAACCCTGTGACGAAACGCGCCGCTCTCCTTTGGATCTTCTCCATCTCCTCCGTCAACCCGATCTAGTACGGATCCCACACTGATGAGCAATACTCAAGTATAGGTCGAACGAGTGTTTTGTAAGCCACCTCCTTTGTTGATGGACTACATTTTCTAAGGACTCTCCCTACGAATCTCAACCTGGTACCCGCCTTACCAACAATTAATTTTATATGATCATTCCACTTCAAATCGTTCCGCACGCATACTCCCAGATATTTTACAGAAGTAACTGCTACCAGTATTTGTTCCACTATCATATAATCATACAATAAAGGATCCTTCTTTCTATGTATTCGCAATACATTACATTTGTCTATGTTAAGGGTCAGTTGCCACTCCCTGCACCAAGTGCCTATCCGCTGCAGATCTTCCTGCATTTCGCTACAATTTTCTAATGCTGCAACTTCTCTGTATACTACAGCATCATCCGCGAAAAGCCGCATGGAACTTCCGACACTATCTACTAGGTCATTTATATACATTGTGAAAAGCAATGGTCCCATAACACTCCCCTGTAGCACGCCAGAGGTTACTCTAACGTCTGTAGACGTCTCTCCGTTGATAACAACATGCTGTGTTCTGTTTGCTAAAAACTCTTCCGGAAATGACAAATTTTGGGAACGACGTCTTCAATATCTCTTCAATTATTATACAGCTCATTAGCCATTAGCGTAATTCGGATTGAGGAATGTTCTTTTTGGAATTCTTGTGCATGCTATGTATTGTCCCATAGTCCCTTAGTAACGATGAACCAAAGCTCAAAATTGTTCAAACGCTTAGTAGAAACAAGAATTTGTTTTTTAGATCCTGTGAATCCACACTAATAACAAGCTTGGTCAATCTCAAACATCCTAGCAGGATGGGAAAACTCAAGAGCACAACGTCCTTTGTGAGAGGCAAAGATGTAATTTGAAAACATTCATTAAATGATTTGCATGAATTGATTTGTCCGTCGTAAATACACACAGAAATAAAAACTTAAAGCTTCATTGTTACATCATTTTATAAGACGTGAATCGGCATCTTGCTTAGGCAACAATACATTTTACAACTCTCAAAAACAATACAATCTTCTTTTGTCTCATGTGATATCATAGAACATACAGCTCTGAAGCCAACCTTATCGATGTCAAAACACTCACTCACACACCAAAACACTATATGGAAGATCAACATGCTCCCACATCACATCCTTCTCAGTAAGGCGGACAAAATTCACTGTACCACGTCCACTAGTCTTGCAGGAAATCGAATTACGCGACCCGATATTGGTGTTCGTGGTTTCTTCTCTCCAGGTTGTTTGTCCTGGGGTGGTGGTGAAACTGGAGTATCTTCCGGCAATCTAACGTCTTCGTAAAGCAACTATTCAGGTTTCAATCGGTCTTTAATTTTGAGTCCTAAAAATTTTGGTGTTCGTTCAATGACTTCGTATGTGCCTTCATATGGAGGTTCTAACGACTGTTTAGCTCTATCAACCTTTACAAATACGTGTGATGAAGTGCTGAAGTCCTTGTGTACAAATGGTGTCTCTCTTAGTTTGTGAGCTATTTGCACAGGTTTCACCCGGTTCATATACTGTTTTAGTTGTGAAACAAATTGGGGTAAATATGAATCCCTTTTTTTTCTGTCTGCTTGAAAAACATCACCAGGTATTCTGATGGAACCATAAGCCATCTCTGCTATCGTAGCATACGTGTTTTCTCTGATTGAACGACGAAGACCAAGAAGGATTGTAGGTATTGTTTGCGTCCATTTTGCAGTTGAATGTGAACGGATTGCTGCTTTAAGTGTGCGATGTAGTCTTTCTATTTTTCCATTGGATTGAGGATGATATGCAGTAGTTTGAGTTTGATTACAACCACATATTTTTGATAGCGCTTGAAATAGCTCAGTATTAAATTGTTTTCCGCGATCGGTTACTATTTGATAAGGGTGCCAAATCTAGTAATCCAACAACTGAAGAAAGCTTGAGCTACAGCTTCTGCTTGTATATCCCGAAGTAGTTTTACCTATGTCCAATTCGTAACTCTATCTCACAGTGGGATAAGGGATAAGGGATAAGGATATCATGTAGAACAAAGCGGGAATTATCTCAATATATTAGAAGTAGTCACAATCAAGTTACGGTGGCCCATTACAAACAGTATTGTAAGATACTTAAAAATGTTATTAGCAAGGCAAAAAGTATGTGGTATGCAAATAGAATAGCTAATTCACAGGATAAAATTAAAACCATATGGTCAGTTGTGGAGGAAGTGTCTGGTCAGCAGCACAAGGTTGATGATATAAACTCATTTCTCAGTAATAATATTTCCGTTACTGATAAATCAGATATATGTACAGTATTTAATAACCATTTTCTGAGCACTGCTGGTGAATTAAATAAAAATTTAATTTCTACAGGAAATCGTATAGATTTCTTAGCAAATGCCTTTCCGAGATTGACGTCTGAAATACTCCTCTGTGATACAGACAAGAGGGAGATTGAGTCAATAATTAAATCACTGAAGACTAAGGACTCTCATGGTTATGATGGAGTGTCTAGTAGAATATTGAAGTACTGTGCTGCACATGTTAGCCCAGTATTTAGCCATATTTGTAATTTTTCCTTTAGGATTGGTCAGTTTCCTAAGCGATTAAAGTACTCAGTAGTAAAGCCGCTTTATAAAAAAGGAGAAAGGGATAATGTAGATAATTTTAGACCTATTTCTATGCCATCAATGTTTGCAAAAGTTATCGAAAAGGCTGTGTATGTAAGGTTAAGTGATCATTTTATATCACACGATTTGCTATCAAATGTACAGTTCGGCTTCAGAAGTCGTTTGACAACTGAAAATGCTATATTCTCTTTTCTCTGTGAGGTACTGGATGGGCTAAACAAAAAGTTTCGAACGCTTGGCGTATTTTTTGATTTAAAAAAGGCATTTGACTGTGTTGATCTCACAATATTGCTCCAGAAGTTGGATCATTACGGAATAAGGGGGGTATTAATTCACAATTGGTTCACCTCTTACTTCAGCAACAGGCAGCAAAAGGTCATTATTCACAGTGTTGATAACGGCTGTGATGTGGGATCTGAGTGGGGTACTGTCAAGTGGGGGTGCCCCAGGGATCAGTGTTGGGGCCACTCCTGCTCCTTATTTATATAAATGATATGCCCTCTAGTATTATGGGTAACTGTAAAATATTTCTGTTTGCTGATGACACTAGCTTGGTAGTAAAGGATGTTGTGTGCAACATTGACTCGGTTTCAAGTAGTGCAGTACATGACCTCAGTTCATGGCTTGTAGAAAATAAACTAACTTTAAATCACAGTAAGACTCAGTTTTTACGGTTTCTAACACACAATTCAACAAAACCCGACGTTTTAATCGCACAGAACTGGCATATGATTAGTGAAACTGAACAGTTCAAATTCCTAGGTGTTCAGATAGATAGTAAGCTGTCGTGGAAAGCCCACGTACAGGATCTTGTTCAAAGACTTAATACTGCCATTTTCACTATTCGAACGTTATCAAAAGTGAGTGATACTTCGACACGTAAATTAGTCTACTTTGCTTACTTTCATCCACTTATGTCGTATGGTATTATGTTTTGGGGTAACTCTTCCCATTCTAGAAGGATATTTTTGGCTCAGAAACGGGCGGTTCGGGCAATAAGTGGTGTGAGTTCACGAACCTCATGTCGACTTCTGTTCACGAGTCTGGGTATTTTGACATTGGTCTCTCAATATGTATATTCCTTATTGTCGTTTCTTGTTACCAATATTTGTTTATTTCCAACAACAAGCAGCTTTCACTCGGTTAATACTCGGCAGAAATCAAACCTCCATTTGGATCGGACTTCCTTAACTCTTGTGCAAAAAGGTGTGCAGTATACTGCTGGTATCCATTTTCTATAAGCTGCCACTCGAATTCAAAAATCTTAGCAGTAATCCACGCGCTTTCAAATTGAAACTAAAGACTTTCCTCATGGGTCACTCCTACTATTCTGTCGAGGAGTTCCTTGAAAAATTAAGCTGATTCTCATTGTAATGCTGATAGCGTTTGCTTAAACTTATGGACTGATTTTCTTTCAGGTTCATGAACGTTTATTTTTATCTGTTATTACTTTTATGTTGTAAGTTCATGTACTGACACTTTCCATGACCTTGGCGATTTTCTCCTCAATTTGGTCCTACGGAACTTGACATGTAAATAAACAAAAAAAAAAGTACGTATATTCATCAGAAGGAAAAAAATGGTTCAAATGGCTCTGAGCACTATGGGACTTAACAGCTTTGGTCATCAGTCCCCTAGAACTTAGAAATACTTAAACCTAACCAACCTAAGGACATCACACACATCCATGCCCGAGGTAGGATTCGAACCTGCGACCGTAGCAGTCGCGCGGTTCCGGACTGCGCGCCTAGAATCGCGAGACCACCGCGGCCGGCCATCAGAAGGAGGCACTGGCCCTATCACATCCAGATGAATTACTTTAAAACGTTCATCAATGTCGGGAAAGTGTGCTATTGGTGAATGTCGTGATACCTTGTTTATTTGACAAGCAGTAGATGCTCGTGACCAATTTGCAATGTTCTTTTTCATATTCACCCAGAGACAACTTGATGTAATCATTCTTACAGTTGTCTTGATACCTGGATGGGCCAAATTGTGATAATGTTGAAAAATACCATAACGGAATTGTTCAAGAATATAAGGTCAAATACTTTGTGTCAAGACATCACACCACAATTGCTTTCCTGTCTGATTCAAATAGTATTTTAATTCAAGTGAAGTATTATTGCCAGATTGTAGTTGATGAAGCTCTTCGTCCTTTTCTTGTGCTTGTGCTATCTCTTCAGAGCTAATTTGAACCAATTCTTCAAGCCTTGAAAAGCCATCGGCCACAATATTTGCTTTACTAGAAATATGTCGCAAATCTATTTTAAACTGTGAAATATATTGGAGATAACGTAGTTTGATTGACTTTCCTTTCTCATTCTTCTTCTTCTAACAGATATTTGAAATATTTGACAGTCATGTATATACTAAGTAGTTTTGTCATATGTGGAATACATTTCTGTGCATTCGTGAACTTTTTTGAAAAGAATCCAATAGGTTTCCACTGTTCATCTTGCCACTGTTTCAACACAGCACCACAATGCATCCACAAATAATGCGAGTTGGCTATGCAAACCCGGAAATATTAGAAAAATTTTCGAAGTTCGCGAACAGTTTCAGGTCACTTGTAGTTCATTAGCGCAGACTCATTTTTGGATCAGGCTTAGTTTCTGAGAGTGTGAGTAATTGTCCCAAGAATGTGAGTTCTTGCACTCCAAATACGGAATTTGCAACATTTATTACTAGATCATACTGATAAAAGTGTTTGAAGAGCAAATTTAGATGCTCAATATGCTGTTCGGGAGATTCCGATGCTACTAAAATATCACCAGATAGCGAAAACAGAAATCCAGTTCTCTCACAACTTCGTGGATAAAGCTCTGAAATGTGCTAGGTGCATTTAGAAGTCCGAAGGCCACATAATTAAATTCATACAGACCAAAAGCAGTAAAAAGTGCTGACATTGGTTTGTGTTCTTCGGCTAAAAGAACTTGATAATAATTAGAAAATATCTTCTTATTCTGCAGCCTCAAATTTAAGTCATCTACTCAAGGGACTGGATATCGGTCTAGTCCTGTCATTAAAACGACGATAATCTCCACAAACTCACCACTGACCATTGGACTCCATAATAAGGTAAAGTGGGCTAGCCCATTGTGATAGTGATGAACGTATAATACCATTATTCAGCAGAAACTGAAATTACTTCTTAGCTATATGCAATTTATGTAGGTCCAACTTACGAGCTTTACTATACACCGGTGGACCACTAGAAGTAGTGATATAATGCTGTACTTAATGGTTTAACATCTTTGGTATTACAGATGGTTTTGTTAGGTCAGGCGCCGGCCGATGTGACCGAGCGGTTCTACGCCCTTCAGTCTGGAACCGCGTGACCGCTACGGTCGCAGGTTCGAATCCTGCCTCGGTCATAGATGTATGTGATGTCCTTGGGTTAGTTAGGTATAAGTAGTTCTAAGTTCTAGGGGACTGATGACCTCAGATGTAGAGTCCCATAGTGCTCAGAGCCATTTGAACCATTTGTTAGGTCAGGAAATGTCTCTAACAGCTTTGAATACTGACATTTTGCATAGAGTGAGCTTACTGCGTCGTTAGCGTCCACAGCGGTTACCTCTGCGGATATTTTTAACTTTCTAATGTTATCCATAAACTTTTTATTTTTCAGATCTATGAGTAAACCAAAATGATGAAGAAAATCAGGTCCGAATATTCCTTTCGATACATATGATACTGCAAATGGCCATTCAAATTTACGTTTAAGACCCAAATCAATGGTTAACAGGTTTGACCCGTAAGTTTTTATTGCAGAACCAGTTTTAGAATAAAGACTGAAGTCAGAAGGTTCAAACTTCCTAGTTTTGGCCACTGGTATAATAGACAAACCTGCACCGCTATCCACCAGATAAGATCGTCCACAAGTTCTGTCTTTAACAAATAATCGATATTGGTGGCTTACTGTAGGAACTAGTGTAGAACATTAAGCTGCTTTTGACTCTGCCCTTCCTTGGTTTCCTTATTTTTCCATTGGCAAAGTTGTACACACTTGTCAGGTTTACATCGTGAGCCAAATTTGAAGTGATAACAACATTATTTACAATTTGTTCTGAACTATGTTCTGTTTCTACATCTGCTGCGCGATCTGCATCTATTACATTCTCGGAGCGTCTTAACTTCATTTTCTAAGTCTTCAATTTTTACAAGAAGATCTTGGACTGATAAGGATGTGGAAGGAACTGATTGTGATGAGGTAATTTGAAGCTTCTCAGGATACTGCATCTCCACTATACGATCTGCCATCTGCGCGATCTTGTCCGTCGTTTCTTTCGATATCACTAATATACTCAGACTATTACTAGGAAGTTTATCGAGCCACAATGGTTTTAAAGCCTTCTCCGACAAGTTGGTACCAGCATAGTTTCGCATTTTTCGTAATAACTGGCTAGGATAACTGGCTAGGTTTCATATCGCCAAGTTCGAACACACTCAACAATTTTTTTTAATTTTTATTTTACGCCCTCCACTTTCCTTGAAAATTGTTAAGAGTCGATCTTTTGCTAGCGAATATTTATTATTTTCACACTGGTTACCAGATCCCAGATGTTTTCGACATATTTCGGTTCAAGCTGGTCCAGCAGATAATTGAACTTAGTTGCTTCCGTTGCTATGGCAGCGATTGTAAACTGAGCCTGAGCTTGGCAACACCAAATATCGGGATTTTCTACCCAAAAGGGGTGAAGCTTTACGCTTACCTTATTGATCTCCGGATTACTCACAGGACTGTCTCCATCAAGTCCACTTCCTGCTTGCATTTTGAGTATTTTATTGAACACCGTCTACGCCGAATTCCAGTAGATTCCGCGTTGGAAAATTCGCCAATAATTACGTTGCAGGGTTTCTTTTGCTGTCTCGCCAATCACGTTGGGGTCACTAATTTGTCGATGGTGTCTAACACTTGTAAACACACTCACAAATATAAACTTAAAACTTCCTTATTATAACATTTAATAAGACGTGAATCGGCGTCTTGCTTAGGCAACGATACATTTTACACCTCTCAAAAACAATAGAATCTTCTTTTGTCTCTCGTGATATCACAGAACATACAGCATTGAAGCCAACCTTATCGATGTCAAAACACTCACTAAGACAGCAAAACACTATATGGAAGGCAACCTGCTCCAACAAATTCGTATCGGTAAATTAAGTTACTTACTACATTTCCATGTAAAGTGGATGCCAAACAAAAAAGAGTGTAGCAGACATCTGCATGTTGATGTCATTCATAAACTGTGTAGAAGAGACACGACATGCGGCCAATGCAGAATTTTTCAGCTGAAGACGATTGCCCAGCTGATGCTGATTGAATGTATCATACGTTTGTTATTTACACACACTTGTAAGGAATGCTACAGATTTCTTCTGCGAGGCTGCCACTCGGGGAGATGGGAGATAATGTCTCGCTTGAGGCTTCTACATGACTCAGGCTATCTTTAAGGATACATTTTCCACGCAAAGACTTTTTACTTGATAAACTCTATACCTATCTTTATGTGACTGATCTTCCAATGGCCGCTACTATACATTTATAATTTGAAGTTGCTAATATGTGTTCCCACGAATATTTCCGATGGGTACAGCAGTAGGGTCCGTATCTCGGAGGTGTGCAAGAGCCAGACTCTTCATATACTCTGTCAACCAAAGTTGTAAGGACCTGACGAAGTCGATGAGTTGAAGTGTCCTGGTAAGTTCCAACTGGAAAGGACATGACCTTTGTAAAAGTCACGCTAAATACCTAGACTTGAAAAGTTTCTAGTGCAGTTTACCAACGTCCTATAGAAATTACTAGTATTGTTCGGACTCGGATGGGGAATTTTATCATAAGGCATTAATCTTGCGCTGTACTGTGGCTGGAAAGACGAACTGAATTCCTATTTACGTGTGTTAAAATGGTCGCATAAGCCCCTTTTCATCTTAAGTGGAGCGTAAAATTACGCTTGAAAGCATCTCCAGAAGACCGTACTCGAGAATAAAGGAAAAGTTGAGGGTGAAGGATGGGCTTAAGGCGACAGTGAGAGGCGACGCGAAATCGCAATCAGCAGAGGCGAGGAGCCAGAAGTGAGACAGGCTGCGTCGGCGCCTGCGCACAGATTAAAACGATAAGTCTCGGGGCCGCTGAAGCTCGCTTAATAGGCTGCTCCGCGTCTTCCACTGCCCGGGCGGACAGCCTCGAAATCTCTGCCAGCCTGCGGGAAAAATGAGCGTCAATATTTTGCTGCCGTCTGGTACGACGACTGATTATGCTCCACTGTGCAGAGGGAATGGCGGTCAGGACCAGGTAATCGGCTTAGGAGGGACCAACCAATACGCTTAAGAAGGTCTCCAATGGGATAGTTTCTAATGATAATGAGACTATCAACAATATCACTCATCATTTGTCAACAGACTAAATCTTGTCGATCTTTGTTGACCCATTATCTACTGTGGAACAACGGCTGGCATGTATTTCTTGATACAATAATTTACCAACAAACGTATGTATTGTAGAAATTTATTTTATGAACTTCTTATATGCCACCGGTTGATACCATCTTCAGGCCCCTGTACAATGAGTAAAACAAATGTACGTATGTTCTATATTTTTATAATAGTACATTTGTTCTACTCATCGTACAGGGGTCTGGAGATGGCATCAATCTAACGCCGAAACTGTTAGCATATAATTATTGTATCAAGAAATCTTGTGGAATCTGGGTTCTCAGGATTGAAAACTTATAGAAATATGTAGTTTGTTTACGAACATCCAATATGCTTGAATAGCTGTGGGTCAGCAGCGTCTGTAAATCAGTACAAAGAAAAACCATGGAAAAGCTGCAATTTTCACTTTTTTTTATTCACTCGATGACTAGTTTTCGGGCCGCGACGCCTTTTCAAATCATCGTAACATGGTCAACAATGGTATTTCCGAAAATATGGAAACCATGTCAAAAATGTGCAACGATCAGTTACAGAGCTTACAGATAACTTATCTATGGCTTAAGAAATAATACAGGGTGTCCATTCAAAAAACATAAGTTGGTCTTCATAAATAATATTTGCTTACGTTTCACAACGTACTCTTTCATGAGCCCCTGTCTTACATTCATAGCCGTGAAAAATCTCTAACAGTTTTTGATCGATTAATTTCCATCAAATTTTTACACATTACTCTAATGATAATTCGGATGAACATTTTGAAACGTTGGTAGCAGACATGAAAGTTGTATTTGGGTCTTAGTGGCCTACGAATACACTACTACTACGGAATCTGAGTTTGCAATAACAATAACCAAGGTTCAAGGTTCAGAGAAAAGAGGAAACAGGAGATGAACTGAGAGTTGGGAAGAAATGGATATAGAATGCGGAAAGAAGGAGTTGGACAGAGAGAGAGGCAGAAGGAGATTGGGGGAGATAGAGAGGGGACGAAGAAGGCGAACATAAAGGAAGGAAGGGGGGGGGGGAGGGGATGGTCAGAGACGGAGAGAGAATGTTCAAAAATGGCTCTGAGCACTATGGGACTTAACATCTGAGGTCATCAGTCCCCTAGAACTTAGAACTACAAAAACCTAACTAACCTAAGGACATCACAAACATCCATTCCCGATGCAGGATTCGAACCTGCGACCGTAGCAGTCGCGCGGTTCCGGACTGAAGCGCCTACAACCGCTAGGCCACCGCAGCCGGCGGAGAGAGATGGATATAAGAACTTACATGCAATTCCCTTACATATTAGAAGCGTGACTTACTCTTCTCTTGTATATTTAATTAGACAGCCACAGCAACGCATGACCAGAAAAGCTGATTTTACATAAATTTGTGTCGAAATATATTAATCTCTCTTCTTCCTTATGTATCAACAGAGCAAACATCACACAGTTTTGTGTTACTGTTACCCTGTGCCATTTTTTCCTCTTTCGTGCAGTACATTGTCACACAGTACCCCGAATCGAATCAAATCCGAAATCAGGTTCGTCAGTGAATACGACAATTAGCACTGAAAGCGCTTTTATTTCGAACACCAACGTACAGCGAGAGCAGAACTGAACACTTGGAGGGAGTAAGGTACAATTTATACCAACAGAATCTGTATGCACAACAAACATGAGAAATTTCGAGAACCTTCCAGAAATGATAACAAGTAACACATGGTGGTTGTGTTTGAACTGGCGACCCGCAATACTACAGCCATTGGTGGAATCGCTGGGCCACAGTTCACACTAAACAAAATGGCTCTGAGCACTATGGGACTTAACATCTGAAGTCATCAGTCCCCAAGAACTTAGAACTATTCAAACCTAACTAAAGTAAGGACATCACACACATCCAAGCCCGAGGGAGGATTCGAACCTGCGACCGTAGCAGTCGCGCGGTTTCGGACTGAGCGCCTAGAACCGCATGCCCACCGCGGCCGGCCACACAAAACAGTTCGCGGCATTATTTTCTTGGGTCTTTTATGGGATGTGTTCTTACGTCTATATGATTTGCTAACGTTGTTAGTGTTATGTACGTACCTTTATGTTTCCGTTTATGGAATTGGCGCAGAACACAGTGTCCGCTATTAGGAGTTTGAGCTCTGACCAGTTACAACACAGAAGACGGAAACTGGTGCTTACGTTCTGGAATTTGTCATATTATATTTTTGGTGTTGGGTGAACTTACTTACTCTTTCAGTTGTTTCTGGACGTTATTATAGTACATGTGCGCTTAAGTCATGAAAGTACTCGTGTTATTTATTCTGATCACACTTCTTAATAGTCTAGGAGACTTTCTATATTATCTGTGATACAGAGGCAGATTTTACCCACCTCTCACATAGTAAGTATTACTTTATAAACGGAGTTCGATGAACTCATTGCATGCAGTCTTACAGTGAATGTTTTGGATGAAGTGTCAGTCGTCACGAATACTAAGATGTCCCTATTTCATTAAGACCCTACGTGTACAACACAAATATATGATGACAAATAAAGGATCAAAACCAAAAAGTGTGGATATGTAGGTATCACTTTCTGTAGACCAGTGGTTACCATCGTATCACTGTATGGATTTTCAAGCGTCTAACTACATGACGCACCACAAGCAACCTAACGGTGTGTGGCGGAGAGTACGTCTGGTACCAATAAGTTACCCCCTTACCCTCTTCCACTCTCGAATCGCGAGTGGGAATAATGATTGTCGGTAAGCCTCTGTACTGGCTCTAAGTTCTAGAATTTTCTAGTCGTGGTCACTAGGCGAAATGTATCTTGAAGAAACTAATATATTGTCCGACTCTTTCAAGAAAGTGCTCTCTCATATTTTAAGTAGCAGATCATTCTGTGATGCACAACGACTCTCTTGTAACATCTGTAATGTTGTTCGTTGAACATCTCGGTAACGCTCTCGCACCGACTTAACGGTTCCGTGACGAAAAGTGCCGATCTTCGTCGGGTCTTCTCTATCTCTTCTATCAAACCTCCTGGCAAGTGTATCAAACTGATGAACAATACACAAGAATCAGTCGAACAAGTGCTTTGTAAGCCACTTCTTTCATGAACGATTCATATTTCATTAGTATTATTTTTATGAATCTTGAGTCTTGAGCTGATTTTTCTACTATTCTTTTTGGTGGTCCTTCCACTTATGGTCGGTGCTGATGGTTATTCCTAGATATTTCGCGGTAGATACTGTTTCCAAAAATGTAGCTCTACACTAGTGGCTTCCTTTTCCTATGTACGAACACTATGCTACATTTACTTACTTTAACAGTCAACTTCCAGATTCATGTAAGTCATTCTGCTAGTCGATGTTCTCTTATGGCGTTGCCGCGTAGAGTGGCCGTGCAGTTTGAGGTGCCATGTCACGGATTGATCGGCCCCTCCCGCCAGAGGTTCGAGTCATTCTTCGGGCATCGGTGTGGGGTCGTTCTTAGTATAAGTTAGATGACATTAGTTTAAGTAGTGTTTAAGTCTAGGGACCGATGGCCTCACCAATTTGGTCCCTTAGGAATTCATACACATTTGAACATATTTTCTTATGGTGTTGCTGTTATGTTATAGACAACCGCATCACCTGTGAGCAACCTTAAAGAGCATCCGACGCTTTCTTATTACTCAGTTGGTCTTATCAAACCTTGATTTCCTTGAGGTACTCTGGAAATTACCTTTACATATGCCAATATTGTTCCGTTACGAGCGACGTGTTGAGTTCTACCTGCAAGACAGGCTTGAATCCAGTCGCAAGTATGACCCAACACTCGATGAGATTGTATTTTTCTTCACTATCCCGGTTATGCGGGACGGTGTCAAATGCGATCCTCATATCAAGAAACAAACCACTAGCCTCAGCGTCGTTGTCTGTGACGCAATGGATCTCAAGGCGAAACAATGTGAGCTGAGATTCTCAAGGTCTCTGTTTGCGGAATCCGTTTTGATTTTTATAGAGGAGATTCTCGTTCTCCAAAAACGTCATAATTCTCGTGCAAGAATATTGAAATAATAAGTCTACTCGAGGCGATCACGAATGACGACGTAGTCAACAGAAAGAGCTATAAACCTTAATCTTCCTTCTTTCCTTTTACGGAAAATATATTTCTTTCATTTTTGTTTTTGCCTTGATTTGAAATTAAATAGATATAATTACCGATCAGATGATTAATGTCCATAAGAGATCTAATAACTACGCTACGATTGGCTTTTGTCTATTCAAGCCATCACAGCTTTGTCAGGGGAAGTCGTTGTCTTACGGCCATTGTAGGTTTACGATTTCAATTAATGGCGGCCTCTACAGGATGACTGAATTAGTGCACATGAGTTAAAATTATTTTGATGAAAACAGCAGTGTAAGTAAAAAGCTAAGCTGCCGTCTTACGTTATTGAGAAGAAACTTGCAACGATGTGCCAGTATTGGCTCGTCAAGCATTCAACGTCGCTGTGAGCACATGTAAAGTTCAAAGTTACACATTATTTCTTGATGAGCCAATTATAGCAAATTAACGGTACCTTAAAAATTTAACTAAGCACAGCAGTAGACAATCAAACAAAAGCCGACAGGATATACGATGAGAAGTTGCCACGTAATCTTCAATAATTTTGGCTAATAAAACCGTTACCAACAACTGACGCAGCCGTACGAACGCTATTCTCAAAATGCCCACCGTGGCGGCTATTTAATCTAGTTCATCTTGATTACGTTACTAGATGAGCTGCGTACGGCGTCTTTGAACGACAATAACAGACAGGCGTGTAGTTAGGGTATTGCTCTCGCTGCCGTTAGTATCGGTTTTCTACGACATAGTCGCTAGCTTTCTGCCCAACCCCCCTTCATATGCTTAAGAGGAGTGAGCGAGAGTAACAAAATTCTGAGAAAAAAGCCAAATGTTTAGTTAAATGTTTTTCTACAAAGCAGAAATAAAACAGATTAGAGGAACATTTTAGATTAGTGGAACATTTTACGGACCTTTAACAGATTTTCGAAATCAGGAGTGACAAATGAGGTGCCCTCTCAGAATGTGGACTGTGCTTCGTGATATATGAAGGATTCCGTATTGAAACTAACAAGATTCTGAATTGAAAATGCCGGCCGCGGTGGCCGTGCGGTTCTGGCGCTGCAGTCCGGAACCGCGGGACTGCTACGGTCGCAGGTTCGAATCCTGCCTCGGGCATGGGTGTGTGTGATGTCCTTAGGTTAGTTAGGTTTAAGTAGTTCTACGTTCTAGGGGCTTATGACCTAAGATGTTGAGTCCCATAGTGCTCAAAGCCATTTTTGAATTGAAAATAACAACAGCGGGCTATATGATCTATGTAATCCATCAGATAAAATATTATTATATTACCTTTGAAAATTCTAAGTTAAAAGTTGAACTTTACAATAGGCCCCTCATTCCCTGTATACGATTTCCAGCATCGTTCAGAGGTAGTCAGATTTCTTTAATCTTGCACCGAGCGAGACTGCGAGGAGGTTTGCACACTGCACTTGCACTGGAGAGGAAGACGGTTGAAACCCGCGTCCGCCCATCCTATTTTAAGTTTTCTTTGATTTTTATAAATCGCTCCAGGAACATGCCAGGATTGTTTCTCTGATAGGGAACAGCCGGTTTCCTTCCCCATCCTTGACGCAATCTGAGCTTGTACTCCGTCTCTAATGATGTCGATGTCGACGGGACATTAAACGCAATCTTCCATCCTTTCTTCCTCTAATCTATTTTACTTCTTGGTTTGAGACAAATCATTTCAAAAAAATACTTCCCCTTTTTCTCAGATTTAATGTAGTTAAGTATGACTTCTTCGATACCTCGTTGGCTTCCCTTGCGGATTTTTTCTCTCGTAATGTACTGAATTCTATATTTAGTGCGAAGGAATCCTTTTTGACAGTTAAGTATCACACTAACGTAGTTCTTTATACGCCAAACAGCTAGGCCTTAGAGAGAAAAACTGTTAGACACTTCAATTCCGTAACTAGCTGCAGCTTTACGTGAAATATTGTACGGTAACTCAAATTTCCTTCATATCGCTAATTACGTTATTCTTAATTACAATGATTAATTTTAAGCTGTTTAATAATTTTTACGAACCTGGAAATCACGTTGGTCACTTTGATACCCAATTTGTCAATTAACCACTCTTCGTTTGCCTGTGAAAATTCTGATAACGCTATTGAGTAGTTTCTATGCAGTCTTGTTTTCGCCCAGCTCAAACATTTGACAGGGAACAAGGTGCATACACAGCGAAAAAATTATAGAAGCCAGATACATCGAAAACACGTAAACCACTCTTATAAAACCGAATAAGAGCATTTTATCTTCAAGCAAAAAAAAAAATTGTTACTTTACATAACTTACATTTACATCGATGTTATTTTACACATGGTGGTTGTTCCCGATCTACGTTCCTTAACCTAAGTTACACTATGTTTAGTGACTACCAGCGAAACAAGTGCATTTTGGAGTTTAACGTTTCGTTGGAATGAAATACACCCATGGACGAGACAGTTATACTGCAAGGTGTTTATTCGAGAATACCAGTCTTCTATTTGCTTAGAAAATTCAAAAAATGCCTGAAACCCTAAATAAATCGAATCTGGTTCTTTAATAACTTCACCAATTCACTGTGTCAAATAATAAAATAACCCCGTAGCTCAGTTAGTAACATAATTATGAATGTATTCGTCACACATCCATTGTCTTGGCCCTTTGAACAGGTCAAGATTTTTCCACCTGGTTGCCGTGCGGAACCATCGTCGAGCCAGTTGGAGATTGTTTCCCAGAGAACACGAGATATGTTTCCATCTACTCGCCGCCCCCTTCATACTTCAAGATCCGTGTCTTCTCAAAAGCTACCACGTATCACATGACAATTCCCGCATAAGTATTAGAACATTGACTCTAAATAAGATTCCGTTTGACCAGTACGTGATCTTAGGGAAGGAGGCTAAAGCAACCGTTTCGTAATGATTACAACCAAACATGGTCTGACACTCAGTCCACTCACTTTAGGGTCTTGTTCCCAAGAAGAAAGTAATCTAAATTTTAGTAAAATAAAGCTAAGAGAAAACGAATCATGAAGGCTGTATTTGCTATCTTCAGTTCGAAAACTTATTTGATGCAGCTTTCCACGTAGCCTATCCAGTGGAAGCCTCTTGATCTCTGTGCTGCATGCAACGTCCATCTGAACCTGCTTACTGAAGATAGTTCGAGAACTTCCTCTACAATTTTTACCCCGACATAGCTGTCCATTACCAGACTGATGTCCCATCAACCGACCTTTCTTTTAGTCGAGTTGTGCCGTAAATTTCTTTATTTACCTTTTCAATTCAGTATATCCTCAGTGGATAACCATCTAATTTTCACCAATATGTCGTAACACCACATTTAAAAAATTTGCATTATGTTCTTGTCTAAAAAGTTTAACGTCGAAGTTTCACGGCCTTATAAGGAAATACTCCAGACAAACACCTCCAGAATGTCATTCCCAAGACTTAACTTTATATTCAGCGTCACTAAATTTGTATTTTTCATCAACTTTTCTTTTCTATAGTGAATGTGCATGATATATCCTCTGTACATTGGACTTCATCAACGATAAAGCAGTTCAAACAGCAAAACGTATCTATTACTTTCAGTATCTCGTTTCCTAAACTAATTGTTCAGCAGCATCTGACATCGTTCCCTTGCACTCCATCGGACTTGTTTCACTTTTGTTGATGTTCATATTATCACCTCTTCAGAAACACCTATCGATTATGTTCAGGGGATCTTCCAAGTATTTTGCCGTCTCGGCCGGAACTGCAATGACATAAAAAAACCAAAAAGTCATGACCTCTTCTGCCTGACTTTTGGCTCCTTTTCTACAGTACTTGGTTTCCTTTACTGCGCATTCAATATACACCTTAACTAACGTTTGGGTTAGGCTACAAACCCGTCTCACCCGCTTCTCAGCTACTGCTTCCCAATATCGGAAGGGGGGGAGGGTGTGTACTTTTCAGCACCTTTTGAAAATATGGTAATCTAGTCTGGCATTTTAAATTTTAAAAATTTTTAAAATGTTTTTAACGTTTTTAATGATAGCTTACATAAGATTCGGTAACTGTTTTAAATTTTTCAGTAAAACACTACTAAAAAATTTAAGTCTTAGTAGTGAATATGACTTTTCGCAACTAATGTCGTATTCATATTTTCATCTGCAGCTCTTTGTTTCATATGTTAAGGATGAAAGGCAACAACAATTAATGAAACTTATTTTTTTAAATTTTTTGTGGTGATCATAAAATGACCATCCACTCAGTGTAAACATGACGGATAATGCGTTGGTGTTGCTAAGACTGCGCTAAAAAAGATTTTCAGCCTACTTATATACCAGAATCTAGTGAAAAGTATTTTGTTAGTAAAAGATTACACTCATTTAAAGGTTTATCAAAGTTTTGTTTACTGGTGAGCACAAAGTACCCCCTCATCCCTCCATTTCTTGTTATTATACGTTATACAAAATGTTGTGGCCTTTGCCTCTCACAGCTGCGGGCTAGTTTCTGTGTAAGTTGTGGATAACTTTTCACTCCCTGTACTTTATCCTTCCTACATTCACAGATTCAAGTCAATATTTTCGGGTGCTTTCCGTAACTCAAAAAATGCTATAAAAGTCGCAGGGTCGGTATTTTCCAGAGTGTTCCTAGATCTCTTACGAACCCAAACAGATCTTCCCTGGGACTCGCTTCTACGAGTTTTCCCTCCTTCTGTAGATAGTGTCAGTATTTTATATCCATGACATACTGAACTGATATATGTGTGAAATCTTATGGGACTTAACTGCTAAGGTCATCAGTCCCTAAGCTTATACACCACTTAACGTAAATTATGCCCGAGGGAGGACTCAAACCTCCGCCGGGTACTGAACTGATGCTTTATTGATATTAACTCATGTTACTAAATTCACACTAAGAGCTTCAAAGGTGCGCGATCGCGTATGTAATCAGGTACCTCTCAGTGTCTACATTGTTTCTAGTTGTCCACATTCGCCGGCTGGAGTGGTCGAGCGGTTCTAGGCGCTACAGTCTGGAACCACGCCACTGCTACGGTCGCAGGTTCGAATCCTGTCTCGCGCATGGATGTGTGTGATGTCCTTAGGTTAGTTAGGTTTAAGTAGTTCTAAATTCTAGGGGACTGATGACCTCAGAAGTTAAGTCCCATAGTGTCAGAGCCATTTGAATTTGCCCACATTCTGTTGCTGGGTGTTGTATAAGGTTAATTTCTATGTACTCCTGGAGATGGATAAGCTTGTGTCTACAAATCAGCGGGAGTTTGCTAAATGACTGTTGAAGGATAGAAGATGACTTAGACAAAATTTACAGCTCGTGTTATGGATGGCAGCTGGCTCTAAATATTAAAAACCGTTAGTTAGTGGATAACCGTAGAATAAACAAACACGTAACGTTAGAACAAAGTATTAGAAATATGCTGCTTGACGAAGTTATGGCCATTAAATATCTAGGCAAACGTTGAAAGGAGATATTAAATGGGAGAGCATGTAAGAGTTATAGGAGCAAAGGCGATAGTTCGGTTTATTGGGAGAATTTCAAGAAAGTATTGTTTATCTGTAAAGAAAACCGCATTTGTGACACTACTGCGACCCACTCTCGAGTACTGCTCGAATATTTGGCATTCACACGACGTTCGATTAAAGGAAGACGTCGAAACAATGCAGAGGCGGGCTGCTAGTTTTGTTACCGGACGTACGAAAAATATGCAGTTGTCACGAAGATGTTTCGCGAACTCAAATAAGAAACCCTAGAGGGAAGGCGACGTTCTTTTCGAGGAAGACTATTAAGATAGATGGCATTTGAAGCACACTGCAGAACTATTCCACTGCCACCATTACACATTTCACTTAATGACCACGAAGATAAAAGAATTTAGGTCTCTTACGGAGGCATATAGATAATCTTTTTTCCCTCGCTCTGCCGGTGAGCTGAACAAGAAAGGAAGTGACTAGTTGTTGTACAGGGTAACCTCCGCCGTGCACCGTACGGTAGCTTGCGGAGTATGCATGTGGACGTGTGTGTTCGAGGCGGCACGCGGTAACCTCCGCCGTGCACCGTACGGTAGCTTGCGGAGTATGCATGTGGACGTGTGTGTTCGAGGCGGCACGCGGCAGGGCACCCGTAATGTCTCACGGTGATCGTCTATTACGGAAAGGCATTGACATCAGTTCAGTGTCATACGTTGTACTTAAAAGAAAATGTGGCTGTTGTGAATACTAACACCCAGTAATACTCCTAGTAATCGAGGATACTAGTAATATGAACAGCGAAAATGCACACGTATTAAACACTTCAAATGTTTTGTGTCGTAACTTGCTGTAGTAATTCTATTCCTAACGAGCTGTTTTGCGTAGTTGCTTTCTGTTATTTTCAGTAGATAGTGGGGCCGCAGATAACCGCGGACCAAGATTCAGCGGCGAACTTTGGGCAGCCGGTCGGCTGAGACAGGAATATCGGTTCCTGAGTCAGTTACCCGAGCTTGTGCGTGGCTGCGTGTGTGTGTGTGTGTGTGTGTGTGTGTGTGTGTGTGTGTGTGTGTGCACAGGCCTGCAGGCCAGGGCCTGGGCCGTAATCTGCAAGTAGCCTCCGGCGCTGCCCCGGAATTCCGCAACCAACCAAACTTACCGCCCAACAGCAAGTTGCGGTCCACGCAGCAAGTCACACTTGCTCGATAGCCATGACCTTCCCTCGATAGAGTGCGAGCGAGATCTGGCAGTAGGACGGAGCGCCGCTTTCTTCCAGCGATGAGCTCCTCTAGAAAACTTGTTAACATCTACAGGGTCATCGTCATTGTATTTCGGTGTACTGACATGTAGCTATAAAGGCGTCTTGGAACACGGTTTTTGTGCAATTATTAGTTTCACTAAAAATTACGACTAGGTAATTCCTTTTTCCTTTTTAAGGCAACAGCGCACTAACCTCTCACAAATATTTTAGCAATCAAATTTTGACGTCCTCTGAGTCAAACATTAACATTAAGTGCTGATTCATTACAACAAAACAAAACAAAAGAAAAAAAGGCTAGTATGCACGAGCTCTAAAATGCATACGAGCACCTGTTCATCTTCGATATTATCAATCCGATCTCTTATACTGCAAGGACTTTGCTTTCTGTATTTTTAGAGCAGATAGTATGGACCAAAGCAAGGGAAAAATATTCAGTAAATAAGTGTTCTAAAATGCGTACTTTAAGAGATATGAGCACTTGTTCATCCTTACTACTGTGAAACCCATCTCTCCTAGTGAAAAATCGCTCATAGTTTTTACGAATGCATTTTAAAGCCCATGTTTGTTTGACAGTTTTTTCCTTGTTTTGGTCGATGCCACCTCCTCCCAAAATATGGAAAGCATCGAACTAGAAGTAGTAGAGATGTATTTCATAGTATCGGAGATGAACAAAGTGCTCATAGCTTTTAAGATATGACTTCTAGAGCTAACGTTTACTGGGCTAATTTTCTTGTATTGATGTAAGGAACCCGTCCCTAGGGCTTCTCGGTGTTTCTGTGGGACCCCCTGTATATTCCAGACCGAGTGAGCAGAGCAGTATTAGCTCATTGGACCCGAATATGGACCATCCTTGTTTAGATTTATAATTGTTTTTCCAAACGTCATAACATACATGTTCCTTTGAACAGGACACTACAGAACTCTTTCGTCATTCTTCCCCCAGTTCGAGCTAGTGCTTACATCTTCCGTTATTTCTCTTATCTCACGGGTTCCCAACTTGCTCCTCCGTACGCCAAGGTATCTCTTAAGGAAAAACTTGTTCTTGGTAACAGATATTCCTGCATGTATCAGTTCTACAGTGGTTACCTTCCACTGCTCCTTCACGATACCAGGAGCACTTTGGATAATTCAAATCGCGTTATGTGATTGTCAGAGGGCCTTCGATAAAATTTTGTTCCATAAAGCAGTGGAATATTAGAGTTTAACATCCAATCGTCAAAGATATCGTTAGAGACGAAGCATCAGAATGATTGAAGGAGGGGTGAGGATGGAAATCGGTCGTTTCCTCTACAAAGGGACATACGTCATCGATCTGTCTAGTCAGTGCGAAATCGTGACGAAAGTTTTGCTAAAGAGTTGTAGAACATATCATAAAAATGCTACTGTGCTTTGTGGAGGGCCTCACGCTCAAAATTCCGGGATCCCACAATCCAATACGAGTTCAGGTGGGCTATACTTCATTCAGCTTACGTCATGCGTGAAAACCATGATGCCCACATTAGAGAAAAAACTAGATAATCTTTATTCCCATGCACCATCTGCGTATGCAGCAGAATGAGGGAATACGGCTTGGTAAACAAGCTACGTTCTTCCATCGACAGTACGGTGGTAGAGATGTAGATAAATTTCGTACAAAAATATCCTTTGGCTGACGCCCAAGATCACCATTCAGAAAGGGGAACAATATTTTGACACACTGCAATCCGGATGTTCCATTTCTTTCCCTATATTACACTGAAGGTGTTCAATGGGAATTGTCTTCTGATAAATCTTTCCAATCCATTTAACAGTCCTTCAAACTTTTCTCTTCCTCCTGCTAGGAGAGTGCCTCCATTGCACGAGCTTAAAATTTGCCAGTTCCGCCGAGGCCGAGCGGTTCTAGGCGCTTCAGTCCACAACCGCGCTGCTGCTACGGTCGCAGGTTCGTGTACTGCCTCGGGTATGGATGTGTGTGATGTCCTTAGGTTAGTTAGGTTTAAGTAGTTCGAGGTCTAGGGGACTGATGACCTCAGATGTTAAGTCCCATAGTGCTTAGAGCTGTTTGAACCATTTGCCAGTTTGATTCCTTTGCCGAACAGACCTCTGACTTTCCATATTCTTTACTCTGCATAAGTCTTGAACAGCAGTCTTAGAAACTGCCAAATAGTTACTATTTTTTGTCAGTGCCGTGTTGTTATTACATCAGTAATGCAGTTAGTGAAAATTTTTCGTGAAATAGTTTTTGACATCTTCGCTTGTAGCTGTTCCTTATGACTTCCAACCGTAAAGCATAATTTCTGCCCTTATAGTCTCAGTTTTGCTGACATAAAAGCGATTATCCTCCGGTAGATATTGCATTTTACTCTTGTCCTTGAGTAGAGCTGCATTGTGTTAAAAGACTGAATCGCAGTTGTTACATCGTATGAACATTTCTAACATTTTCAGCTGATACGTCTTTCGTGATGGGCATAGCGTACCAATGTTAATCAGTCTTGTCACCTGATCAGACAATTTTCGTTGGTGAATCTCACGTTAATTTCAGCTATAATGCAGGAACTTAATCGACAACTGTTGCTTTATTTCAGCTGAAACCTTAAACTTCTGTGTGAAATTTTAGTAGTATCATAATAACCACCCTTCTTCCCAGTCATTAAATTCTGTTGTATCCTGCCTCACCGTCCCCCTCCCCCATTTCGCAACCACACACTGCCCTTCCGTGCACGCAACTCTGCGTTCAGTTAGGTTCCTAGTCTACGTTCATCTATGTACATCAACGTCGAAATGATTATTGAAATTCACTATTAAGTGCATGGCAGAGTGATCAGCGAACCACCTTTAAGCTACTTCTCTACAGTTCGACTCTCAAACATCTCACGGGAGAAACCAATGCTTAAATCTTCCCGTGCAAGATCTTGTTTCTCTTATTTTATCATGACGACCATTTCACCCTATGTAGGTGGCCAACAACAAATTATTTCCACAATCGGAGGAGAAAATTGATGACTGAAATTTCACGAGAAAGTGCTGCCGCATTGAAAATCGCCCTTAATGACTGGCACTCCAATTCGAGTATGATATTCCTGGTAGTCTCTCCCTTATTTTGCGATCAAACAAAACGAGCTGACCTTCACTGAAATTTTTCAATGTCTTCCGTCAATCCTATCTGATGCGGATCCCACACCTCACAGCAATACTCCAGAAGAGGGAGGACAAGCCTAGTTTTAGCAGTCTCTTTAGTAGACCTGTTACATTTTCTTTCTGCCAATTAATCTCGGCCTTTAGTTTGCTTTCCCATAAACACTATTTCGTCAACGATCCAATGCAAGTTATTCGTAATCGTCATCGCAAAGTATTCGTAACTGTAATCCTGTGTAAGACTTTGGATTTGTATGACTTGTCTTGTAACTAAATTTAGCGGATTCTTTCTAGTGCTCAGGTGGACGACTTCACAATTTTTATGATTTAGAGTTAATTTCCACCTTTTGTGTCATTTAGGCACAAGGTTGTCTAAATCATTATGCAATTTTTTTTGGTCATCTGTTGACTTTACATGACGGTAAATGACATACCTCCAAAGAGGGCTGCTCAGATTGTCTCCAAAACAGTTTATATAGTCCAGAAACAACAGAGGGCCCATAACACTCCCTTCGGGAACGGCAGATAATGCTTCTGTTTTACTCGACGATTTTCCATCAATTGTGTGCTCTCCAGACCTGTCTGTTGTTTCATCTATATTCAACAGCGGGCCGTATTCTTTCGTTAACAACATTCCCTTTTCACTTCACTGGCACTGTACAAGTTTATCAAGGTAATTAGTAAGTAAAGGAGTGGGACATAATTAAGGAAACTCCGCGCGAAATACATGTTTGAATATAAATACACATTCTAGCCATGCTTGAACGTTACACTGATAAATGTGATGACGGACGGCATCTGCGCCGTGTCCTCAATACGTTTCAGGTGTCAAGCTTGGTCATAACAGTGTTCTGTGTAGTTGTGAGTTTACGATGTCAGAGCTAAGTGAATTACAGCGTGCGAAACTGGTTGGTGCTCGTATGGTAGGTGCATAAGTAACCAAGGTTGCTGACGTATTTGGTATTTCAGCAGGCACAGTATCGAGGACTAATACTGTATGCAGGGAAAGAGGAAAAAACGTCATTCGCTCTGTCACAGTACGGACGGAAGTGAATATTGTGTGACTGTGCCGAACGGTCCTTGAGAAGGACTGTGACGTAAAATAGTAGGAAAACACCAGCAGAAAAGTCACTGCAGAACTGAATGTCGAATTCGCACCAACACGACGGGTTCTCCAGAAGCAAGGAACTGATGGTCGAGCTGGAATTCCAAAACTACTCATCAGCGATGCAAATGCATGCAACAGGTAAACGTGGCGCCTAGGCCATAAACCTGGACTATGGAGCACTGGAAGAAAGTCATTTGGTCGGATGACTCTTGTTTCACGATGTTCCCATTCGCTGATGTTTGGGGCAGCCATACCGTGGTATTCCATGCCAACCATGGTCACTCTGCAGTGTCACGATACTGCCAAGGATTATGTGAACATTTTGGCTGATTAGGTCCATTCCATGATGCAATGTTCGTTCCCCAATGGTGATGCTGCATTCCAAAACGACAGGGACCCTGTTCGTACTGCTCGGATCGATGAGCTCTCCATGCTACTCTATCCTGTGCAAGCTTCTTCATCTCCAAGTACCTACTGCAACCTACATCCTTCTGAATCTGCTCAGTCCATTCATCCCGTGGTCTCCTTCTACGATTTTTATCCTCCACGTTGCCTTCCAATACTAAACTGGTGATCCCTTGATGCCTCAGAACATGTTCTACCTACCGACCCCTTCTTCTAGTCAAGTTGTGCCACAAATTTCTCGTCTCCCTAATACTATTTAATATTTCCTCATTAGTTATATGATCTACCCATCTAATCTTCAGCATTCTTCTGTAGCTCCTCATAATTTCCAGCCTATAATGATATTTTCCTCGATTACATTCTGAAAGTGAAATAGTCAACACATTAATTTGTTTGTGAAGTAATAGGACGTTTGTAGTTGTATCGTACGTGGGAGTGTCATTCTTTAATTAATCGGATATGGAGGGTTTACGGGCCTCCTTCTCTCTCTTACAGCTGCATTTTAAAAACAAATTGGGATATATTAGAGCCAATAATGAGTGTTTAATCGTTTTCTGAACTCAAGGGTGAAGTGTAGCATCTCACCAGGCAACCACAATCATGAGAACTCAATATTATTGAGACTTTGTGGTATGCTTTGGAGAGATGGGTGCGTGATTGTTGTCTACCTCCATCACGGTTATCTTAACAAGTCACAGTTTTGCAGGATGAATGGTGCAAGCTGGCCTTGAAAATCATAGAGGACCGATATTTATCCATTCGAGACGACTGTGAGCTGTTTTGGATGCGAATGGCTTTCTTACACAGTATTAGGCACAGTAATGTGTCCTGTTTTTGCTGTTTTCATATTTTTGACTACTGCCGGTATCTTCAGATTGAGAAGACGACTATGTTAAATCTGCAATATATACCGGGAAGTGACATTTTGAAGTGGGTAGAGACCCTCTCGAAGTGTCGATTCATAATGGGCGCCGTGGCGTAGTTGTACATATACTGCAGACAAAGTACCTGATACATATTATTACATCGAATTAGTTTGCACCTGGTAGGTCAACGAAGTAACGGGCTGCGAAAGCGCCCTACTCCTCCCTCATTGATGTTAGCCACGTCTTGAATTGAACCCCTATTCAGCATACGTATCATGAGTTAAAAACGTGGAGAGATGGTCTACCCACTGATGTGTGTCTTTTTTCTATGTGTTTTCCAGATTTTTTGCAGTCATTTTCTGAAACCCCAGATGTGTTTATCAATAAACCAGTATTGAATACGCTTGTAAGCAACATTATTTTTCTTTTTTTCAACTCTGAAGGATAAGTAGCTTGCGTTTAGGGAACAGAACCGTTCCTTTACTATGAGTATCTGTTGTGCATCTAGAGAGGTGTCAGGACTTGTACTCTGGAGGTTAGCTGTTTAAATCTCTGTCTAGCAGAGTTTATTTGGTTTTCCATGATTATCCTATTTAGCTTAAGGGGGTAGGACGTCAAACGGACCGACTTGGAGCAGGAGAGACATCACAGGACATTTTAATTTCCAGTGTCTATACTTTTACAAATAAATTCATTAAACTTTGTCAGCATCACCAGGAAGGATTCAGGATTCACACTCATTACAGTGGAAGTTCTAAAACAGAACAAAATAAATTTTTTTTTGCGTGTGAAAATTCATAATTTTTTCACTTACTAATAGCAGCATTTGTTGCTATAGGTGTAGGAGACCCAGGTGTGAATCCTTCTCCAGAGAGATTCTTCGATGAATTTTGCACAGCATACATACCATACTTACAGGTGTATGAAACTCTAGAACTTATTTAATTTGTGAAAAAACGAATGAGCTGTTATATTTTAAACTTCATGATTAGAAAAGCACAAATTTTATAGTTATTTACCTCAATTTTTACCACAGTTTTTAATAGATTTGGGAAATCTTAGAGTTTCATACACCTTTAAGTATGGTTTGTATGCTGTGAAAAATTCATGGAAGGATCTCTCTTACTTATGAAGAAAAGTGTACCTATAGCAATGCTGCCATTAATAAGTGAAAAAAATATGAAATTTCACATGTAAAAAAAATTATTTCGTTATTATTTTCGAAGTTCCTCTGCTACTTGTGTGAATTCTGAATCCTTCCTGGTCATGCTGACAAAGTTTTATGAATTTATTTGTAAAAGTACAGACAGTGGAAATTAAAATGTCCTGTGGTGCCTCTCCTGCTCCAAGTCGTCCCGTTTGACGTCCTACCCCCCTTAAGACAACTCTCAGATTTTTTTTGTGGAATGGTACGGCTAATTTGCTGCCCCATCCATGCCTAACCAAAACTTGTGCTCCGTCACTGTTCAACTCATCGATCGGATTTCCTAGCCTAATATTCCTTCCTTCCTTATATCACTCATTGCAACATTTATTTGTTAGAAGTTGCTCAAGAAAAAATGAGTAAGCTTCATTTATAGCTGCAGTACAATAAAACCTCTAACACAAGTATATATGTCTGTTCTTTTCGACGTGCCAGAAAGAAAAGACACCAGTTTGATTCAGCAGCAACTATTAATCAAGTCGCAAAGGGATGAGGATAATCGGATAGGGGTACTGCATTAATAGTGTGTGGATAAGTTGAAAATTTGGGTCTGACGGGAGGCGTGCTAGGGTAAACCGTGCAGTTCCGATGGCCACTGTGTCCGGATGGCGCAGTGGTCGGCGCATCTACCTGCTAAGCGGGAGACCCAGGTGTGAATCCTTCTCCAGAACAAATTTTCAACTTTCACCATTGATTTAAATCAGTACCCACTGGCAACTAATGTCTTTAATACCTTTGTTTCTATCACTGTTAAAAATTCTGAATATGACACCAAAATAAAACATTGGTGCTATACGATGACCAAGTGAGAGGAGTTAGCAGAACGAATAGAATATTTCCATGCGATAGTGTGATTCGCGTCAGACGTATAGTAGCAGACATTATGCATTCTTAGTGTGAAAGCTACTTGTGTCTCGGTTTCTGTCTGAAATTTTCCTTTATACTGTTTATCGGTCTACTAAAACCACTGAAATTGGTCGTTTTGTTGCGGTCTTTATGAAGCAGCGCTTCAAGACCATTTGCATTCTCCTACGTGGTGTGTGTGTGTGTGTGTGTGTGTGTGTGTGTGAAAAACAGCCAGACAATCTAGCTGGAGAACACAGATGCCAAAAATTGTGTGGTGTTCCAAACAAGATTTGAAGAGGAATTTGAAGAGTTGAAGCCACGATCCAGACATAATAGAGTGCATTTCGTATGTGACCTAATGAAGTTCAAGAAAATATGGTAGTTTCAAACAATAATTACATGATTCAGAAATTTATCCCCACTACTCTTTTACAGCGTAGCGATGCGCTAAAATTTATTGGGCAATTACCAAGTCATACTTGTAAAAAATTGTAATTGGAAGTTTCTGTCTTCTTGCTGAGGTCAGGATCTACTCATTGGTAATGTTTGAGTTTCAGCCAAATTGGGACATCAGTGTAAGCGAAAAGTCAGAGAGGAAGTGTTAAGTGCTGAACGCCCAAACAGTTTTAATCGTTTAACACATGTAGTCTGTCAGCGGCAGGGCTGCTTGTCCACACGGCTACGAGGACGCAACCGGCTTACGCAAACATATAAAAGTAACGGGGCGCCATACACGTCCCGATATCCAGCCATTAGTTCAGCTGTGAACTTTGCAACCAATCATGGCAACATCTTTCTTTAAACAAATGCCAACTTTTGTGGAGCTAAATGTTAGAAATATTGTCTTTAAATTAGTGAAAGTTTTAGAGCGCACTTCTGTGTGCAGTTGCTTCCTGGACTAACTAAGGCCTGAGCTACAAAGCCGAAACGTCTCATCAGGAGATTCTGCCAGAACAACGCGGTACCCATAACCGAGAAATTAGAGCGTAGTTGGCGATGGCCGTGAGTGACTACGTTGTTGTACTGAAAGCGTGATGTCGTCACTTTGCTGTGACACTGCAGGATATGTCACTATTGAACGGGAGACCCAAACCGACCTGACAGGGAATCGAACGCGGAACATTCTGATCTGCAGGCACCAATAGCAATCAATCGAACTCGAGCAGTGGTTCTCCTGGCTAACGCCTCAAGGATATCACATGGTCAGATTTTCAGGTAGTTCCCACCGCAGTGGGTGTTTTTAGCAGCACATTTCTGAAAATACATTTTGAGAGAAGTATTCTTTCTCAGATTACTGCCTAAAGTATGTCCCAAAGCTTGAAAAAGTATCACAGAAGCCTACCGCTATCGTAAAAAAGAAACATTTATTTAATTTTGATTCATTTATTGATATCGGCACTCATGATTAATCTGCATGACTAGCATTCCAAAATGACGTAAAATTTTAATAATATTTACAGAATATACTACTAACTCCGCCTGTATATAGTGCTTCAGAACATCTTACTAAATGATAGTGTCTCTTTCTTTAAGGTTCAGTATCCTTGCAGCTCCGAAGTAGCGATTTTGACCTTAGATAAACCTGGCGTGGAAACAGCCACCAACTTAAAATCAAATTGTAACTTAAGTTCCTAAGAGAGTGCTTTGCAACAAGTGCCTCTTAGTCACAAGTACGGAGAAAAATGTGGCACTAGACTATATTAACGCCAATATTAATTTCCACAAGTCACCACGTCAGGGAGGAGGGAACTTTCTTTACTATTTACTAATTTCATCTCTCATAGCTAGATGAAATAGCTTCACGTGCAACACTTTTTTCTACGGTGCTCATGAATATGGGTAATATGATATTAACATTTTTTGTGAAAAGAAGTTTTCAGGTTTTTAAAGTAATTCTCTACATCAAGCATCTCTTAGCGTCCTCCTTTTAAGTCTCTTTAGAGTTTCCGGAAAGCTAACGTGCCGGTAACCAAAGAGACCCTGAGAGGCACACATTTAATAACGTCTTGGTTAAATTATTATTTGGCTACGATCTCTCTGGTTTGCCACATTGACGTAAAAGCAAACTGCGCAACAGCTACTACAATCATATCAGTGAGAAATAAGAGAAAAAATAAATCAGACAACAAAATGAAACCCCATGTAGGAAACAATGCAACCAGCCGCAAATATTTTAGATATGGTTTTATTGGTCCGTCAGTAATTTCGAACCTGAGCCCATCGTCAGACGGCAGCGTTGACATCTTGGCAGGTTTAACACATGTCTTCATGGAAGGATTTGCATATTATAAGACACTCGTTTGAGTCTCTTTCTCGACTCACGTTGATCCATAAGCAAAATTAAATAGTTTTCAGTTTAGCTAACGGATCACCATGGATCGAAAACGAGAATGAATCCTCTCTCTTACGATACGTAAAGGAGAGCGTCCCACGAAAACATAAATGTAAAACTTGGCAAGAAATCAACACTGCCGTCTTTCGATGGGCACAGACGTGAGATTAGTAACTGTACAACAAAGTCATTTCTAGAAACCTGGGGGTCATTACACTATTTCCTACAGTGTAGTTTACAAAGACACCTGCCGTGTACTCCAACCACAATGGACAAAATAATAAAATAAATTGTAGCAATAAATAAAAATTAGCTCATATAAGTCACAAATTAATCTATTTTTTAATGAAAGCTATCGTTTTAAATGGATGTAAGGCCGCAGTATGTTCGGTTAGTCTCAAACTCTGATTCCCGGCGAGATATGCTGCTGGTTCCCGAATGGGGCAACCTGTCGTTATATACCACATATACTCTTGCTCTATGATATTCACGTCCTTGTATTTAGTTATAGTGATAAGTAGTTAACTTCTTCTTTTGGGCGTACAGCCGCTGAGCTATCGTCAGCTAGAATCCAACACACAGCTGAATGAGTAATAGCCGAGGCAGGTACGAAATAGCGACTGCTCGTAAACACTGTGAATATATGACTGAACTCTAATAATGTTTTACTAGCGTCGTTGACGCTTCACAGGTTCCCAACAGCTATCCTGACTTTACGCACAGTTGTCATCGCTCGGTCCTCTGTAAATCGGTTTACCTGTGATATAAAATAAAATAAATTTTGTGATATTAAGTGACTGAAATTCACAGTAACTACCTAATTACAGCTGGCGTACCAAATCGTTCCATTTGATACTGATTGTAAATTCTACACAGAAGTACAGTTTCCCTAATTAATAAGTGCGATTATTGCTATCAGAATAAATTTTTCACTCTGCGGGGGAGACTGCACTGATATGAAACTTCCCGGCAGATTAAACCCGTGTATCAGGATGGGACTCGAACCCGAGACCTTTGCCTTTAGAGGTTATAGGTTCCACCAACCGAGCTACCCAAGCACGCTTCTCAAGCTGTCGATCTTTTGGAAGCAGTCACCATGGCTGTGGCAAAGCCATCATGTCTTCACAATATCTTTCCTTTCAAGAGTGCTGCAGGTTTCGCTGGAGAATTTCTGTGAAGCGTGAAAGGTGAAATGTGAATTACTGGCAGATGTAAGCCGTAAAGAAAGGCCGTTAATCGTGCTTGGGCAACTTGGGTGATAGAGCACTTGCCCGCGAAACGTAATGGTCCCAGGCCAGAGACCCAATCTGGCACACTGCTTTAATCTGCTAGGAAGTTACGTGCTTAAAGTTTATTAGCTTAAAGGTATGGCCCGTTACAACCCCCCCATCACTGAAAGTTCTGTTCATTGACACATTAAATGCTCTCGCAGTTATGAGTATGAACAACCACCAGCTGTACAATGAATGACCACAATAAAAATTTGTCCCGGGTTCCCGGGTTCGATTCCCGGCGGGGTCAGGGATTTTCTCTGCCTCGTGATCGCTGGGTGTTGTGTGCTGTCCTTAGGTTAGTTAGGTTTAAGTAGTTCTAAGTTCTAGGGGACTTATGACCACAGCAGTTGAGTCCCATAGTGCTCAGAGCCATTTGAACCAATAAAAATTTGTGCCGGACCATAACTCGAAACCGAATTTCCGGTTTATCGCTAGGAGTCTTCTTACGATTGGGCTATCCGAGCACGCCTCACCTCCAGGCCTAAACTTGCATATCGTACCTATGAACAGCGAAGGTACTGCAATATCGTTTCTATTCATTGATGTCTTTTTTGTTGCATCCTTTCGTTTCTGTTGAGATTGTACCCTGTAATTTCCAACATATAATCTGAGAATCATTATTAAGTCTACTGACAACGCATTTCAGTTGAGATAATGGAAGGAAAAGTTGGTGGGACGGTATATCTCCCGAAGCCCTGTGTATTGTATTTGTAAATGTACTCGCAACCTGTATGTGCTTCAATTTGTGATATCGCAATATATTACTGTGTCCCGAATTTGACAAATTCCTTCAAAATCACTACCTTCACGGTGGCCTATTTTTAAATTAATTTTCATCGAAATTTCCGTAGCAGTCGACATTAAAATAACTTCCATCAGTGACTCTCCCTGCTTGTGGATTTGAGATTTCTGTTATTCCAGTTTTCTGTTAATAAATTAGATTTTGATAATTAGACAATAATAATATTAATAGTATTAAGAGGTGATTCTGCCTAATCGTGTTGTGCTGGTGCCGCGGTTTTCTCGCTCCTTCTACGCTGTTGGCGAAACATTCTTTCTAACTGCGTGGCGTAGCTGGTCTTGCTATTAGAAGAAACTAACTGGTAACGTCTCAAAACAAAACGCGGGAGGGTTTGTGCAATTTCAAATTTAAAATAAGAAACTTGAACTGCAACACTTCGAAATTTAAGTCACATATATCGGTTCACCTGTCTTCAACGACAGTTTTCCATGAATACCATGAACAAGTGATCTAACGTTTTATGTTCTTTAAGACGAAAATGTCACTTCATTTAAGTTTTAGACAAATGGATCAACTCTGACATTTCTCATTTCTGCGGTTCCGATATCCTTGTCGTTGCCTTCAGAGGTCTCTCAAGTCGTTTCATCTCTTCAAAACTACTGCAGCTAGCACCCTCTATAGTCCGTTTTCAACCCAGTATTTATTCTACTTCTCAGTCGAGTGTACAGGTAATAATTACTGAATCCTGTACTAAATATTCCAGAAACCCATCCATTCCCATACATTTTCTTTCTCGTTTCCTGCAGCGCTGCATTTTAAGTATATCTACATCTACATGGATACTTTGCAAATCACATTTAAGTGCCTGGCAGAGGGTTCATCGAGCCACCATTCTGATGCTTCTTTCCCATTGTCAGACGTTCTACCTTCTCCACAGTTCATCAGTGAATTCCGGATATTTATTTGTTTTGACTTTCTTCCCACTCATCCAGCAGATCTGTTGGGACTATCTTCTTTATCGAGGATACGAGGAATGAAAAGAATTCGACTGCTGTAAAGACTGACATCTCACGTGGGAATAAATTCTGTCCGTATTCAAGCGTAATTGAGTCAGCACAACTCTGAAACACTTTCCAAACTACACATTTCCACTACGTTCAGTATTCATTAAATTATATTTACTACTGCGTGAAACATAATTAATGAATTAGTTTATCAGCTCGTTGATTAAGTTAACGTACGATCGATTCACTATGCGGCATATCAATCTTGAAATTTTTATTTACATTCACAGTACAAGCAATGCCTTTTCGATTATATTCGACACCAACAGTTTGGAGAGGCACATAAATCTAGAAACCATCTAAGGAGACAATACGATTATCCTCGCAGGAAGCCGAGGCTACAAGTTAAGTAGGAGAAGAAGTAGGAATACGTCATCATCTACTCCATTTTCCCTTTGAAAATTAAAAAAAAAATGCTTCTTTGAAACGGTTTTCTGCTCGCATATTATGTTTACCTTATCGGATGATTGCGAAAGGCAGTGGTCATTTTTTCCCAGGGAAATTAAAATCCTGGTGATGTATAAAAATGCATCAAGTCAAAGTAATGCGCAGCGAACAGCTCCAAACGCGTCAAGATATAACAAGAGAAAAATAGGCAGACCACGGACCACAGAAATCTGTGCTTTTGTTCCAAATAAACAGGCATTTTCCATTGTGCGAATTTCTGCATACGGTCGGGTTTAGTGGAATAATTCAAGAGCGCCGAATAAATTAATTTTGAAATGCGCTACTCACTATCTCTCTCCTTAGTCACTCTCTCTCTGTTTCTCTCTCTCCTTTTTTTCTCTCTCCCTCTCTCGCCCTCTAGCTCTGTCAGACTGGCTGTTGTCTCTCCGCCCCTAACGCTCTCCCTCTCTGTCTCGTGCGTGTATGTGCGTGCGTGCGTGTTCGTGCAGGCACGCGTGTGAGTGCCTGTATGTTTAAGAAGAGCTGGAGAGACAGAGAGAGTGATAGAGAGAGAAAGAGATAGCGTGAGATATAGCGAGAGAGAGAGAGAGGGAGATACAGAGAGGGAGAGAGGAAATGTTGGCTGATTGTGTATCAGAAAAACCTACTCTCTAATACAGCGTCTTGAGTCATGGAGAGGACTGTAACTCTCCTGGGGAGTGAAACAGTGTAATTTTTTATTGTATGTCCAGATTATAAGGGGTAGCCAAATGGAAACCGAACACCTGCCACAACACATTGTCCACACGACCGTTGGGTCCATAGTTTGTTACGTATTGATACTGTCACCACTATGGTAGAGCACCGGTATAGAGCCACATCATGGGTACAACCAGTTGTTAGGTTACGACCTTGCTTATTGACGGAGTGGTGTAGTTTGGTCGTCCAGCTGTCGTGATACCGTACGGCTAACGCCTATAGTTCAACTGTCCTTGAAACCTGTCTTGCAGACGTGGCCTGTTCTCCTCGTCCACCTGCTACAAGGTCCCGTTGAGCACAAAAAAAGGTCCTCTGGCGTGGAACCACTATCGGACGAAGACAACGTGTCAGCGAATCGGATGGAATCATTGCAACATCCTTCATACAGCCCCGAACTATCACCGTGTGAGTCTCACATCTTTGGTGACCTAAAGAAAGACATGAGTGGAGGTCTGTTTCAGCCGGACGAAGGAGTGCAAGAGTGGGTGCGGTTCAGGATCTGTCAGCAGCCCACCGCGTCCTATGAAGGGGGAAATGATTGTCTAGTTCACCCGTGGGATAAATGCCTTAACCATCTTCGAAATATAAAATCATAATTTGCCTTTAGTGGTCTCTTTTGAAGCAGTGCCAAGACAGACAAAAATGCTTCAGAAAGAAGACAACGTCAAATCTAAAATCTACAACTGCATAAGATCTTCAGAAATACGTGTGTTCGGAGGTAGTGTTACCCGACAAACACGAAATTCAGGGAAGGTAAGGCGAAATGGCTGCATGAGGAATGTGTGGAAGTCCAAGAAGAAATGACTGTCAGAAGGACTCACTCGGCGTATACTAGAGTCAAAACGGTTTTCAGTGAAATTAAATTAAAAGGGTGGTAACATTAAGAGTGCAGTGGAAATTCCACTGTTACATGCAGAGGTGAGAGCCGATAGACGGAGAGAGTACACTGAAGGCCTACACTGGATGCCCCTGTGAGGGAGAAGATTTATCTGATGAAGTAACAGAAGAAAAAAACTGGAGTCGATGCAGACGAGACAGGGGATCCAATATTAGAATTCAAAAGAGCTTTGGAAGACTAAAGATCGAATGAGGCAGAATGGATAAATTATGAGCCGTGGCGGCTCAGGTTTGATCTATCGAACGTGCCGCGTATAATATTATCGCTGTATCGCGGAGGAAAGAGAGAAGTGGCGCCCCCTCGTGGGGGAAGTCGGCTAGGCACCTGTCACAGTCGAGTGGTTGGATTTTGGAGGGCGAGCAGAAACAGTGAGATAGGCAATAGTGAACCCGTGTCTGCGACGCCTTGTGTGGTGGCAAGAGGAAAGTTTGCCACGTTACCTGATTGTGTTTGGGCGTTTGCGGCGGACTTGGTGCGTAGAGGCGCCGATGCTGTCGGGAACATGCTGATTCCTTGTTTAAGATGGATTTACCGTTTGCTTTTAGTGACTACATTCTCGTCTCTATGGCTCCGGGGCTGATATGATACCATTGCCAGCACAGTTGGTTTGGATATAAGCAGCATTTTGTTCTCAGTGTCCATCGTTCTGGAGATTACTGAGTGTGCTTGCCGTTGTGGTGTATTTATTGAGCAGTGTCCTTTGGACGTTTGACCTTACTATTAGGAGTCCATTGCGTAAGGCCGCGTTTATCCTGTGAGGACTTGTGTTCTGCATTAAAAAACTTAGTTGTTGTCAGTCACTGAATTGCTCAAATGCATTCATACTTCTCTGCTTAAGTGTTATTGTTTTACGCCCCTCTGAATGGGAAAATGATAAAGGGCCTTACTATTACTGACCTTCTTGTGTGCCACTGAGTTGGTTGTGTTTTCCAGTCACGTAATTTGTGGGTTTATTGTAACGAACCGATGTCTGTTTCTGATTAATGTTCCCCTGTGACATTGAGTGTTAATCTTGTAACGAACAATGTTTTACATATTTTAATCAGTATTTTGCAGGACATATCCTATTTGTGCCTCGCAAGTGGAGAGTATAGGCGGTTAATAGGCCATAATGATGTGTTGATAAATCCATTTCACGAGTCCAGGCCAGTCACCCGGAGATTTAGAAGTTGTATGTTGTGTTAAGTTAATACTCCTTATTTTAAGCGTAGTGCGCTCATGTAGGAAGTTTATGTGGTTTTGAGCAGATTGCGCGGTATGTTTAGATGACTCCGAATTCAGTGTGTTACTTCTTATCTTAAGCGTAGTGTGCTCATGCACAGGAAGTTTATGTGGTTTTGCGCAGAGTGTGCGGTATGAATAGATTACTCTGAATTCACTGTGTACAGTAGTGTCCTCTGAGGTGCTGGAAGTAGTGGATAGATAGCTGTTTTGGACACGTTGTATATGCAAATAATTTATGTCCTTATAACGATGGTGATTTGCTTGCCCTTTGTGTAGAGGTGGTGCTAATTTCATTAATTTCGCCACCGGTCTTCGCAGAGGACGCGGGAGGAACCGACCCACTGTGGCAAGCAGTTACGTAGTCGCGCCCGCCCACCGTAGCGGGCGTTGTTTACAAGCCCGACGCCTTCCTGTACTTGGTGGCGGGAGCGTGTTGACTGGTTTCTTACGGCTTACAGTCTGGGAACCGTGCCCTTGGTGTACACGTGGTAGACTTATGTTTTGCTTCCAGTACCTCGGAGTGGCTCTATGTGGGTAATGAGAACGACTTAAGTTGTTGGTGGCTCAGGCCGAAAGTGGTTCATTTGCTAAACAGAAGGTGTATATGCATTTCTTTCCCATAATTCTGTAACCATGTTTAGGTGATTGTGTTTTTTTTAAGTCAATTGAATTGTTGTTCAGAGATTACTATGTATGGCCATTAACTTATGCAGACATTTAATAGCTAGGAAGTGTATTGAATTCTGGTTTCAACTCGTGTTGATTATGTGAGGAAATTGCCTTAATTAAATAGTAAACAACTGAATGCTATTTGTGAGTTGAAGTTTATTGTGTTCCTAAAAGTAGTAACAATTATTTTTAGTAGTTCACTGGTGCAGTTAGGCGATTTACAAGGCCCTTTTGTGTTGTTTCTTTTTAAAATTATTATCAATGTTATTAATAAAGAATTGTGCTGTAAAAAAATAAACAGTGAAAGAAGTGCCTCAAAACCCTTTGGTCAACACCTTCCGTCATTCACCCTTGGGTGGCATTAACAAACCGTGAAAGCCCATTTCAAATAATATTACATTAGAATTTCTAAAATCATTGGCAGAAGTGGCAACAAAACGACTATTCACGTTGGTGTGTAGTATGTGTGAGTCCGGCGGTATACCATCCGAGTTTCGGAAAAAGAACTTTCATACAAAGCCGAAGATTGCCAGAGCTGGCAAATGGGATACCTGTCGCACAGTCAGCTTAACGGCTCATGCATCCACGTTACTGACTGAACAGTACAGAGAAAGATGGAAAAGAAAACTGAGGATGTGTTACATGACAATCAGTTTGCCTTTAGGAAAGGTAAAGGCACCAGAGATACAATTAGGACGCTACACCTGATAATGGAAGCATGGAAGCAAGACTAAAGAATAATCAAGATGTATTAATATGATTTTTCGACACGGAAAACAGCGTTCGGCATTGTCAAATGGTACTAGATGTACGAAATTCTGAGAAAAATAGAGATGAGCTGTGGGGAAAAATGGGTAATATACAATATCTACAAGAGCCAAGAGGAACGTTAAGATTGGAAGACCAAGAACGAAATGGCTGGATTACAGAGATTGCATGACGGCGATGTAGTCTTCTCTGTTGACTGAAGAAACAAAAATAAACAAATAAATAAAGAAATCTGGGGCAAATAATATATGATTCGCTTGTTACCAACTCAGTAGACAGCAATATTTCACAAATTTAGTGTATTGCGCGGTTCAGTAAATGGTTTCTGTCTTCGATCCAGAGAAATGTGTGACATGTGACAGGACTTCACTATAGTATTCCGTGTTTCTGTGAAATGAACGACGATGGCTGCTTGTGTATGGTGTTACTCCAAAACGTTAGGCAGCACAGGTGTTCGGGTGTTTAGGATCATCTAAATCTCGCTGCGGTGTTACCTATGGTAAATTAACAACAGGCAATACGACTATGTTTGTCCACCATAAGTGGTCCAGTGATAGGCACACGTGGTCTAGGGTTACTGCTTAAGAAACCGAAACTTCCTAGATACCGAAAGCAATCTAGCCACTGCTTAAATCCATAGAAATTACAAAAATGGATGTACTTACGTATGTATGTATGTATGTTTCACATCTCCTCCTAAACCACTGATCGATTTTAATCAGACTTGCTACATTTACATGTTACTCTCAGGCAGCAGTCTCTGTGGTGGTAAGAACCACCTACCTATAAAAGTAGTGGGGGTGGGGTGAAAAAAGGAGCGTAGTGAATCACCAGATATTTTCACCGAGTATTTGAGATTGAGAGCACTTAACGACTTGCAATAAATTTTACACGTAATTTCAAACCTTTACGAAGTATTTCTCTCAGGTAACCCGTGGAAAATGATGAAAGGGAAAATGTTTCTCGATTATTTCTTTACCGCTGTACATTGAGTAAAAGTACCGCATGAGACCTGAAATTATTATTTATTCCTTCTTTATTACTTACAGTATCCGCAAAACGTTTCACAGATAATATGCACATATACGACGGAACGTAAGTGCAAAATTATATGACTGTACGACATATACTTCAGGAGCTACGACATCATAAACACTGAAATGCGTGACGAACTACGGCATCATTCATGACTTTTAGTTTATTGCATCTTACTACCAAATCATTTCGCAATAGTCCGTCTACGTAGCTGAGTGCTCATCGTAGCAGAATGCGATGCGAGATGCCCGGGTTCGAATCTCCAGTTGGAAGGGGGTTCCCTGCGCTCGTGGATTGGGTGTTGTGTTGTCTTCATCATCATTTCATCCTCTTCAACATTCAAGTCACCAAAGTGGCGCAGCTAAAAGGGTTGCAGCAGGGGTACGATCTAGACGACGGAAGGTCATAGCCACCCGCACATTTCATTGCAATCACAACAAATTTCGCAGATGATATTCACATGTGTCTCTTAGTGTACCTAGAAAATTCATTGTACAACACATAGTTCAGCAGATACGACGTAATAAACATTAAGCTGTAAGACAATGAAACTGTAGAGCGAAAGTCGATAGACATACAGGTGGAATATGTGTACAAATACGCGTGAAATATGATATATGTGAAATACATTTGACATGCACGTATGCCAGCAAAGCCACAGTAAAACGGTCAGTCAGACTCGGTACATAAATTAGTTAAAATCTGGAAAGAAATACTGTAGAGGTAAGAACTACATGCCTCTTATTGGACTGAGCGTGATAACGTGGAGAGAGAAGGGAGGAGGAGGAGATGGTCTGTAAAGTTGAAGTAGGTACAGGTAGGAGGAGGAGGATGTGGACAGAGATAGAGGAAGAGGAAGTAGACAAAGAAGGGTGAGAGGAGGAGATGGACAAATAGAGGAAAGAATAGTAGATGGACAGAGACAGCAGAAGGAAGAAACAGGCAGAGACATGGGCGAGAAGGAGATGAACAGAGGGGAAGAGGACATAGGTACAGAAAGGGAAGAGGCGGATTTGGAAAGAGAAAAGGGAGAGGAAGTGATAAACACAGAAGGAAAAGGGGACGAAATGAGCAAGGAGAGGGGGAGCAGATGGACAAAGAAGAGGAGGAGTAGATGGTCATATAAAGAGGGAGGAGTAGATCGACAAAGATGGAATCACGGGTGAGAGAGGGACAGTAGGGAAGGAACAGATGGACAGAGGGGGGAGGAGCAGATTTGCGGAGTATGATAATATGGACAGATGAAACTAGAGGGGAGCGAGGGAGATGGACAGAGGGGTAGGAACCGTCGGATAGAGGGGGAGCAGCAGATTGACAAAGAGAGGGGGAGCAGGGGATGAATAGAGAGAGAGGGGCAGGAGCAGATAGTGAGGAGGGAGCAGAGATGGATAAAGAGAGAGGGTCTGGGTGGAGAGAGGCGTGTGTAGGTCATGGATAAAGAGAGGGAGATGGAGGAGGTGAACAGAAAGAGGGGTCAAATGGAAATGAATAGTGAAAGGAGGGAGGAGAAGATGGACTAATAGAAGATAGGAATACATAAACAGCCCGGAAACGCTAGGTTCCTCAACTAATTTTTAGTAAAAAAGCGTCATCAATGACGACCGAACACATCCAGTTGAAGCGGTAACCCTCGTCCTGCCGACGGTCTTGTCGAGAGATCGGAAGAGTGGCCAGGGTTTCAAAGCTGCATCTTGATCTTGCAGCCGCTAAACACTTCATTAAATGCACCTAATGTGTTACGTATCAATAGCACTTCTAGTTTGTAAAAAGAAAATGCTAAGATGTTCTCTGAATTGGCAAAAATATTTCGCATTTAAAGGTATTTGAATGTCTGGGAGGTGAAAGCCGAAGGGGAGCTAACGGCGAGAAAAAGTACTGAATGATCGTAAAAAGGATTGCAATCTAAGAGTCGGAGAGCAGGAAAACAGAATTTTAAAACTGGTATGGGTTGCAGAGAAGTGTAGATGATGTAATGGTGATCAGTGAAATGGGACTGGAAGAAGATATCGATTTGCAGTGAGGCTAATACAGCGTAATATGAACAGCAGCATAATATGGTGTACTGCAAGTAGGATACGTTATGAACAGAGAGGTATCACTGTGAACATTTCAGTGATATGTTTGTTCTCATGAAAACAGACAACAATCCAACGCAACATAAAATGTTAACGTACACATTCCGCGGTCAAAAGCAGAAGATGAGTATATATGAAACAATATGAGGATATTGTTGGTAATTCAGTATGAAAACAGAAATAATAATCTGATAATCATGGGGAACTGGACTTGGTGGCAGAGGAAGAAGCAGAGTCTCGGGAGAATGTTGGCTTTGTAGTAAGATTGAGAGAGGAGAAATCCGAATTGATTTCTCTAATAAATTTTTTATACTAACAGCGAAACACTGTTCAGGCATCGCATAAGGAGGAGGCGTAATTGGAATAGGCCCAGAGATGCAGACTCCAGCGACACAATCAAAAGAGAGATGCCTTACTCAAATATTCAATAGTAAAGTGTAGTCAGGATCAGAGAAAGGCTCAGAGCAGATTTTCGTAACGATAAAGAACAGACTAAAATTAAACAGATTCGTCCAGAAGAATCAGTTTGCGAGAAGTGAGACATTGAATAGAAGAGGAATGATCAGGTGCGTTTAAAATTTTGTGTAGCTGTAGATACGGCAATAGATGACACCACAGACAGGAGAGCAGTTGAAAAGGAACGCACATCTCTAGATCGGGTGATAACAGAAGCTGGACAGACAAACCTAGGTGCAAGGAAGGTAACTGTCAAGAAACATCGGATAACACAGTAAATACTTTTTACGTTGCGTAATGAAGCAGTTGCCTTAAGCACTTGGTGATGGGATAACGTACTCGCGAAACATGTCGTGGTAAGAATATCACACGTTTGACCAATGGCGCATAACGTTCGCAGTACGGAAAAATACTTTAATTGGTCGATTAAAGACACTGACACGGAAGACAAACCGTCAGAATTTCAAAACAAAATCATCTACAGAATCCAGAATATAGAAGTGACAAGTAAATTTGAGAACTATGGTACATTCAGCTTAAGTTGGGGAAGAAATTTCTGAGAATGAAAGCACAGAATTGTATGATAGTAAATCATGAACTGTGAGAAAACCTGAACAGAAGAATATTAACGCTCTTGAGATGTGGTGCTACAGAAGAATACTGAAAATTTGATGAACTGATAAAGTTAGAAATGAGGAGGTTCTCCGCAGTATCGGTGAAGCAAGGAACATATGGAAAACACTTACAAGTACTGACAGGATATAATCTACTGGCCATTAAAATTGCTACACCAAGAAGAAATGCAGATGATAAACGGGTATTCATTGGACAAATATATTATACTAGAACTGACTACATTTTCACACAATTTTGGTGCATAGATCCTGAAAAATCAGTGCCCAGAACAACCACCTCTTTCAGTAATATCGGCAATATCGGCCTTGATACGCCTGGGCCTTGAGTCAAACAGAGCTTGGATGGCGTGTACAGGTACAGCTGCCCATGCAGCTTCAAAACGATACCACAGTTCATCAAGAGTAGTGACTGGCGTATATGAAGAGCCAGTTGCTCGGCCACCATTGACCAGACGTTTTCAATTAGTGAGAGAACTGGAGAATGTGCTGGCCAGAGCAGCGTCAAGGGTAACCGCAGCCATGGTCTCTGATCTGATAGTCCGTGCTGCTGCATACGTCGTCGAACTGTTCGTGCAGATGGTTGTTGTCTTCCAGACGTCCCCATCTGTTGACTCTGGGATCGAGACGTGGCTGCACGATCCGTTACAGCCATGCGGATAAGATTCCTGTCATCTTGACTGCTAGTTATACGAGGCCGTTTGGATCCATCACGGCGTTCCGTATTACCCTCCTGAACCCACCGATTCCAAGTTCTGCTAACAGTCAATGGATCTCGACCAACGCGAACAGCAATGTCGCGATACGATAAACCGCAATCGCGATAGGCTACAATCCGACCTTTATCAAAGTCGAAAACGTGATGGAACGCATTTCTTCTCCTTACAGGAGGCATCACCAGGCAAATCGGTTGGAAACTTTCCTCGTGTCAGCACGTTTTAGGTTCGCCACCGGCTCCCACCTTCTGTGATTTGCATATCACAGCATCTTCTTCCTGTCGGTTGAATTTCGCGTCTGTAGCACGTTATCTTCGTGGTGTAGCAATTTTAATGGCCAGTAGCGTATGTTAAGACATCAGGGGATAGTTTCCGTGATACGACAGGGAACTGTTGAAGGTGAAAACTGAAAAGAAAGAGCTTGGAATACATCCAACTAATAATTGACGAAGTTGAGTGCAAGAGCTACTCCAGCTTCTAGAGTTTGGCAGAGGAGAAGAATTTGTAGCAGGCCAGAAGACTGTAGAAATAAATGGTTACAAGGAGAAGATATTCAAGAAAATGTCTATCAATGGTTTACTTCCGTGTTGTAATACGTGTTGAGATGGAGGTCATTTTGAAGGACGAGGGTATCCAGTAGTAGTAGCACATTTTGGTGGAGCCCTGGAACACTTGCGAACGAACTAGGTGAAACGGGGAACTCAATCGAAAATTCTAAAGTCCCTGAGGGAACTGGTAACCAAACGACTGTTCAGTTTAAAGTGCAGGTGCTATGAGATTGGAGACATGCTTTCGAACTTACGGCAGATTGTAAATTACTAAATCCCGAATATAGCAGGCACAAGTTCATGCAGGATGTTTCGACCCATCACATGACAGTTCATATGTTCAAGTTACCGATCAGAATGATATACAAGGACGGGAGTGAAAATTAAGAACCATAGCATTATGAATAGTAAAGGTGCAAGAATGATTGTGCTGCTGTATCGCTTGATAATGGATTATACTTGGCAATGGATAATATTTAACATAATAAGGCGTTAGACGATGTACAGCATTCCTAGTTTTTGAAATCGTTAGAAATCTTGAAGACACTGTGCTCCGATTCTCGCCATGTAGGTGTGCATGAAACCTTGTTGAACTGGTGTGAACAAACCTCATTCGTTTCTCTCTATTTAAGGATGAATTTGCGTAACAAATGCGTCTTCTACACATCTTTTGGAGATTATTTATTGTAACAGAAGCTGTGTTTTTCTACCTGCATCGAAGTTGTTCACTTCAAATCTTGCAGCGACAGGCTTGTTAAGCTTTGTAAGTAATTCCTACGTTATTTAATGCCATAATTTTTATTTTGTCAGCGTATTGTGACATGTGCCCTTTAAAGGTTTTGTCTGTCCGTTAGGCTTCGGCTGGATAGTGGTCTGCTGATTGCAACCGCTGGGATTGAGCATAAAAATAAATATCTGAAGGAATCTACAATGAAGTTTCACAATTACTTGACAGCTGTCAAGTCCCACCTCATCATAAGTCTAAATTTATTGCAGTTAAAAATGCTGTGTAACTATTTCTGATCTTCATTTGGTATTTTTTTAAAGTCAGATACTCGTACACTCCCTCGTTATAAATATTTCATGTCCCAAAAGAACAATTTGACGACTGGCACACGAAATGCCACCCCGTAGAAAAAATGTAATAGCGATTGTCGGATCAAATGTGGAATAATTGAGAACCAAGTTGTTAATGTGATCAACTGTTAGTTACACAAATCAGCATATTAGTTTAAGAGGAGGTTGTGGACGTACAAGGATTCCGTCAGACAGGCGTTACGAACACATGCATAGTCTATGTTCCAAATCCTGTTAGTCTCACTATTATCAAATTTTAACCTAGTTGCAATGCTGCGGGTTGAAAAAATGGTTTATTTACTTCTAAATATGGAAGATTCGGATTTGTCGTCACGTAGTCTTTAGAGACGACGTAAAAATACGGGTTGTTGAAGGATGATGCGGATATTGACAATGTCTTGTCAAAGATACCATCCCAGGAATGACCTGAGCATCCAGGTGAACCACAGAAAACCGAAAGCAGAGATGCAAGATGATCATGTTTTGAACTTAAGTCCTCCCGAATGAAACTCTAGTCTCTTAAGCACTGTACAGCTTCACTCGTTTCTTTATTTCGTCTGCTGTAAACGCATTTTGTGAAAAATGAATACAGCTTGGCCGTCATTCTGCCTGCAGACACTTGGAGAAGTAAAGGGAATCTATATTTGCATGACTACTCTTCAGTTCTCTGGCAACTTATTGCACTATCAGAACTGAATTTCTAATCTTGTTGAGGTTCTATCCCGTGCCCGCTGCTCAAGCTATACGACATCACAGCAGAGTAATTACAATTTTTCTGCTTTTGCTAGACACCTGTGCTATATGTACTCCGAAATACGACTCTAGTATGTGAGGATGTGACTACTGAGTTAAATCCAGCGTTTCTCGCCTCTGTAACACACATATTTGATCGGATATTTCTCTCTCTCGAAATTCGTTTCCGCAACGCAGGATTGATTTATCTCCGGCTTCGCTGGAAATCTTTCTGTCCCATTCCCGGGTTATAAGGTCACAAACCCCAGCTGTGTACGTGTGCACGTACAAACACACACACACAGAGACGCACACTCCAACCAGTAAACACATACACACACACAAACACACACATGCAGATGACCGAACTGCTGTATGGAACATCCGCGCGATAGAGATTCCATTTTCGCGACCTGCGCTGGTTGCGTGCCGACGGCTATGAACGAGATCTGCTCTGGGCTACCTCATCACGTGTGTGTGTGTGTGTGTGTGTGTGTGTGTGTGTGTGTATGGGTGGGTTGGTGGGTCGGTGGGTGGCTGTGTGTGTTGGTGCCGGAGAGAAATTGCATCCACTCTTTTCGTCAAAAGCTTTCAAGCAGTAACACGAGGTCGCGGCAGTGTTCCAAGATTGCCCGGTCGCTCGCACTCGCTTCCACCCCCCCCCCCCCTTCCCTTACTCCCCCAGGAGGCTGCGCTTCATCCCACACACGAGATCACACGAGCGGTTCCCTGGCGTAATCCGATTTCTGAAGCGCCAAGTGAAGTGCGTGTTCTTCTGATGTCGGCTGCAAAAAGGGCCGACTGCGCAAAGAATTAGCGCGGGGCGGGTCCTTTTCTTCTCGGGAGTAGTTCAATCTACAAAACCGCTCCAAGACTGCTTGGGAGCCCTTGCTGCTAATAAATTTTTATCATAAACACACTGAGCATGTCGAAGGACGTACCTGCCATTACTGTTGGTTTAGCCCTGTGGTTATTCACGAAATGAGGCAGTCTGTACCTGAAGAGGAGACGCTTGATCCTTGTGTCGAGTTAGATCGTGGAAGTCAATGTCTTGGTCGTGATTACGCGCCTGCAAAGCGAAATCAATTATCAGATATAATAATATAGCATGTGATCAAGACCGTTTCATTTGCCAAATTGTGCAATAAGTTGTAAAGGACCGTCGAAGTACATCCACTAAGCTATGCATGGATGATCTGATAATGGGTTTAGGGTCGAAACTGATCATCAAGTATTAAAGAAAGTTAATATTCCTACTTCTCCGGTTCTTTGCAATTTATTACATAATTTGGAAAACCAAACAGTTACTGACGTCGTACCTTCCAGTTTACTGGAAATTAGTCATCAATGTCATTTGTAATCAAATCTTGCAGCTTCAGTGTGGCCGGTAACTAATAAAATTATGATTCATTAATCGGCCACTGGGATGAGTTTGCTGCTAACTAACGGCCAGAGGACGCGTAAATGAACTGAAATTTGTATACGATTCAGCTGTACCTTAGGGATCTGATCATGCAACGTTACTTTAGGTCCTGATGGAAGCATCGATCTTTCATTGGCACTAATTTAGCACAGACAGTAAGAGGAAATTGTAACAATGGAGGTTAATAAATGGGTTTACAAGATAAAGTATATATTATAGGAATGATCAATAAGGATAATTATGTAGATTAACCGCAGCATTTACTTATTCAGATCACTCACTAAGGTACTTCGTAAGGTGGCCTCAAGCAGGCTGGTATTTGAACATAATAATGGAATAATAAATCAATTGATTGACTTAGCAGAGCAAGCAGAGCGTTCGCGTGCAGTAACTAACCTAAAAGAAATGTATTGTGAATTGCAATACATCACTTAAAGCAGAGTTAAATAGTTGATGTTCAATAAATTCGTTCAAGACTACATATAAAAAACAAACTAACCTTGACAATAGTTCAGTCACTGATAACTACACTCCTGGAAATGGAAAAAAGAACACATTGACACCGGTGTGTCAGACCCACCATACTTGCTCCGGACACTGCGAGAGGGCTGTACAAGCAATGATCACACGCACGGCACAGCGGACACACCAGGAACCGCGGTGTTGGCCGTCGAATGGCGCTAGCTGCGCAGCATTTGTGCACCGCCGCCGTCAGTGTCAGCCAGTTTGCCGTGGCATACGGAGCTCCATCGCAGTCTTTAACACTGGTAGCATGCCGCGACAGCGTGGACGTGAACCGTATGTGCAGTTGACGGACTTTGAGCGAGGGCATATAGTGGGCATGCGGGAGGCCGGGTGGACGTACCGCCGAATTGCTCAACACGTGGGGCGTGAGGTCTCCACAGTACATCGATGTTGTCGCCAGTGGTCGGCGGAAGGTGCACGTGCCCGTCGACCTGGGACCGGACCGCAGCGACGCACGGATGCACGCCAAGACCGTAGGATCCTACGCAGTGCCGTAGGGGATCGCACCGCCACTTCCCAGCAAATTAGGGACACTGTTGCTCCTCGGGTATCGGCGAGGACCATTCGCAACCGTCTCCATGAAGCTGAGCTACGGTCCCGCACACCGTTAGGCCGTCTTCCTCTCACGCCCCAACATCGTGCAGCCCGCCTCCAGTGGTGTCGCGACAGGCGTGAATGGAGGGACGAATGGAGACGTGTCGTCTTCAGCGATGAGAGTTGCTTCTGCCTTGGTGCCAATGATGGTCGTATGCGTGTTTGGCGCCGTGCAGGTGAGCGCCACAATCAGGACTGCATACGACCGAGGCACACAGGGCCAACAGCCGGCATCATGGTGTGGGGAGCGATCACCTATACTGGCCGTACACCACTTGTGATCGTCGAGGGGACACTGAATAGTGCACGGCACATCCAAACCGTCATCGAACCCATCGTTCTACCATTCCTAGACCGGCAAGGGAACTTGCTGTTCCAACAGGACAATGCACGTCCGCATGTATCCCGTGCCACCCAACGTGCTCTAGAAGGTGTAAGTCAACTACCCTGGCCAGCAAGATCTCCGGATCTGTCCCCCATTGAGCATGTTTGGGACTGGATGAAGCGTCGTCTCACGCGGTCTGCACGTCCAGCACGAACGCTGGTCCAATTGAGGCGCCAGGTGGAAATGGCATGGCAAGCCGTTCCACAGGACTACATCCAGCATCTCTACGATCGTCTCCATGGGAAAATAGCAGCCTGCATTGCTGCGAAAGGTGGATATACACTGTACTAGTGCCGAAATTGTGCATGCTCTGTTGCCTGTGTCTATGTGCCTGTGGTTCTGTCAGTGTGATCATGTGATGTATCTGACCCCAGGAATGTGTCAATAAAGTTTCCCCTTCCTGGGACAATGAATTCACGGTGTTCTTATTTCAATTTCCAGGAGTGTATATTGTTTCGAATGTCCACAACTGTTGCCCCGATGAATTCTCCACCCGAATTGGTACACACCGAAATAACTATATGTCAGAACCAATACTTCAGCTCATGTGGCTCACCGAACACACAAATCTTACAAACCAACAATTAGCCTGCTTATTTTAAAGCCTGATCATGTAACCAACCACTAGAGTCAAGGGAGCGAATTACAGCTAGACAATCCATAGTGATCTGTTGTACTAGGAGATCACGAAGATTGTCTAGGAGCCTTATTCGTTGCTTCCTTAGCACCATGCAGGAGTCACATCTGTGGACGCGAAGTAACAGTTGTGTGAGTGTGTGTAAAAAAACTTGCCATTGTTTACTGGAGGTTTTCAGATGTTTACAGTAAGCAAATAAAAATTGGAGATATGCATATTTAAAATATCTACAAACCATCATTAGTTCAACGTCTGTTCTAGTCTATCACACACACCCTCACCCAACTACTTCCAAGGGTGATTTCAACAGTCACCATGAGCAACGGACGTATAACTCCATTGATTCCGATGGAGAAGCTTTAACTTCGAGGACAGAGAAGTGCAGTCTCAACGTAATTATTGATGACAAGGACCAATCCACATGTAGATCAACTGCGTAGAGGTAAGTGTACAATTCTGATCTATGTTTTCTGTATTCAGATGACACCCTCCAGCAATTAGCAATAACACGGACAGTTCCGTCCCAAGTTCCACACAGTCAGCACAGCCCAGTAATACGTGAACCTGCTTCCAGATCCCACTCGTAAATTCCATTGCGCGCCCGCTCTGGAAATTTCAGGAAGCAAACTGGTCCGACTTCTCTAAAAAACCAAAAGAAGAGCTTGGGATGGGCTAGCCTCCTGAGCAATAACTACGTAAGAGTTTTGGGTTCACTATTAAGCACAGAAAGAAAGTTTATTCCCAGAGGTTACCGGGAGGAGTATAGTAGTGGATATTCTGAGGTCAGTGAGATACTGTATGAAGGTTTCCTCTCACCTAGTGAACTAGGGATAACAGACGAACTGCTGCTTTGTCTTGACATTACGCTCCTCCGGAAATAGCTGGACACTGTTGAAAACACTTCATTCAGGCAGGAAATCTGCTCTCTGTCACGCAGCTTGGGAGTTGTAAATCACATAACAAGTACAACAACCACATAGAACCGTACACGTCGTCTCAACATCCAACCCAATATTTCTCGACCACGCACTATACGAGTGTAGTAGGAACTGAGAAGAATGATGAGAAAATTTTCACATCATGCTCCATATTCTCTTCCATTCACTCCTGATGATATTTCAGCGGCCACATAAGACATTAATTCGGGTAATGCTCTAGGTTTTAATGGAATACATCCAGATTTCTTATACAAACACATAGTAACACCATTTTTTCTCCAAAATTCTCGAATCATCATTCATTTCACGACTTACAAACAGGTAGTGATCATTGGTATTTAAAAAGCAGGCAGACCTAACCAAAAACCTCAGACTTATCGCTCTATTGCCCTTATGAGTATGGCATACAAATTACTTGAAAGAGTGCGGTATAAGAGAATACGTATCGAACAATAGAAAATCCAAGATGTAATAACGACAGTATTATGAAAGCGATAGAGTGTTACTCGCCGTATAGAGGAGATGTTGAGTCGCTAATAACCACAACAAAAATATTACCAAACATGTGAACTTTTGACCATAAAGCCTTCTTCTAACATAGGAAACACACACACACACACACACACACACACACAAACACGCATACACACATTTACGTAAGCACAATGTATCGAGACACTTGAGAAAATTCCTGTTGAACAGGCTGATTCCTAACAAACCGTAGCTATGTGGACAACTTTCATTGACAACTTACGTAGAAGCAGGCTTCCCGAAAGAACTAAAGACTTCAGCTGCATTTATTAACTTGTGTGCAGCCTGTGATGCTGTGTGGAAACGGGGTGTTATCTGTCCTGTGAAGTCTTAACAGAGATTCTTCCATCCTGTCCCTTTTTCTTGTCAGTGTTTGCCATATATTCCTTCCCTCCCCATTTCTCCAGAGAACATCCTCATTCCTTACCTTACTGGCCCACTTAATTTTCGACATTCTTCTGTTGCACCACATCTCAAATGGTTCGATTCTCTTATTTCCAGGTTTTCCCACAGCTTAACAATATACTTGTAGGCAATTCCATCGTAACCAAAAGACTCTCAACAGTGACCAGCCCCAAGGCTCAGCCCTAGTAGCGCCAATATTTAGCTTGTATACTGCAGATAAACCCAGCCACTCAGTCCAGAAGTTTTGTTGTTCTGATGACAGGGTGGTAGCAACACAGCAAAAGTAACTCTAGGTCACCGAAGATATATTAACAAAAGACCTAAATACCATGGGTCAGTACTCCTGTGAATGGGGATTCCCATTGAACTGTGAGTAATATCCCTTCCAACTGAGAACTAGACATATTTTTCAAATATAACCGCCTGACTCATAACAAACATCCACTGTACCTTGTAGTTACACTAGAAGGTGGACTGTCATTTAAACAGCATCTGACAAAGACTGCAGCTAAATTTAGGTCAAGAAATAATATTCTGCAAAAAATATGTCTTACAACATGGGTTGCTGCAGCTTCGACCTTATGACCATCAGCCCTTTCCTTGTGTACTCAGCGCCAGTATATTGCAGCTGCGTATGGGTTAACAGCAGCCACACGAATCTGGTAGATTCGCAACCAAATCAAACAATGCAGACTCTTACTGGCACAACCAAGCCCACTCCAGTATTCTGGCTGCCAGTCCTGAGCTGCATTCCACCACCTAACCTGAGAAAAAAAATAGTTTTCTCAGGGAATATAAGGAAATGTGCAACAACCAGCAGCTGCCAATTCATGAGGACACATGTGCTGTCCACATCAACAGATTTCTGGCGGATCATAACTTCAATCTCCTCGAAGGTTGGGGGGAAGAGAGATCTAATAATACTTCACCATACCTCTGTACTTTCTCGATGCCAACAACAAACCATAGTAGCTTGATGTGCCCTGGAGAACATGGAGCACACCTAACTGGATCCATGGGAGACGCTGTATAGAAGAGGATCTCTCATCGTGATATCACTAATAGTTTGAACTTTTCAGATGCATATGAACTGTAACTCAAGACCACCATCAGTCTCTCCTTACTACGTTTCCCGGCATCAAGTTATAAAAAATGATGGCTTCATCGACATTATATACAGTGTCTTGGTGATACGTATGAGAGAGCTTGGATTGAAATTTCCGCTCCCAGTGGCATGTTCTTCATTAACTGTATGTGCCTCCCAATAGACACTGACAGCACTGATTTTATATCTCTTCCATAAACATCTCAGAGCACACAAATGTAGAGCTTCCCTTTTTCTGGTCGATTTTAGGAGCATTGGGATGGACAACGAAACCTACGATGAACATAAGTGATGAAACCATTGGAACAACGAATCCTCCACTTCTTCATATTTGGCTGGCCTCATGTACTTTCTATTGTCGCTAAATGAACAGCTTGTAAGACTTGTCTCTATTATCTACCTTAAGCATATTGTCGATGGGGGAATAGACCTCGGGATATAATAGTGTTCTACAAACTATGTTTTGGTCATCTCTCCACCCTCAATCATATGCAGCATTTTTTGCTGCTTTTGTTTTGGGGGCCAGAGCATTATGAACTCCTTGCTGTTTCGGTGTCACATTGTGAAAGATGGAGTGAAAGGAAAATAAAACCACATTCAGTTGTTCACAAACAAACACAACCAGCAAACTCTCTGGATTGTCGCGCACTGTCTGCTGTCTGCTGACCACCTCTTACTTCCCCCACTGTGGTGTCTTATGCAGGGGAAGTGGCATGCGAGCAGGAAGCAAGCTGCGGGTCACTTTTGTTGAATTACAGAACATCATTGAGAAAAATTATGTGAAATGCATAACGGAAAATACCATAGTGATCAGCACTACGCATGTTCATAGTTATTTGGTTTATAAAAAGAAAAAGATATTGGATATTTAATGTGGGGACCAGATTTTAGTTTGTGGTACTAAATATCCGAAACGAGTTTTAATTGGTAGGGTAATTTGGCAGGAACAAACAGCTGGTACGAGTTAACAGAATTTTCGGTTTATCTGTTTTTTAAATAACGAAGGTCTACTGTATCTAGCTTTATTCAACGTATCTATAGCTTTAGATTTAAAACATCAATTCAAATTTGTCGGCTTACTTTTACGGAGTGTTGTAGTGTGAAAGAAGTAGTTTCGAGTGCTGAGTAACGTATGTTGAGATGATTTAGACGTACAGAGAGCATGAACGAAAGGGGACAAACGTTACAAGTATACAAGTGCATATGGTAGAGTTGGAAGGGATCAATATCAGTGAAAGTATCTCAGTCAGATTGAGGACGTTGCTAGCATGCTAGCAAAAGTCAACTCCTGGGAGTATCCTAATTAATTTAATAACTATATATGTGCCTTTAAAGTTTAACTTTAAAAATATGGCTTTAAAAAGAAATTTCAGTCGTTGTACCGTTGACATCTGGCTCTGTTGACAAATGAGTTCTCTCAACACTGGCCTAGGCTCGTGTTGTAACACAACATGCGTCAGTGAACACCAGTCTAACAACTAGATAATATTATGAAGTAAGCTGCAGAACAGTACAGTTAATAACAGCGAGTAAATTTCTTTTGGGTATGTGTCGGCACTGTCAACGTGTAAAATTTACGATGTTCCGGCCACTACTGCAAATGGCGTTCGTCAGGCATTTTTATTTGTATTTTTATTTTATTTCTTTGTTTTTGCAAAAGTAAAAAAATATCCACAGGAACGCTATTAGCAATAGTGGCCAGAAAATCGGAAATTTTATACATTGACAGTGCAATCACATACCCAGAACAATTTTATTCACTGTGACAATGGCCGCGGAAGGATATGCTTATAATTAACAATAGTTTATGGAAAGCAGATCAATAAAGATGTATTACAAGTAAGAAGATTTAACCTGTGAGATCTGGCAACAATGGACGTTAGAGAAATGTTACGTAAGAAAGAGAAGGGAAAGTAACGGAAGCTGAAAGTAAAGTGGTGCAGGGAAACAGGCTTGAACGGGAAACGAAACGAAAAAGAAACAGGACTGCGAATGCGTATAACCATTTGCTTCGATGTTTGACAGACAGACACGAACGTATAATTATGTTAATTCTTCCAACAAAAGTCTTGAAGTTGACAACATAACATGTTTTAGCTACTTTTAATTACTGCACGGAACTGAACTGCGCAGAAAGGGCAGACTACGGGAAATGAGAAGAGGTAGGTGAGTAGGTGAGTTCCTTGTTTTGCGATTATTGTGAGATGCCAGTTTCCTGACCTGTGATACGAGCCACTGCGGTTTCTGCACGCTGAAGAATCGATGAAGCAACCACAGAGCATGGCCTTCACGTAACAAGTTTGATCATAATCATTCTAATTTTGGGTCTGTAGTTTTGAAATGGTCCAAATATCCAGATATTGAGTACATCATGCACGAAAACGTTCTTGGCTAGTTCCAGCTATCTAGAGTTTTCAGTACTCTTCCCATTACTGTTTACATTGCAGTAGTAGTTGCAGAAATTTAATTCTCACATCGCGTGAAAATATATATTCGGAAACTTGAGAAGAGGATAGTCTTTCTGCACGTTCAAAAAAATGTTCAAATGTGTGTGAAATCTTATGGGACTTATCCTACGGACAAACACACACACACCCACACCCGAGGGAGGACTCGAACGCCTGCCGGGATTTCTGCACGTGTCGAGAATAAGTTCTGCCCAGTTGAGGTGCTTATCTAAAGTTGCATACGATTTCTTCACAGCTGCAAGCTATAGAGAAAGTCGTATATTGAACATAAATCAAGATGGAACAATAGGAATGGAGCACCAAGAAAGAAGTACTGGGATTTAAAAGAGTAGCAGACAAAATGCTGTCTTTCACCACTATTGATGAGTCTCTTCTTCGATGGAGCAATTACGGAATTAAAATAGATTTTCATGGGTTGGACTAAAATCCATGGTGAAAGGATATTAACAAAAAGATTCAACGTTGACAATGCTATCCTCAGTGAGTGCAATTATTTAGTAAGATATGGTTTGAGGGTAAACCAAAGAAAGGCCAAAGTAACGAGGACTAGCACAACTAAGATTAGCGACAAATTTATCAAAATTAGTGTATAAGAAATTCTTCTACCTTGGAAGCAAAATAACACATGACGGACGAAGCAGGAAGAACATGCAAAGCTGGCTACCAAAGAAAAACATTCCTAGTTAAAACAATTCTAGTAGTACTCTAAAAAAGAAATTTCTGAGAACTTATGTTTGGAGTACAGCATTGTAGCTAAAATAAATCACAGACTGTGGGGAAACTGGGGAAAAAAAAAACGAAGCCTTTGCGATGTGGTGACGATCCGTCCAGACAGCCGCGCATTGGCTCGCCGCCACTAGGATTCTGGAGTCGCGCTGGCCCTGTATGCGAATCCTCCCATTAGATAAACAAGGAGAACACGAGTGCTGGACAGCCTGTATGTGGACGTTGTGAGATCCCAATTAATATGTCCACCCGGCGAACATATGGCATAAAGAGCAGGAAAATAAGGAGTCTGAGGCTTGGCTTCTTATTTTCGTGACCGTGAAAGCTTTGAACACCTCCTGTGTGTGATAGTTTATTCACACTGGTTAGTCAGACATCGTGAATTAAATAGCAAACTGTGTCTACGTATTTACTACGATTTGTAGTTATCGCATTGAGATGGCCATAATGGCTCTAAACAACTATCACGCAAGCCGATTACTTGTGTTCATATAGTCAGTAACGAACTACCAGTATTAGTGGTACAAAACAAAAGAAAATGATACAAAACGTGAACGCAAATCTGCGATTGTCCTCACTTAAAGGATTTTACGTTCGTGTATGCATCTTAAAGCACCATGTCCATGAGGGGGAAAAATAAAGAAGAAACGGACAAGAGAGGCATGTCAGACAAAAGACAGTGAGGTGTGCTGTTGCTCGCGTTGGTGCTGTTTGTAGGTTTCTGCCCTCTCATGTAGTTGTCTTCTTCTCGTGTTGACTGGCGCCATTCGGTTTCACAAGCGTTGCCTGTGCGCTAGTGGCAGCAGCGGCGGTTATCGATATGTAGTAACTGTTGCTCTATCTTTGGGGCGACGTCGTTGTTTTTCTGAGTCGTGTGAGTGGGCCAGTTGGGTTGGGGACTCAGGAGAAGCCAGGTCTGCGCAGTGAGGCAACACGCCAGGCACGCATGGACTGCCGCATGGAAGGGCTGTGGTCACGAGGATGCACGACCTCGTCGAAAACCGGATCCAGCCTGCTTTAAGATGAGTGCATTTCAATCAAAGTAGAGAAACCTCCACCACTGCGATATCTCGCGATTCTCCAGTGACTTGGGTTCATGTTGCTGCTCGTAGTGTCGCTGAGGCGAAGAGCAGCGAGTGGACTGTGACCGTTTGACGTGTCTGCATTTTGGCAGCTTTCTTGATTGTAGGCCGGTTGGTGTATCTTCTACTCTCGTGGTAGTGGTTACTTACTAGCTCTGGGCGCTCTAAACACCGTATTCTGGGGACATAGTGCAGACCGCCGGTTCCGGTTTTGGCGTACTGTTCCATCGTTGCATTTGGTTTATCGGACGTCAGGTAGCTACAGCAAGATTATCATCAGTCATTCGTTAGACTGACACTAGTCCGAGTTACCATCTTGTGAAGTGAATGCAACTCTAGGCTGCCTGTCTCATCGCTCGTGAAAGTGTTTGTTGCCAGACCTTCGATACCTGGAGCACCGTCTGGATGAGTTGCTTGTTTTTTAAATTAACTTTTGCAATTGTATTTGCTGTTTTTTATATTATTGCGATTCCTGGCGTGTTATGCCTTCAGCAGTGATTGTGGTCTCTTGTCTTAAAATTCGAATTTGGTATCTGTATTTACGCAGTAATCCTTTAAAACCTTATTTACTGCCATTCCTCTTATCTGATTCCGTCTGCTATGTTTGTGGCGACTTGCCTTCAATATTTCAATACCTGTAATTTGTAAGTTGCAGCGAGCTTTAAGCAGTTCTTAATTTATTGCCTGACGTGTAAGGCTTTCTGCCCAGATTACAGTGGCTTGCTTTAAAACATTATCTGTTGTATCTATATTTAATGTGGATCTGGTAAATTGTAACCCACTGAAAAAACTGATATTTACGCTTGTTTATTCCTTCATTAATAACGTGTGGTATTCTTTACTTATTGTTGAGTCTGGAATTACTTATTTAAAATAAATTGTGTGTAGCTCTAAAAGACAACCAATAGTAATTAATTACGGTCCCGTCCACCGTCGTAACCGAATCCTGCCTTCCCTTGACTACCAGGTCTCAGACAGATATGGATTCACAAAGATAACTTTGTCACTGAACCTATTCCTCCAGAACTGAAGCATGTTTTATACTGAGTAGAGTAAAAAGTACCGCACTTTGAGATTAGCATATGAATCCTCGTCCAGATTGAAGACAAAAATCTATCTAGCAAAATCAGACGGTGCATTTCGAAAACAGAAGGATGAAAACGAGGAGCTGGCAATCCTTTCACGTCGTGCAGAGAATCTGGATTCTGCAGAGGAGCGTCTACCACCCCGCACTACCGTAGCAACTATCGTAGCTCACTGAGTTTATCTGCGCTTCGCGCGTCGCACGAGTAGGTTCTGCTGTCCCCACCAATACAGTAGCGCCACCCCAGCGTCAATGTTTGTCCTGTGTCGAGTCCTTCAGCGCATCGCATCCTTTGTTTATCTCTCAGAGTCTCGTGTTTGTGATTCAATTTTGCCGCAGCGTTGTCTTGCGCCGTGACGTCGTTCACGGCTCCCAGGGACATTCCACGTACAGGTACCGTCTGCTCCAGTCATGTGTACCTGGATTTCATGATTGGCTTGTAGACACAACCAAGGTAACTGTAGTACAGGTTCACACGGCTTACTTCGATTCTAAATCGTATGTGTTTTATTTGAAGTTTCAAGTTAGATTAGTTTTTATCCTATTACGTTTGATAATTTTTATTGATAATTTTAATACATTTGCAAACTATAGACCTGCTTCAGGTTGACAGTTTTCTTCTGTGCCACTGACATCAATGGCCTTTAACTCATCGCGTTGGTTCGAACAGTTGGGTTTTTCTGGAGATCCTAGAGGTAGAATGTAAGAATGTAAGGGTGTCCAACTTTTTTCCGAAGCTGATGACAGTTTCCTCTAGAATGTACTTCTTCCGTTTGGAATCGTACGAATCGGGAACACTCGTTGGCTCAGCATCATTTACGAGTTTATAGTGGTGTTCGCTCCATGGGCCAGGAGGTGAAATGGAAACTGTATGGTTATTCGGCACATGAAATTTCCAGACGACAAGTAGGGAGACTTTTTACATGTAGTGGGAGTGGACACCTTCACACAAATTGCCCGCACCTTGTCACAGTATTAAAAGCCCCTTACAAACATCATAAAAGATTATTTTTAGCAGAATTCGTTCCTCAAGAGACAGCCGCTGTTCTTAACCAAGTTCCGAAGTGGTAACAAATCCATTTCTTGATGCCCCAAGTGAATTTCCGACGTTAAATTTGCGTAATGACTTTGCCTTCGTACCTCCCGCGTAGCCGCCATCTCCACTTCAAAACAAGCGTAGCCGGACGCAAAATAGAGAGAAGTCAGATGATTCGATTTTTCTTCTCCGCTCTGCTCAAAAGATTACGTTGTAGGAGGCCTCTTTCCTCACCGAGTTCAGACCAGATGAAAGAATGTCAGCTACTGTTCGAGATTCTAAATCGTCCAGCATCCCTCCGATGTATCTCCCGAGACCGAGATCTACTCTTCGGTATCGCATGAGGATGTACCTGCTCCATACCCCCGTACTATACCGACGAACTTTCCGCCAGGCATCACTGAGTCTGTAACGTATTCCCACCCTACTTCTGAGCCCATGGGCGGGAGAGCATGCCACAGTTTGCTGATGATCACTCCCAGATACGCACAAGTGTGCCAGTAGAACGCGTGATGACGATAAAAGACATAACACCGGTTTTCGTCTCCGTTGATTCTCAGGAGCGGCACCACCCACTAGAAATAAAGTTGCACGATCGGGCAGACGCCTTCCCGCAAAGCGAACCGTGCAGTATCGTGATAAAAAAATATATAATGAATATAAAGGGAATGAGTAACGACACCTCAAATTGGGCCATCCTTCCACGTGTTTTCCATAAATTAATCCCGATATTTGTCCTGGATCACAATTGGTAGTCGCAGAGCGAGCCTGCGTTCTGTTTGGCAGGGGTTCAGAGAATTGTCTGTTCTTTGAGTTATTGTACTAATACATTTGTCACTACTTGTGTTACTAAATGAATATTTTCCGTTATTTTCAGGTCACCACCTATCGTGGATTCCAAGGCGTGCCCCGGAATTTCGCATCTTAATAGCGAGCATTTGCTGTATGAATTAAAGGTTCATGGCCTGTCTATAGAAGGTAGCACACCAGAACTGGTAGCCAGGTTGCGCGTGGCGGTGTACAGTCCGCTTCGCCTTTCTTCGGACACCATTGGGGAGGTAGGTGCGTCTCTTACTAGTATGATGATATGCAATGTAATGTCTTTCCTGGAGTGTACCCAACCCACATACAAGGACCACTGTGGGATCCAGACGTACCTAGCACATTGGGGGATCGCTTAATGGATTTTAGTCATGTTGAATTTAAGGATTCCAGAAGCAAGAGTTTAAATACACTCCTGGAAATGGAAAAAAGAACACATTGACACCGGTGTGTCAGACCCACCATACTTGCTCCGGACACTGCGAGAGGGCTGTACAAGCAATGATCACACGCACGGCACAGCGGACACACCAGGAACCGCGGTGTTGGCCGTCGAATGGCGCTAGCTGCGCAGCATTTGTGCACCGCCGCCGTCAGTGTCAGCCAGTTTGCCGTGGCATACGGAGCTCCATCGCAGTCTTTAACACTGGTAGCATGCCGCGACAGCGTGGACGTGAACCGTATGTGCAGTTGACGGACTTTGAGCGAGGGCGTATAGTGGGCATGCGGGAGGCCGGGTGGACGTACCGCCGAATTGCTCAACACGTGGGGCGTGAGGTCTCCACAGTACATCGATGTTGTCGCCAGTGGTCGGCGGAAGGTGCACGTGCCCGTCGACCTGGGACCGGACCGCAGCGACGCACGGATGCATGCCAAGACCGTAGGATCCTACGCAGTGCCGAAGGGGACCGCACCGCCACTTCCCAGCAAATTAGGGACACTGTTGCTCTTGGGGTATTGGCGAGGACCATTCGCAACCGTCTCCATGAAGCTGGGCTACGGTCCCGCACACCGTTAGGCCGTCTTCCGCTCACGCCCCAACATCGTGCAGCCCGCCTCCAGTGGTGTCGCGACAGGCGTGAATGGAGGGACGAATGGAGACGTGTCGTCTTCAGCGATGAGAGTCGCTTCTGCCTTGGTGCCAATGATGGTCGTATGCGTGTTTGGCGCCGTGCAGGTGAGCGCCACAATCAGGACTGCATACGACCGAGGCACACAGGGCCAACACCCGGCATCATGGTGTGGGGAGCGATCTCCTACACTGGCCGTACACCACTCGTGATCGTCGAGGGGACACTGAATAGGGCACGGTACATCCAAACCGTCATCGAACCCATCGTTCTACCATTCCTAGACCGGCAAGGGAACTTGCTGTTCCAACAGGACAATGCACGTCCGCATGTATCCCGTGCCACCCAACGTGCTCTAGAAGGTGTAAGTCAACTACCCTGGCCAGCAAGATCTCCGGATCTGTCCCCCATTGAGCATGTTTGGGACTGGATGAAGCGTCGTCTCACGCGGTCTGCACGTCCAGCACGAACGCTGGTCCAACTGAGGCTCCAGGTGGAAATGGCATGGCAAGCCGTTCCACAGGACTACATCCAGCATCTCTACGATCGTCTCCATGGGAGAATAGCAGCCTGCATTGCTGCGAAAGGTGGATATACACTGTACTAGTGCCGACATTGTGCATGCTCTGTTGCCTGTGTCTATGTGCCTGTGGTTCTGTCAGTGTGATCATGTGATGTATCTGACCCCAGGAATGTGTCAATAAAGTTTCCCCTTCCTGGGACAGTGAATTCACGGTGTTCTTATTTCAATTTCCAGGAGTGTAAGTACCTAATCGGGTAAGGAACTTGCAGGTTCTGGTGACATCCCTGAGTTTAAAGAGAAAGAGGGTGGTTTCGGAGCCGAAAGTTTAAAGTCGTAATGTACTTTGCATTCTGATCACTTCGCCAAATTGCCCAACCCAATTACGTGCTCCTTATCGGTGTATCTGAGTTGTCTATTGATGATCTGCAACAACTACAGCAAGTGTTGTGGCTGCTTGTCCGGTCTGAGTCTCATTTTGATGCTCTGCACATACCACATCACGCGATCCTTGCTTTATCCATCAACGAAAGGAACACTCAGTATCTTGGTTTCTGAAACATCTACATCTACATGGTTACTCTGCAATTCACACTTAAGTGCCTGGCACAAGGTTCATCGAACCTTGCTTTATCCATCAACGAAAGGAACACTGAATATCTTGGTTTCTGAATCATCTACATCTACATGGTTACTCTGCAATTCACACTTAAATGCCTGGCACACGGTTCATCGAACCATTTTCATACTACTTCTGCTCCATTCCACTCTCGAATGGCGCGTGGGAAAAAGGAACACCTAAATCATTCCATTCGAGATCTGACTTCTCTTATTTTATTATGATCATCATTTCTCCCTACGTAGGTGGGTGTCAACAAAATATTTTCGCATTGGGAAGAGAAAGTTGGTAATTTAAATTTCGTAAATAGATCTCTCCGCAAAGAAAACCGCCTTTCTTTCAGTGACTGCCACGCCAACTCGCGTATCACTCTCACCCCTGTAGCGTGATAACACGAAACGGGCTGCCTTCTTTGAACTTTTTCGATGTCCTCCGTCAATCCTACCTGGTAAGGATCCCACACCGCACAGCAATATTCCAGCAGAGGACGGACAAGTTTAATGTAGTCTGTCTCTTCAATGGGTTTGTCACATCATCTAAGTGTTCTTCCAACAAAGCGCAGTCTTTGTTTCGTCTAAAAATGGTTCAAATGGCTCTGAGCACTATGGGACTTAACAGCTGTGGCCATCAGTCCCCTAGAACTTAGAACTACTTAAACCTAACTAACCTAAGGACATCACACACATCCATGCCCGAGGCAGGATTCGAACCTGCGACCGTAGCAGTCGCGCGGTTCCGGACTGCGCGCCTAGAACCGCGAGACCACCGCGGCCGGCTTGTTTCGTCTTCCCCACGATATTATCTATGTGGTCTTTCCAGTTTAAGTTGCTCGTAATTGTAATTCCTAGGTAGTTAGTCGAATTGACAGGCCTTAGATTTGTGCGATTTATCGTATACGACACTGAGACGTCAGGATTCGATAGCACTGCTTAGGGCTCGAATTACACACAGAAATTTGTCGGCGCCGCTGCGCAATGGGCTTGAGCGGAGGCATTATTGGCGGGTGTAGGCATCTTATGAGATATTCAGACAGTGTGACGAAAGAGTACGTATAGCTGTGTCAGCACTTAATATGAGGGTCACCATGTCTGATACAATATTTAAGAAGACATGCGCCCACAGGATCAATCTCCCGTGGTTTTTGCGCGCCGTCCGACTATTATTGATGGATTTTAGGAACTGCGAGAGTCAATTGAGGCAAAGGCCTTTTCTGACGAACAGCGTGAGTCAGGTGGAAGTCTTCTGTCGACAACTTTTGTTCCCAGGGGTAACAAAACGCGATCTGAATGTGAATGGTCCGGCACAAGGCGACGTTTGCGTTGCGGTTGGAGTGACCACCTTGTACACGAATGATCTGTTGCGAGATGCCCTAGGCCTACAGCTATCGCCATGCGGTTGGAAGGAGGAGGTTACCGTTTCGTTATGGAAACATCTTTCATTCCTTACGTCTATGCCCGTGTTGGACAGGAAGCAGTTTGCAACTTATTGGACTGTGGCAGTTCGGTCTCCTTACTAGATTACAAATGGTACCTGTGTAAACTGTCTCCCGTGCGCATGTCTTCTCACAGATGTCGTGCAGCCAATGGGCAAAAGTTGCCTCTGGTTGGTGAGGTAAGCGGTAGTTTAGCCGTTTGTAACCTCTGATGGTGGGTCAGACTTCTAGTAGTTAGAGACGTGGTATCATCTTGTTGCTCGGCTGCTCCTTTACTCTGTAAGTAGTAGATTCTTCTTTAAATTCCCTCCAGCGGAGAAGATAGAAGTCTGCTCTTGTCGCGGTCCAAGCCTTATTAATTCTGTTAGTCGAGAAACCGGGGAGTTTTCTGTTGGTCGTCTTCAGCAGGAACATGCAAGACAGTTATTGTACCTGCTTTTGGAGTTTCCGTATCTGTTGTCCGACAAATTTGGTGGTACTAGTTTGACTGAATATAATATTCGTGTAGCTGGCGATCGCCCCTTATCTTACGCCGCCTAAAATGAAAATTTTGACACAGAAGATCAGTGCTTCACCCGAATTCCATGTCCCTAAAGCTCAGAGACAGGACTATAGGCCGGCAGTTGACTGTATGAGTCTAAACAAGCAGGTCATTTTGAAATCAGCCCCTTTGCCTGATCATCACAACTGTTTTATGTGGCTTCCTGGGGCAAGTTGCTTCACCGTACTCGGCTTGAATGAATCCTATTACCAGATTCCCTTGCCCGAAGAATCAAACATGCCACTGTATATGGGACGGATTGGAATGTGTGTGAGTTTAATAGAGTGCCGTTCAGGTTGGCAACAGGAGCCACGGTTCCTTCTTGCTTGTTAAATGGTATCTTGAGGGATCTGAAATTTTGTATTAGTTTACAACTACCTTGATGATGTACTAGTCCATAGAAGTTCTGCTGGGTTAACAGTGACGCCATCAAAGACAACCCACGCCACGTGCCAGATCTCATTTTTGGGTCCCCTCGTTTCAGGTGATGGCATTCAGATCCACCAGGGCCGAACAACGGAGCTAAAGGAACTTCCTTCACCTAGGAGTAAAATGGAGATGGCCAGTTTAATTGGAATGGCTAATTATTTTCGTTAATTCGTTCCCAGTTTCACGCAACTTATTGCTCCCCTTTACAATTTGCACTGTAAACGGATGATCTTTGTGTGGGGAGAAAGTCAACAGTGTGCTTTTGAGGCTACTAAGACCGCCATCGCTAATCCACCGGTACTGGCTGTGACTGATTTCGACAAGAGATTGTTCCCCATGTATGTATTCTTGTAGGTGGGGATATTCAGCCGCCAAATGATAGCTGAAAGTCATGGTGAAATCTTCAGCTGTCCTTTATTTTGCACAGTTTGCCACTCGTTTCGGGCACTGCCCATTATCACGCTTAGCTTTCCTGCCATTGATGCCGGCTAAGCTTGATTATGGACAATGACCGAAAGCAGTAGCGAGCCGTCTAAAATAAAGGACAAATGACTGATTCACTACGACTTTTAACAATTTATTGTCCAGACTGACGCCTCGAACGCTGGGGTCGCCGAGGTTCTTCTCCAGGAGGATCTTGGTGAAAGACGTCCTCTAACTTTTACCTCGAGGAGACTGAGGGTCCCAAACTTAGGTACGTGGCAGGCCTTAGCCATTCTATTCACCCTTGAAAAGTTCAAATCTGATTTAGAAACCTACAATCAGATGTTGAACTGCCTTCTGGTCAGGCCCAGGAAGACTGGTAGCGTTGTGGGATGAGCTGCCGGCGATTAGCTGTCCATATATCATCCTTCCATTTCAAGGCATGCCACATTAACGGCTCTGACGCCCACGGAGCAGAAGCGCTTAGTCGTATGTGTGGAGGATCCAGGAGCCGAAGGCGGAGCTGGGGAGCCTCATTAAATTGTGTGCATTGTGTTAGCCGAAGTGTCACAATTGTTTGGCAGCCTTAAGGCCAAGCCGGATCAGGATCTGTTGTGGGGCCCATTAGGAGGCTATTTGTTGTCCGGAGAGTGTGTTCTGAAGTATTTGTTATGGGATGGGATTTTGTGTGAAGGAGTAGTTAGTTCTTTCCAGCTTTCATTATTTTCAAAACTCTCTGCTGGGTGGTCGTTTAGGCCTTTACAAAAACTTGTTGAAGGTACATGTTCACCTCATGTGGCCTTCGTTGTACAAGGATATTCAGCATTTGGTGATGAGTGCGAGGCTTGTAAGAGGTGTAAACCGAGTACTAACTTGCCCTGGGGCATGCTTCAGTGCAAGTGAGAGCAGCATCCTGTGGATAAACTCTTTATCGATTTCGTACAAAACTTTCTCCATACTAAGAGGGGCAACCATAACGTTTTGGTTCTTGTCGATACATTCTCTCGGTATGTTTGGCTGCTCCCTAGCTGAGGAGTTACAGCTTCCAATACCATCCATGACGTAAGTAACAGTTTTTCGAGGTTTGCTTCCTCCCCCCCCCCCCCCAAAAGAAAGGTCTTTCCTCAGCGATAACCCGCCGGCACTTGTCTCTATGCAATTTAGACAGTTCTGTTTCCACAATGCCATTAGGCATTTTACCACTATGCCGTATTATCCTCAGGCATCCTTTGCGAAGACGGTCAATTATAATTTTTTTTATCATCAGTCTTCTGAATGGTTTGATGCACCCCGCATTGAATTCCTCTCCTGTGCCAACCTCTTCATCTCAGAGCAGAATTTGCAACCTACGTCATTATTTGCTGGATTTATTCCAATCTCTGACTTCCTCTACAGTTTTTGCCTTCTGCAATTACCTCTAGTACCATGGAAGTCATTCCCTCATGTCGTAACAGATGTCGCTTCTCCTCATCAGTGTTTTCCCATATATTCTTTTCATCTCCGATTCTGCACAAAAACTCCTCATTCCTTCCTTATTAGTCCACATACTTTTCAACATTCGTCTCTAGCAGCACTTCTCAAATGCTTCGATTCTCTTTTGTTTCGATTTTCCCACAGTCCCTGTTTCACTAACATACAATGCTGTACTCCAGAAGTACATTCTCAGAAATTTCTTCCTCAAACTAAAGTCTATGTTTGATACCAGTAGACTTCTCTTGGCCTGGAATGACCTTCTTGTCACTGTTAGTAAACTTTTGATATCCTCCTTGCTACGTCCGTCAATGGCTATTTCACTGCCTAGGTAGCAGAATTCCTTAATGCCATCTACCTCGTGACCATCTATGCTTATGCCAAGTTTTTCGCTGATCTCATTTCTGCACGTTATCATTTGTTATTTCTTCGATTTACTCTCAATCCATATTCTGTAGTCATTAGACTGTTCATTCCATGCAGCAGATCATGTAATACTTTCAATCAGGTTCAGCAATGTCATTAACGATTTGTATCATTGTTATCCATTCACCTTGAATTTTGATTCCACTCCTAAACCTTCCTTTTATTTCCATCATTGCTTCTTCGACGTACAGATTGAACGGAAGGGGTGAAAGACTACATCCCTGTCGTACACCCTTTCTAATCCGAGCACTTCGTTCCTTGTTGTCCACTCTTATTAATCCCTCTTGGCTCTTGTGCATATTTTATATACCCATCTCTCCCCATAGCTTACACCTTTTCTTCTCAGGATTTCGAAAATGTTGCACCATTTTACATTGTCGAACGCTTTTTCCAGGTCGACAGATCCTAAGAACGTGTCTTGATTTTTCTTCATTCTGGCTACCATTACTACACACAACGTCAGAATTGCCTCTCTGGTGCCTTTACCTTTTCTAAAGCCAAACTGATCATCTAGCACATCCTCAATTTTCGTTTCCGTTCTTCTGTATACTATTCTTGTCAGAAACTTGGATGAATGAGCTGCTAAGATGATTGTGTGATAATTCTCGCACTTGTCAGCCCTTGCAGTCAGAGGAATTCTGTAAATGATTTTTCCCGAAAGTCAGACGGTATGTCGCCAGACTCAAACATTTTACACACTAACATGAATAGATGTTTTGTTGCTGCGTCCCACAATGATTTTAGAAATTTTGATGGAATGTTATCTCTCCTTTCTGTCTTATTTAATTTTAAGACCTCCAAAACTCTTTTAACTTCTTATTCTAATACTGGATCAACTTTGTTTTTCAAATCGACTCCTGTTTCTTCTTCTATCACATCAGACAAAACTTCTCCCTCATAGAGGCTCTCATTGTATTCTTTTCACCTATCCGCTCTCTCCTGTTCATTTAACAGTGGAATTCCCGTTGCACACTTAATGTTACCACGCTTGCTTTTAATGTCGCCAAAGGTTGTTTTGACTTTACGGTATGCTGAATCTGACCTTGTGACAATCATTGCTTTATCGATTTTTTCACATGTTTAATGGATCCATTTAGTCTTACCTTCCCTGTACTTCCTATTTATTTTATTCCTCAGCGACTCGTATTTCTGTATTCCTGAGTTTCCCGGAACATTTTTTATTTCCTTGTTTCCTCGATCAACTGAAGTATATCTTCTTTTAGCCATGGATTCTTCGCAGCAACTTTCTTTGCGCCTATGTTTTTTTTCCAACTTCTGTGATGGGCCTTTTTAGTTATATCTATTCCTCTTCAACTGTACTGCCTAGTGGTGTATTCCTTATGGCTGCATCTCTAGCATTAGAGAAGATCAACCGTATCTCGTCATTCCTTAATCCTTCTGTTTCCCACTTCTTTGCGTATTGATTCTTCCTGACCAATGTCTTAAACTTTATCCTAGTCTTCATCTCTACTACATTGTCATCTGAGTCTATATCTGCTCCTGGGTACGCCTTACAATCCAGTATCTGATTTCGGAATCTCTGTCTGCCCGTAATGTAATCTAACTGAAATCTTCCCGTCTCACCCGGCCTTTTCCAAGTATACCTCCTCCACTTGTGATTCTTGAACACAGTATTCGCTTTTACTAGCTGAAATTTATTACAGAACTCAATTAGTGTTTCTCTTCTCTCATTATTTTTCCCAGGCCCATATTCCCCTGTAAAATTTTCTTCTGCTCCTTTCCTTACAACTGCATTCCTGTCCTCCATGATTATTAGATTTTCATCTCCCTGTACGTAGTGCGTTATCCTTTCAATATCCTTCTATACTTTCTCCATCTCTTCATCTTCAGCTTGCAATGTCTGCATGTGTAACTGAGCGATCGTTGTCGGCTTTGGTTGGCTGTCTATTCTGGTAAGAACAACCGTATCACAGAACTGTTCACAGTAACACACTGCCTGCCCTACTTCCTGTTCATAACGAATCCTGCTCACGTTATATCATTTTCTGCTACTGTCCACGAGGGGATACACTTGTAAGTCCCTTGTTCGAACAAACCTTGAATATTATTCTTCGTTTCAGGTCCTTACTAAATTGAATTAAGTGAACAGATAGTGAGAATTTAAAGAACCATGCGGTCTCGTTAGGCATTACCTTCTCCTCGCATAGTCACATTGAACGCAAATTTATAGAAATTCGGGAGAATGGAGAAGGAATTTCAGCTCTAAATATCATTTCTGTACACGGTGGATAAGATACACATGCCACTACATCCATGGTGCTCTCAGTCCTTTAATATTGTGACTGACCGTCAATCGGAGGAATACATAGCATTGGTGGGCGGGAGACCACGGTTTAACATCCCAACGACTACAAGATCTTTAGAGATGGAGCACTGTGGAAGGATAGGGAAGGAAGATGGCAAAGTCCTTACTTACTTCTTATTGTTCATTCAAGCACATAATTACATTGCTTTATGTTCAGGAACGGCTGTCAGTCTATGCAGCAATCTCTAATCGCCTTCGTCTCTCTTTCTCTCTACTATCTAACAACTTGTTAACAATGTTCGCAGAAATTAATGGCGGACCCCGTCACCCCCTTTATAAATATCTTGAATATTACCACACTTCTTTGATGTACATGTGAGTTTACTTTTGATTCTGACGATGTGATCCCATAAAGATCGAAGTGTGGCATTACATAGTGTGAAACAATTCTCGAAGGAAACTAACACTTACTACGATATGCAGTACGTGTATATACTTCCATTGGATTGTTACATTATGTGGCGTCATGCACTGCATTTGGTTCTACTGACAGCAACATCTAGAATTCAGTTTATTAATCATTCGTTTATTAGTTCGAATGTATTAAAAATCTAAAAAAAAAGGAAACCCTCGGGTAATGTTAATAGGGTCACCCACAGATGCAGACGGAAGGCCAGTGAATTTAATAATGTTACCTGTATAATTTCGTAATAAATCACTGTGACTACGGTTTCCATCCAATCTGTAATTGGATTTAGTTGGTAACTATGAAGTTGTGTATCTTTATTTTTTTCATTATTCAGTGACATATGTCTATATGAAATTTACACATGTCTTATGGGCAGAATGAAAGATTTGTCAATCATTGTACACTTTACTATTTATACGTTCATTTTCATCAGTTGCCCATGAGATCGTAACAAATTTGATTGTTGTTTCCCCTACTTTATTTCACATGATGACTCAGTAATTAAATTCAGTAGAGCTTCATCAGTTTATAATTTTCCTGCCTTCTTTCTATTTCTTCGACAGGTGTTGCGGTAGTTATGTTAGCGTACCCATACCGGGAGACACTTAATTCCTGTCCGTCCGTCGGTATTTAATTCAATTAGCATTATGTCTTTTATCGGTTTGTATTTTTTACTTATTACGACATATCGTGAACTGCGGCGAGACTTTGTGTGAGCTGTACACAAATTTTCCGCTTCCTAGTTCCAATCTGGCGTTCTGTCGATAAAATTTATGCGTATTACAGAGTAAATTATTTTTTAAATTGGAGGTAAATATTTAATGAGTACATGTGACAGAAATTCAGTCGTCAGTTGGTAACAGCCGCTTGAATAAATGCAATTTATCAACCTGAATTTATAATCGTATTTTTATGGATGGAGAGCGTTTCAGCTAAATCCGGAGATCCGTAAATTTAATTCAACGCTTTTAACATGTCAGTCAATGGTGGACCACTATTCGTTTATTATTGCTGACATTAAAGTTTGACTGTAATAAGAAGCATATATCATCGAAAACATTTTTAACAGTTATGTGGTTACAGCCGCGTCTACTGGATAAAAGTCAAGGGGCTCTAAATAACAAGATGTAAAACAGACATAAGGAAATAAATTCTTCAAAAATCCGGTACAGAAAAACTATATTCCGTAGTGTGAAAACAATGTCCACTTTTTTGTGATTCAATTGTAACAAATCTCTTTCCGTTAATTGAAACAATAGGACTGGATGAGTTTCCGGTTCTCTTTAAGCAATGTGCCAGATATCTAGGACGTCATACAGACTTTGATGGTCCCTACGTGCAGCCCATGTCAAAGCTACGTGCGAAAACGCTCTGAATACACTTCGTGTTACGGTAAGAAACACATGGGGCATGAATCCTATAATAGCTGTACACATGTGTCACGCGCTTCTGCAGCCTCGCCTAGATTGCGCCTGCATGCTATACGGCATGTCCTCCAGCCAGTTGCTACAGACAACCGCCAGATATCAGTACAAATCATTGAGAGTATGCATAGGAGCTCTTGGATCATACCCAACGACCGCACTATTAGTTGAAATAGTAAAAACATCCTTATCAGCAAGTAGACAGCACCTCAGTAGAAAATATATTCGCAACACATTGAAACTCTTGGAATAAGTGCCTATAAAAAAATTTGCGACCTTATAGTGCGACGATACACCAACCCTTACAGGGTCCATAACTCAGCACCGCTACTTGTGGGGAAATTTGCAGCAAGTAACAGTATATCAATCAGAGATGGCGACTGTTGCCCTACTTTGAGCAAGAGTACGAATATATCAACCAAGTATAAAATGTATGAATTAATCCGGACTACTGTGTGAGCTCAGTTATCAATAACATTTGTTTAGAAATTGTTCTTCAACAATGGCCTGTGCCACGTGAGTGTAAGCGACGGCTCTGAATTCGGCGGCATGCTAAAAAATAATGCCTCGGAATTTTTATGTAAAAACTCTTAAGGGTTTTTAAATACAACAAACGTTATTAACATTCTACACCTTTATTCGCTATGTCTACATATTTGCTGCTTTCTGTCGCTAGAGAACTCCGAACGGCAGCGTGTAACACAGCGTTGAGCAAAGTAACTCTCTCGGTGTATGATGAATAGCGTGCTGTAATCCTTTCGAATACGAAGAGATCGTGCACACACGGATCACTCTCTCCTTCAATGTCCGCAACTCGTCGCTTTTGTGTTGTCCTCATCATTTCATCATGATTCATCAAAGAGGCGAGACTGGACTGTGTAAAGGTTGGGAATTTGATGGGCGCTGATAACCGCGCAGTTGAGCGCCCCACAAACCAAATATCATCATCATCATCATATCTCCTTCAGAATGACAGTGCCAGACCACGCACGATGGCTGCGACATCTACAACAACCCGACGACATGTGTTTACTGTGATCGATGATTTTCCATCCAGTCCCGATTTCTCCTCATCCGATTTGCATCTGTTTCCAAAACTGACATAACATCTTTGAGGACTTCACTTTAATATTGACGAACGGTTGCCAGCGGAGGTGAGGTTATGGCTTCGTCAACGAAGTCAAACTTTCTGCGGCGAAGGTATCAACAAACTGGTGTCTCGTTGGGAAAAATGTGTCCGGCGCCAAAGTGTTTATGATGAGAAATAAATAGTACACATGAAGAATTAGGAAGTATAATGTTAACAACTACTTTTCAAAGAAAATCATTCAAAGTTATAAGATATAAAATTCATAGCTATTACTTTTCAGCACGCCCTTGTACTAGGTCACTGTCGGCTTTGCCTACGTAGACTTTACAAACAAGGAGAATGACCCATTACGCCTACCGGAAACGTCCTCAATTTACACAGCTGAACTGAAAGGCATTGAACAGGCTCTAAGAAAGCCATGGACGTCGCAATTACTCTTATCCCTGCATCTACGGACTGCCTCTTCGTGGTGCGAGCACTGTCCTCAATTACTAAGGACAAAGGTAGTTGTTATTGACTATACCAAATAGCTGGTGGTGTATCAGAGTTGCACAATACCGGTAAGGAGTTATAAATTTGTATGAAACGATGGCCACACTGGAATTGTGGGTAATGAGAAAGCTCACTACATAGCTATGGAAGCAATGATGATTGACGTACAACAGCACTTCATCCAAATGTGTGATCTGATTGCAGTAGTTAGAGACATGCACAAAAACGAATGGAAAAGATCTACACAAGGGAAGCCAGTAAAAACGAATCCACCTATACCTAATGGAGGCTCAGTGGTATGCTGCAAAGCGGGCTCTGGTTGAAACTCATCTGGCATAGGTAATGAAACAGTTTGTGGTAATCGTTGCCACATCGAAATTCAACCACGGCTGTCACGGACAACACCTTTATAGACGCCACATCTCACCAACACAGTATTGCGACTGTGGGGTGCTCCAGGACAGTAATCACTTCTTCTTCAGCTGAACACTGCTCAGAAGACATACCGTGGCTGCTTACAGAGATTTATAAATTGCTACTAGAGTTTGTTTTAAACGCAGGAATTGAATTGTAGCTGCTAAGCCAGTGTGTGTGTGTGTGTGTGTGTGTGTGTGCGTGTGTGTGTGTGTGTGTGTGTGTGTGAGTGAGAGAGAGAGAGAGAGAGAGAGAGAGAGAGAGAGAGAGCGAGAGAGCATATGTGTGCCTTTTTGAATTCTAGTCGTGTCATTTTCCTGTAATTGTCCGTGACGCTGTATGTTTGCACTTCGGTGTTACTTGCCTAGAAACTGCAGTTTGGTTCAACTTATAAGAATTTGTAGCTTAGACTGACTGTATGGGTAGAACCGAAGAGCAATAAATAAATACTAATATTTTTCCCTCATTCTATAAGTGCTCATTTTGTATCGTGACATATAACAGTGGCGCTGGTCTTAACTTGAAATCCTTCAGAATGTTAATCTATTGGGTCTGAACATACTCCCATTACGAAAGACACATTTCAGTTGAAGTGTACGATATTCAGTGTGTTTGAAACTTACGTATGCGTGCAAAATGTTCTTGAAACTGCCTTTTGTACCAGATTCCGTCAAATGGTATATTTTGCAATATTCAGCGCTCCAGCTATATCGCATGAAGCTACAGCCCATATCCGCAAACAGCGGAAATTGTATTCAGGGACTTACGATGACGTTTCATATCCCCATCGGATCAACGTAACAGAAGCATAACATCGAGCAATACGTGAAAAAGGTAATTTTGCTGAACTCAAGCAATGCATTGCTACAGAAACGTTGTTTATATTTTACGAAGATTAAATTAACAAATAGGGAAACGAGTTAGCAACCATCAGAAGTAGGCAGAAGACAAAATGATGGCGTTTCATTAGCGACAGTTCTACTGGTGGTTGTATGCCTTTCACTTCCTCTAACATGTGTTCATATGCAGGACGGCACTTTTACCATAATCTGTGATGTTCCGATAAGTATTTAGTATTGCTGAACTAAATGTTCGTACACATACTTGATTCATTACAGATAAATCAGTGAAAAGATCCTGGGCGAGAATTTATACAGTTTGTGTTTTGATATATTGTTAAATTTGATGGGTCGCAAAACTTATATGGTGTAAGTACTGCATTTTCGACAGTGTGACTCGAAGGGGAGATGGATTTAAACTCCCTGAAATAGCACCCGTTGTTACAGCTGAGTTTGTAGCAGTACTGGAGAGGGCACAATTACACGAAGAGACATGACTGTAGTATTTTAAGAGTGAGGTTGAACACCACTTGCTTTAAAGGACCATATCAAATATTGTATACTGCGCCATAGAAGAAGCACAGTACCTTCCAAGCCAGAATATAGCATGGTATCATATTCTTCATTAAGCACAACGTTGGAATTAAAGGCAAGGAGAGGCTAAGCAAGCACTGTCACCTGATTGATAGAATGGACAAACTACCAACTTACATCTACATCTACATCCATACTTCGCAAGCCACGTGACGGTGTGTGGCGGAGGGTACTTCGAGTACCTCTATCGGTTCTCCCTTCTATTCCAGCCTCGTATTGTTCGTGGAAAGAAAAATTGTCGGTATTCCTCTGTGTGGGCTCTAATCTCCCTGATTTTATCCTCATGGTCTCTTAGGTATGTTCTCGACACTTCAACAAAAGCCCGTACCGAGCTACTGAGCGTTTCTCTTGCAGAGAGTTCCACTGCAGTTTATCTATCATCTCCGTAACGCTTTCGCGATTACTAAATCATCCTGTGACGAAGCACGCTGCTCTCCGTTGGATCTTCTCTATCTCTTCTATCAACCCTATCTGGTACGGACCCCACACCGGTGAGCAGTATTCAAGCAGTGGGCGAACAAGTGTACTGTAACCTACTTCCCTTGTTTTCGGATTGCATTTCCTTAGGATTCTTCCAATGAATTTCAGTCTGGCGTCTGCCTTACCGATGATTAATTTGATATGGTCATTCCATTTTAAATCACTCCTAATGCCTACTCCCCGATAATTTATGGAGTTAACTGCTTCTAGTTGCTGACGTGCTATATTGTAGCTAAATGATAAAAGATGTTTCTTTCAATGTATTCGCAGCACATTACACTTGTCTACACTGAGATTCAATTGCCATTCCCTGCACCTTGCGTCATTTCGTTGCAGATCCTCCTGCATTTCAGTACAATTTTCCATTGTTTCAACCTCTCGATATACTACAGCATCATCCGCAAAAAGCCTCAGTGAACTTCCGACGTTATCCACAAGGTCATTTATATATATTGTGAATAGCAATGGTCCTATGACCTCCCTTGCGGCACACCTGAAATCACTCTTACTTCGGAAGACCTCTCTCCATTGAGAATGACACGCTGCGTTCTGTTATGTAGTAACTCTTCAATCCAATCACACAGTTGGTCTGATAGTCCATATGCTCTTACTTCATCCATTAAACAACTGTGGGGAACTGCATCAAACGCCTTGCGGAAGTCAAGAAACACGACATCTACCCGGGAAACCGTGTCTATGGCCCTCTGAGTCTCGTGGACGAATAGCGCGAGCTGGCTTTCACACGATCGTCTTTTTCGAAACCCATGCTGATTCCTACAGAGTAGATTCCTAGTCTCCAGAAAAGTCATTATACTCGAACATATTACGTGTTCCAAAATTCTACAACTGATCTACGTTAGAGATATAGGCCTATAGTTCTGCACATCTGTTCGACGTCCCCTCTTGAAAACGGGGATGACCTGTGCCCTTTTGCAATCTTTTGGAACGCTACGCTCTTCTAGAGACCTATGGTAGACCGCTGCAGGAAAGGGGGAAAGTTCCTTCGCGTACTCTGTGTAAAATCGAACAGGTATCCCGTCAGATCCAGCGGCCTTTCCTCTTTTGAGCGATTTTAATTGTTTCTCTATCCCTCTATCGTCTATTTCGATATCTACCATTTTGTCATCTGTGCGACAATCTAGAGAAGGAACTACAGTGCAGTCTTCCTCTGTGAAACAGCTTTTGAAAAAAACCTTTAGTATTTCGTCCTTTAGTCTGTCATCCTCTGTTTCAGTACCATTTTGGTGACAGAGTGTCTGGTCATTTTCTTTTGATCCACCTACCGCTTTGACGTAAGACCAAAATTTCTTAGGATTTTCTGCCAAGTCAGTACACAGAACTTTACTTTTGAATTGATTGAATACCTCTCGCTTAGCCCTCCTCACACTAAATACTACGCATCAGGACACAAGTTGGAAATCAGTGGAATGACAAACCAAGTGTGTGAAACGAAAGTAAGGCAAATAAGTAAGTGAGCAGTGGCCACTAACATGGTATAAAAAGTAACTGCAACAGCTTCCGCCAGAACATATATTGATTTAATATATGCGCACGTCCCTACTATGACTGCTGGTCGAAAGAGGACATCAACCGTATTTTCTTTGGTTGTCCAAAAGGTAGCACAGAATCACTACATTCCTAAGGGAAGAAGTGGCATAGGGAAACAAACTCCTGACGAATTTGAAAACCTTATTATCATTAAACCGTGTAACTAAACATCACTTCATAGCAGAATATCAAACATAGATACAAACAATGTTTCACATATATAAATTAGTACGTGATTAATATGAAAGATAATAGTAATACTAAACCGTGATACTCCCGTATATAATAAGTGCTCTATATGTAATTATGTCATGTTAAGTTGTTTTGTTTTATATTATGTGTTTTCAGAGGCAGATGCTACCTTTACATTTTCCCCCAAATTCCTCTAGTATGAGTTGTATCTAGTCATTTTCTCACCATCTTCCATTTTCCACAACATAATGTTATTAATTCTATTCCTCTGTTGCAATTTAGAAAATTTGTACATTCTCTTTGAGTTTTGGAAACCAAAGAAAATATTGTCCATTCAATAACCATGGTAATTACATGAGAGTAAAATAGGAGACCAGTAAACTATAGCTTAAAACTTTTCACTTGTGTTACGGCATCAGAAAAATAATTGTATTTTCTGGGGCTCTAAATCTTTCATACTCATACGGTCAGACGTCCACTCGCATACTTATTTCTAAAGTGGTCGAAACAGTCTTATTCAGCATCTCTAGTGATGACATATTTACAACTGATAGACCCATCAAGAGAATTTAATACGCTTGCATAAACACAGTCTCGCCTTCGCGTTCACAGGCATTGGACGTAAATAAAAGGGCCAATATATTAACACATTTTCTGATTAGTAACGTTTTGACGTAAATATAGCTTCAGAGAACCATGCCCCCAATTTGTATTTCTTTTATGAATATTAGTAGCGGGGATTGGTGGTTAATTAGATTACTTATAATTTGTTTCATTAATTATTTATCTGGACAGAATCAGGTTCGCTAAAGGGAATTGACTGAATTCGTTGCCCATTAAAATCAGAAATACTTATGAAATTAGTATTTAATAAATAATACCGCTTGATTTACCAAATTGTGCAAAATTGCAGAGATTTAAATTTGTTGTTTAATAACACGGTTAAATATTTCATTAAGCAACTCGTAGGCCTTTACATTAAGGACACTAAGTAAAATCATTCAAAAGAGGACTATTCGGTAACAGCATGTGACAAATTTTTCATGCGTTAAGAATGTTTATTTCACTAAATCAGTCGCTTGATATTACGTTTAGGGAATACAAATAAACTGAAAAATTTGTAGACGAGGAAACATTATTACATGAAAAATATTACCATAAATCTTCATCAATAGATACTGTAGAGTTTCTATGCAGCATTTTACGGAAATTCAACAGAAAATTTAAGGGAAAGTCATTGAGCAATACTCACACAAGCAGATAAATATGATACATGTAGAGAAAGTGTCTTTAAAAGATGCAGGTCAGTATTTTCTAGTTTTCCACGGTGATAACAAGCAGGTGCATCAACTGATAAAAAGTATCTGATCACGCCTATACAGGGTTGTCAGAACCAGTCTGGGCAGTTTGTAAGGGTGTCACAGGGTAGACTCTGCTCAGAAATAATTTTTGAAAAAAATTATCGATACTTTGCACCGTTTCCGAGTTAATCAGCATTGAAGTTAGCCAATCAGGCCCCTGCGAGTACAAATTCAAATGGCCCGCCGGAGACGGTGTTATGAAACGTGTTCTTCGTTTGGTTTCCTAAAAAACCGAACAATAGAGCGATTCAAAACTTGGACATGGGACGCTACTAAAGGTCTTGAAGTACGGAGGAGGTGTGATGTTAGGGTCTGAGGGTTTCTACCGGCCTTAGGATATATGCGCTTAAGAAAATGTGAAATGCAGAACACATTTTATAACATTGTACAGTACAGGAACAGGTTGTAGAGGTCTGTAGCTTACATTACCTGTACCCTGTCATAAAGCAGCAATGATTTGTAGACAATAACATTTTGAAACTAACTGGATTGTTCAGCGTTCCTACCTGAACCCACAGGAACACATTTGGGATGAGTTAGAACGCTGACTTCGCTCGACACCCACCATCAAGTCCTCTACCTTTTTGGCTCTTACGACAGAATGGGCTGACATTTCTTCACAGACACCTAACGGAAAGTGTCCTAAGGAGATTTCAAGTAGCCATAAAGGCGAAAGAGTGTCACATCTCATATCAATGTCCACTAATATGTGTCAGCATACGTTTGAACAGGTAGTGTTTGTAACTCACTGTAACTAATGTAATCCTGCTTTTAGAAAGATAGAAACAGCCTATATTACGATTCCATTAAGGTTAGATTTGTTTATTAGTTTCACTCCAATGTGTTTAGCCGTAGCATTGTTGTGAGATTTTCTTCAGTTCTTCTTAAAATAATATCCTTCAAGATATGAGACATACGGCACACTAACCTGTTCTGTAGAAGCATTTAACATCGCTAGAACCGAAATGCTAAGAAACTTGCACATGGTCAGCACCTGGTGCACGACTGGCTCTCGACATAAATAAATGTGATGTAATGCGCGTAAATAAAGTGTCCGATATACACTCCTGGAAATTGAAATAGGAACACCGTGAATTCATTGTCCCAGGAAGGGGAAACTTTATTGACACATTCCTGGGGTCAGATACATCACATGATCACACTGACAGAACCACAGGCACATAGACACAGGCAACAGAGCATGCACAATGTCGGCACTAGTACAGTGTATATCCACCTTTCGCAGCAATGCAGGCTGCTATTCTCCCATGGAGACGATCGTAGAGATGGTGGATGTAGTCCTGTGGAACGGCTTGCCATGCCATTTCGACCTGGCGCCTCAGTTGGACCAGCGTTCGTGCTGGACGTGCAGACCACGTGAGACGACGCTTCATCCAGTCCCAAACATGCTCAATGGGGGACAGATCCGGAGATCTTGCTGGCCAGGGTAGTTGACTTACACCTTCTAGAGCACGTTGGGTGGCACGGGATACATGCGGACGTGCATTGTCCTGTTGGAACAGCAAGTTCCCTTGCCGGTCTAGGAATGGTAGAACGATGGGTTCGATGACGGTTTGGATGTACCGTGCACTATTCAGTGTCCCCTCGACGATCACCACTGGTGTACGGCCAGTGTAGGAAATCGCTCCCCACACCATGGTGCCGGGTGTTGGCCCTGTGTGCCTCGGTCGTATGCAGTCCTGATTGTGGCGCTCATCTGCACGGCGCCAAACACGCATATGACCATCATTGGCACCAAGGCAGAAGCGACTCTCATCGCTGAAGACGACACGTCTCCATTCGTCCCTCCATTCACGCCTGTCGCGACACCACTGGAGGCGGGCTGCATGATGTTGGGGCGTGAGCGGAAGACGGCCTAACGGTGTGCGGGACCGTAGCCCAGCTTCATGGAGACAGTTGCGAATGGTCCTCGCCGATACCCCAGGAGCAACAGTGTCCCTAATTAGCTGGGAAGTGGCGGTGCGGTCCCCTACGGCACTGCGTAGGATCCTACGGTCTTGGCGTGCATCCGTGCGTCGCTGCGGTCCGGTTCCAGGTCGACGGGCACGTGCACCTTCCGCCGACCACTGGCGACAACATCGATGTACTGTGGAGACCTCACGCCCCACGTGTTGAGCAATTCGGCGGTACGTCCACCCGGCCTCCCGCATGCCCACTATACGCCCTCGCTCAAAGTCCGTCAACTGCACATACGGTTCACGTCCACGCTGTCGCGGCATGCTACCAGTGTTAAAGACTGCGATGGAGCTCTTATGCCATGGCAAACTGGCTGACACTGACGGCGGCGGTGCACAAATGCTGCGCAGCTAGCGCCATTCGACGGCCAACACCGCGGTTCCTGGTGTGTCCGCTGTGCCGTGCGTGTGATCATTGCTTGTACAGCCCTCTCGCAGTGTCCGGAGCAAGTATGGTGGATCTGACACACCGGTGTCAATGTGTTCTTTTTTCCATTTCCAGGAGTGTAGTTTGACTGCGTGATCGGCGATCACGCATTAGCAGTCAGTCAACGTTCAGATGCAAAACAGTATCGGTCCAGAAAGATTCAAGGTTGAATAAGCACATAAACATGGTTGCGGCATAGGCACCTACCAGATTCGGATTTACTGGGAGAAACATGAGAATGTGTAATTGACATATTGAAGATGTCGCTTATTAAACAGTCGTTTGATCTGTTCGGGAATAACGTTTGTCGCTATAACACTCTCAGCAAGTCGAATGAAGAAGAGATTTCTAAATGACACAGTGATGAGCTACCTGCAAGTGTAAGACTGTCACAAAACGCTTTACATACGTAACTGACTGCTGAATCTCTCTTCGTATTTTTTTGTGCATTTGCAAATGTTTTGTATTCCTATGTAGCTGGAAATATTTCGTTTTACTGTTCTATGGCTGTGAACATATTATTATGTAAATTTACTATTAGCAGTTAATGTTTTCACGATTGTAAATATTCCGCTGTTAACGATAGTACCATTACGTTGTTGTGGTCTTCAGTCCAAAGACCGGTTTGGTGCAGCTCTCCATGCTACTGTATCCTGTGCAATCCTCTTCATCTCCGTGTAACTACTGCAACCGACATTCTTCTGAATCTGCTTAGTGTATTCATCCCTTGGCCTCCCCCTGCGATTTCTACCCTCCACGCTTCCCTCCAACACTAATCCGGTGATCCCTTGATGCCTCAGAACATGTCCTACCAACCGCTCCATTCTTCTAGTCAAGTTGTGCCACAAATTCCTCTTCTCCCCAATTCTATTTAGTACCTCCTCATTAGCTATGTGATCTACCCATATAATCTGCACCGTTATTTTGTAGAACCACATTTCAAAAGCTTCTATCTTCTTCTTGTCTAAACCGTTTATCCTCCATGTTTCACATGGAATCCCTCCATTCAAATACTTTCAGAACAGATTTCCTGACATTTAAACCTATACTCGATGTTAATAAAGTTCTCTTGTTCAGAAACGCTTTCCTTGCCATCGCCGTCTACATTTATATGCTCTCTACTTTGACCATTATCAGTTATTTTGCTCCCCAAATAGCAAAACTCATCTACTACTTTAAGTGTATCGCTTACTAATGTAATACCCTCATCATCACCTGATGTCATTCGGCTACATTGCATTGTCCGCATTTTGCTTTTGTTGATGTTCATCTTATATCCTCTTTTTAAGACAATGTCCATTTCGCTCAACTGTTCTTCCAAGTCTTTTGCTGTCTCTGACAGAATTACAGCGTCATCGGTAAACCTCAAGGTTTTTATTTATTCTTCCTGGATTTTAATTCCTGTTCCAAACTTAGCTTCTGTTTCCTTTACTGCTTACTCAACATACAGATTGAATAACATCGGGGATAGGCTACAGCCCTATCTCACTCCATTCTCAACCACTGTTTCCCTTTCGTGCCCCTCGACTCATATAACCACCATCTGGTTTCTGTACAAATTATCAATAGCTTTTTGCTCCCTGTATTTTATCACTACCCCCTTTAGAATTTGAAAGAGAGTGTTCCAGTAAACATTTTCAAAAACTTTCTCTAAATCTACAAAAGATATAAACGTAGTTTTGCCTTTCCTTAACCTATCTTCTAAGGTAGGTGTTGCTACATTCCTACGGAATCCAAACAGATCTTCCCCGAGGTCGTCTTCTACCAGTTTTTCCATTCGTCTGTAAACAATTCGTGTTAGTATTTTGGAACCGTGACTTGTTAAACTGCTTCCTTTGGAATTGGAATTATTTAATTCTTCTTGAAATCTGAGGGAATTTCGCCTGTCTCGTACATTTTGCTCATCAGATGGAAGAGTTTCGTCATGGCTGGTTCTCCCAATGATATCAGTAGTTGTAAAGGAATGTTGTCTACTCCCGGAGTCTTGCTTAGACTTAGCTCTCTCAGTGCTCTGTCAAATTCTTCAAGCAGTGTTATATCTCTTATCTCAGTGTTATATCTCTTATCTCATCTTCATCTACATCCTCTTCCATTCCCATAATATTGCCGTCAAGTACATCGCCCTTGTACAGACTCCATCTATCTCTCTGCTTCCCATTCTTTCCCTATCTTGGTATTCATAGATGTGGTTCTCTTTTCTCCAAAGGTCTCTTTAATATTCCTGTAGGCGGCATCCATCTTACGCTAGTGATATATGCTTCTACATCCTTACGTTGGTCCTCTTGCCATTCCCGCTTAGCGATTTTGCACTTCCTGTCCATCTCATTTTGGAGACGTTTATATTCCTTTCTGCCTACTGATTTACTGCATTTTTATATTTCTTCCTTACCAACTAGATTCAATAAATCTTGTGTTACCCAAGGGTTTCTACTGGTCCTCGTCTTTTTACCTACTTGATCCTCTGCCATCTTCACTATGTCATGCCTCAAAGCTATCCATTCCTCCTCTAATGTGTTCCTTGTCAATTGTTCCCTAATGAAACTCTCTAAAACTTCTAGTTCTTTCAGTTTACTCTGGTCCCATCTCCATAAATCCCTACATTGTGAGGGGGTGCGGGGGAGGGGGGGGGGGAGCAGTTTCTTCATAACCAATAGATTGTGCTCAGAGCCCACATCTGCCCCTGGAAATGTCCTAACATTTAACACCTTGTTCCTAAATCTGTGCCTTAGCATTATATAATCAATCCGAAACCTTCTATTGTGTCTACGTCTCTTCCACGTACACAGCCTTCTTTCATTATTCTTGAACCAAGTATTAGCGATGTGGAAAGTACTGCCAGGTGACTTCATCTTTCATTCCTCATCCCCAGTCCATAATCACCTGTTACTTTTCCTTCTCTTTCCTTCCTACTACCATATTCCAGTCCTCCATGACTATTGAATTTTCGTCTCACTTTACTATCTGAATGGCAACGGCCTTGCTCCAGTGGATGCTCCGGTTCCCATTAGATCACCAAAGTTAAGCACTTGGATGGATGACCATCCGGGCCGCAATGCGCTGTTTCCATTTTTCGATGTGCACTCAACCTCGTGACGTCAAATGAGGAGCTACTTGACTGAATAGTAGCGGCTCCGGTCAAATAAAACCATCATAATGACCGAGAGAGGGGTGTGCTGAGCGCACGCACCTACTATCCGTATCCTAAGTTGAGTATGACACGGCCGTCGAATGGTCCTGTTGGGCCACGTGTCACTACCCAGTATCGAGTGTGCCAAACAGATGACTGGTAGGACTTCCTCAGTTTCATAACAGAAAGAAGTCAGTTGCACACATATGTTGAACCAAATATTGAAATTACTTTAAGGAGTGTTTTTGCAGTCGAGGATATAGGTCTTGAGGTAGTATTCTATAAGAGTCTTGTAAATTCCTGGATGGGGCAATCAAGTTACTGAGCGACATGCTATCCCGTACGTTTGTCACCTCTAGTTGGAGGTAATGACGATGTACAATAGTAGCCAAAATCGAGAACATTCTGACAAATAAATCGAAATAAGTCCACTACATCTACATGAGCACATATCAAGCCATCTGACTGTGTGTGCTGGAGAGTAATTATTCTACCACTAGCTGATGTACCCTTCCTGTTTCGTCGCAAACGGCGTGGGGAAGAGTGAATGTTGTTAAGCCTACGCATTAGATCTAATTTGTCGAATTTTAACGTTATTGTCACTTCCCGAGACATACTTGCGAGGGAGTAATATGTTGTCTCACTCTTCCCAGAAAATATTCTCCAGAAATTTCAATAGTAATCCTCTCCTTGATGCACAACGCCTCTCTTCTAGCGTCTGCCACTGGAATTTGTAGAGCATCTCTGTAGTCCTCTCGTACCGACTAAACGATCCCATGACGAAAACCGCCGCTCTTTGTCGGATCATCTCTATCTCTTTTATCATTACAGCCTGGTAAGGGTCCCAGATTGGTAAACAACACTCACGAAACGGTCGGACAAGTCCACGTATTTAATGGATGAATTACATTTCCTTAAGAATCTTCTTAAGCATCTCAGTCTGGCATCTGTTTTTCCTGCTATTTGTTTTACATGGCCTTTCCAGTCAACGTCGCGCTGATAGATGATCCTAGATATTTTACGATGTTTGATGTTTCCTGGAATTTTTCGTGCATGTGTGAAATATTATGGGACTTAACTGCTAAGGTCATCAGTCGCTAAGCTTACACACTACTTAACCTACATTATCCTAAGGACAAACACACACACCCATGCCCAAGGGAGGACTCGAGCCCCCGCCGGGATTAGCCGCACAGGAATTTGTCGTCAATAGCGTAGTTGTACAGTAGTGGATTTCTTTACCTCTGTACGCCCTATGCGTTACTTTAATGTATGTTCAGGGTCAACTGCCAGTCCCCGCACCATCCATCAATCCACGGTACGTTCTCCTTCAAATCATCAGTCTTCTGCCAATGCAGCCTTATTACAGACAGTCGCCACATCTGCGGAAAGCCTTGACGAGCTTCTGACGCATTCTGATGGTCCTATCACACACCCGAAATTACCTTTAAATCTCTTTTGTACCGCCAACTTCCATCTTACAATGAAGTCTAGTCCGATACTCGATAAGCCACAAATTTTTTTTTCACTAAATGACACTGCGAGGCAGTGATAAACGCCTTCCTGGAGTCGAACAACCGACATCCGATGTCTACAGCGCTGCTGATGTCATAGGGGTACAGAGCAAGCTGAGTTTCGCAAGATCTCTGTTTCGTTCTCCAAAAAACCCTCATAATACATGAGTGTAAATAAAGTTCCATAATTCTACAACAGATGTACTTCAACGATGTACGCCTATAATTATGTGTATCTTCCCTACGACCTTTCTTGAAAATGGGAATGACCTGCGCCTTTTTCCACTCGCTAGGTACCCTTCCTTCCCCCATGAACCATGGACCTTGCCGTTGGTGGGGAGGCTTGCGTGCCTCAGCGATACAGATGGCCGTACCGTAGGTGCAACCACAATGGAGGGGTATCTGTTGAGAGGCCAGACAAACATGTGGTTCCTGAAGAGGAGAAGCAGCCTTTTCAGTAGTTGCAGGGGCAACAGTCTGGATGATTGACTGATCTGGCCTTGCTGTGCTGGTACTGCGAACGGCTGAAAGCAAGGGGAAACTACAGCCGTAATTTTTCCCGAGGACATGCAGCTTTACTGTATGATTAAATGATGATGGCGTCCTCTTGGGTAAAATATTCCGGAGGTAAAATAGTCCCCCATTCGGATCTCCGGGCGGGGACTACTCAAGAGGACGTCGTTATCAGGAGAAAGAAAACTGGCATTCTACAGATCGGAGCGTGGAATGTCAGATCCCTTAATCGGGCAGGTCGGTTAGAAAATTTAAAAAGGGAAATGGATAGGTTAAAGTTAGATATAGTGGGAATTAGTGAAGTTCGGTGGCAGGAGGAACAAGACTTTTGGTCAGGTGATTACAGGGTTATAAATACAAAATCAAATAGGGGTAATGCAGGAGTAGGTTTAATAATGAATAAAAAAATAGGAGTGCGGGTTAGCTACTACAAACAGCATAGTGAACGCATTATTGTGGCCAAGATAGACACAAAGCCCATGCCTGCTACAGTAGTACAAGTTTATATGCCAACTAGCTCTGCAGATGATGAAGAAATTGATGAAATGTATGACGAGATAAAAGAAATTATTCAGGTAGTGAAGGGAGACGAAAATTTAATAGTAATGGGTGACTGGAATTCGTCAGTAGGAAAAGGGAGAGAAGGAAACATAGTAGGTGAATATGGACTGGGGGGAAGAAATGAAAGAGGAAGCCACCTTGTAGAATTTTGCACAGAGCATAACTTAATCATAGCTAACACTTGGTTCAAGAATCATAAAAGAAGGTTGTATACCTGGAAGAATCCTGGAGATACTAAAAGGTATCAGATAGATTATATAATGGTAAGACAGAGATTTAGGAACCAGGTTTTAAATTGTAAGACATTTCCAGGGGCAGATGTGGATTCTGACCACAATCTATTGGTTATGAACTGCAGATTGAAACTGAAGAAACTGCAAAAAGGTGGGAATTTAAGGAGATGGGACCTGGATAAACTGAAAGAACCAGAGGTTGTACAGAGTTTCAGGGAGAGCATAAGGGAAGAATTGACAGGAATGGGGGAAAGAAATACAGTAGAAGAAGAATGGGTAGCTTTGAGGGATGAAGTAGTGAAGGCAGCAGAGGATCAAGTAGGTAAAAAGACGAGGGCTAGTAGAAATCCTTGGGTAACAGAAGAAATATTGAATTTAATTGATGAAAGGAGAAAATATAAAAATGCAGTAAATGAAGCAGGCAAAAAGGAATACAAACGTCTCAAAAATGAGATCGACAGGAAGTGCAGAATGGCTAAGCAGGGATGGCTAGAGGACAAATGAAAGGATGTAGAGGCTTGTCTCGCTAGGGGTAAGATAGATACTGCCTACAGGAAAATTAAAGAGACCTTTGGAGATAAGAGAACCACTTGTATGGATATCAAGAGCTCAGATGGCAACCCAGTTCTAAGCAAAGAAGGGAAGGCAGAAAGGTGGAAGGAGTATATAGAGGGTTTATACAAGGGCGATGTACTTGAGGACAATATTCTGGAAATGGAAGAGGATGTAGATGAAGATGAAATGGGAGATACGATACTTCGTGAAGAGTTTGACAGAGCACTGAAAGACCTGAGTCGAAACAAGGCCCCGGGAGTAGACAACATTCCATTAGAACTACTGATGGCCTTGAGAGAGCCAGTCATGACAAAACTCTACCATCTGGTGAGCAAGATGTATGAGACAGGCGAAATACCCACAGACTTTAAGAAGAATATAATAATTCCAATCCCAAAGAAAGCAGGTGTTGACAGATGTGAAAATTACCGAACTATCAGTTTAATAAGTCACAGCTGCAAAATACTAACGCGAATTCTTTACAGACGAATGGAAAAACTGGTAGAAGCGGACCTCGGGGAAGATCAGTTTGGATTCCGTAGAAATGTTGGAACACGTGAGGCAATACTAACCTTACGACTTATCTCAGAAGAAAGATTAAGAAAAGGCAAACCTACGTTTCTAGCATTTGTAGACTTAGAGAAAGCTTTTGACAACGTTAACTGGAATACTCTCTTTCATATTCTGAAGGTGGCAGGGGTAAAATATAGGGAGCGAAAGGCTATTTACAATTTGTACAGAAACCAGATGGCAATTATAAGATTCGAGGGGCATGAAAGAGAAGCAGTGGTTGGGAAAGGATTGAGACAGGGTTGTAGCCTCTCCTCGATGTTATTCAATCTGTATATTGAGCAAGCAGTAAAGGAAACAAAAGAAAAATTCGGAGTATGTATTAAAATTCATGGAGAAGAAGTAAAACCTTTGAGGTTCGCCGATGACATTGTAAATCTGTCAGAGACAGCAAAGGACTTGGAAGAGCAGTTGAACGGAATGGACAGTGTCTTGAAAGGAGGATATAAGATGAACATCAACAAAAACAAAACGAGGATAAAGGAATGTAGTCAAATTAAATCGGGTGATGCTGAGGGGATTAGATTAGGAAATGAGACACTTAAAGTAGGAAAGGAGTTTTGTTATTTAGGGAGTAAAATAACTGATGATGGTCGAAGTAGAGAGGATATAAAATGTAGACTGGCAATGGCAAGGAAATCGTTTCTGAAGAAGAGAAATTTGTTAACATCGAGTATAGATTTAAGTGTCAGGAAGTCGTTTCTGTATTTGTATTGAGTGTAGCCATGTATGGAAGTGAAACATGGACGATAACCAGTTTGGACAAGAATCGAATAGAAGCTTTCGAAATGTGGTGCTACAGAAGAATGCTGAAGATAAGGTGGGTAGATCACGTAACTAATGAGGAGGTATTGAATAGGATTGGGGAGAGAAGTTTGTGGCACAACTTGACTAGAAGAAGGGATCGGTTGGTAGGACATGTTTTGAGGCATCAAGGGATCACAAATAAAGCATTGGAGGGCAGTGTGGAGGGTAAAAATCGTAGAGGGAGAGCAAGAGATGAATACACTAAGCAGATTCAGAAGGATGTAGGTTGCAGTAGGTACTGGGAGCTGAAGAAGCTTGCACAGGATAGAGTAGCATGCAGAGCTGCATCAGACCAATCTCAGGACTGAAGACCACAACAACAACAGGTACCCTTCGTTACTCCAGCGATCTACAATAAATTGCTGCTAGAAGCGCAGGAGGTTCTTCGGCATAATCTCTGTACGACTTTACAGGTACCTCAGCGGTCCTGACATTTACCCCTAGGAAGCTATTGTAGTAGTTTTTCTTCAAAGTACATAGACTCTCAGCCTTGTCTGGTCTACAAATGACTGCCTTCAGTTCCAGGAAGTGTTCCAAGTCGTGTGTTTTTCATAGGACTAATTTTTGGTTGACAGCATCAACCTTGTCCGCAATATTTGTTAGCAAATGATTCTCCTCTTGCATTAAAAGGCTGAATGAATTCAAATAATTCGTAATGACGACCATAAACGATTTTGTTAGTGCTTTATTTATCCTTATAGTTTTTCCCTTAATGGCTGCCTCAAGTTCCTTCAGATTTCAATGTCGTTCGTTGCAAGACACGTGCATCGTATTACGAAGTAAAGTCAAGCGCCGCCTCAACAGTCGGGAACTAGAGAGCAGAGAGGCCTGTGAGGAAGACGTCAGGCAATTGGCACCCTGACCGACCCCTCTCTAGGACGACAAGGCGACTGCAGCGGCCTCTATGTGAAGAGAACATAAGCACCGCGTCGACTTGCTGTTACCCACTTCTTCAAAAGCTTCACGACTAGCGACCTGAATAGAAGAGTCTAAGCTCATTTCTTCGCTTGTATTAGAATTGTGATACTGACGAAGCCTGTTTGTTTTATCTGTCGCCCTTCACTTGCGACACATTTCTTAAATACAGAGTTAAGTATTGTATTTTTTTCTTTTTGTAATAAAACTCATTAGTACGATTTGTTTGAATTGTTGTCTAGCGATCCGATAAAGCAGTTTTCCTAGACGCCCCGTATTCGACGACTAGGCAGGATTCAACACATCGCATCGTCTATATGGCTGGTGTCGTAATGATGTTCCAGTGAATGTTTTTCCAGCTCATAATAATGCTATGGTGTATTAAGCAGAACGCATAGCCCTCGTAACATACGAAACGTAAAACAGTTTATTTCGGAATTGGAAGGTGTGGTTTCTCCGATTTTCCTTTTTTTTTTTTGGGTATATGCTTAAGATACCATCAAAGTCGTTTGAGAAAGGAGTAGGGGAACGAGTAACATATCGTTTGTAAAATCTTGATTCACCTGGCCTGGGTGAAAGTACACCGTGCGGGACGCTTGCAAGGGTCTGGTGAAGACTTCGATGCCATCAAAGGCGGAGATGGACACCGGAGCAGCGAACCTGGTGAATAGAGCAACACTATGTTTCAGAACCAACGGCAAAACGGAAGGAAGGGGAACCTCCTTTCTGTGGTGTGCAGGTGTATGAGCTGACTGGCTGCGAGGGGGCAACTCTACGGCACTTCGCGTCTGCGGTAGTCCATTACAGTTGCGGTAAGAGACTCTGCAAGTCTCATTTGATTTGAGCCGCGGAGTATAGTACCGAGATAATAGTGTGTGGGTCACTTCCTTGCAACCACAGATCCACCTTAATCAAAACCTTGCTTGTAGCACTATTTCCCGGTGTCACGCCTTCAACTCATATCCAACAGCGATGGGATAAGCAGGGTAGAGGCAGGTATTTGGGTGAAAGTACGCACACCAAAGAAAGCTTTGCATCACCTCGGTTCCGAGAGTGCCGGAACCTGTAGAGAAAATTGGAATGGAGATCAACTTAAACACCATTTCCGCCCTTTTTATTGCTCATGAAAACTAAACATTGCATGTTGTACCACCATACAGTGAGACCTTCAGAGGTGGTGGTCAAGAGTGCTGTACACACCGGTACCTCTAATACGCAGCAGCACGTCTTCTCGCATTGTGCATGCCAGTATTCGCCGTGGCATACTATTCACATGCTCATCAAGGCGCTGTTGGTCCAGACTGTCCCACTCCTCAGCGGCGATTCGGCATAGATCCCTCAGAGTGGTTGGTGGGTGACGTCGTCCATAAACAGCCCTTTTCAATCTATCCCAGGCATATTCGATAGGGTTCATGTCTGGAGAACATGCTGGCCATTGTAGTCGAGCGATGTCGTTATCCTGAAGGAAGTCATTCACAAGATGTTCACGATGGGAGCGGAAATTGTCGACCATAAAGACGAATGCCTCGCCGGTATGCTGCCGATATGGTTCCACTATCAGTCGGAGGATGGCATTCACGTATCTCACAGCAGTTACGGCGCCTTCCATGACCACCAGCGGAGTACGTCGGCCCCACATAACACACCCGAAAACATCAGTGAACCCCCACCTTGCTGCACTCGCTGAAAAGTGTGTCTAAGGCGTTCAGCCTGACCGGGTTGCCTCCAAACACGTTTCCGACGACTGCCTGGTTGAAAGAATATGCAACACCCATCGGTGATAAGAACGTGATGCCAATCCTGAACGGTCCATTTGGCATGTTCTTGGGCCCATCTCTACCGCGCTGTATGGTGTCGTGGTTGCAAAGATGGCCCTCGCCAGGCATAATGCGGCCTATTGCGCATAATGCAGCCTATTTAAGTCGTAACACGACGTCCTGTGGCTGCACGAAAACATGGTGGCGTTGCTGTCAGGATTCCTCCGAGCCACAGTCCGTAGGTAGCGGTTATCCACTGCAGTAGTAGTCCTTGGGCGGCCTGAGCGGTGCATGTCATCGGCAGTTCCTGTCTCTCTGTTTCTCCTCCATGGCCGAACAACATCGCTTTGGTACACTCCGAGACACCTGGACACTCCCCTTGCTGAGAGCCGTTCCTGGCATAATGTAAGAATGCGGACGCGATCGAACTGTGGTATTGACCGTCTAGGTATAGTTAAACTACACACAACACAAGCAGTGTACCTCCTTCCTGATGGAATGACTGGAACTAATCGGCTGTCGGATCCCGTCTGTCTATTAGGCGCTGCTCATGCATGGTTGTTTAAATCTTTGGGCGGGTTTGGTGACATCTCTGAACAGTCAAAGGGCCTGTGTCTGTGGTACAATATCCACAGTCAACGTCTATCTTCAGGAGTTCTGGGAACCGGCGTGATGCAAGACTTTTTTGAGTTGTGTAGAACTCGCTTATTCGGTCCTGTACGCGTTTGCAGTAGATGTGTGATTGTCGTCTCTCTAAGACCTCGTGACTACTCAGGAATTCGGTCCTCCATCTGTTTTTGTGCAGGCCTTTTTACGATGACTGCTGCCCACTCACAATGGGGAAGATAATAGAGAAAGTGGGCTACACATCGATAGACACACTCTCAGCCGGCTGGGAGACTACACCCAGCAGGTGACCGCTAATGCGGTCGATAAACAAAGATTACCACAACATTAGTCAATGGAACCTGTAATGTCTGAACTTCAGAGTATTTGGAAGACAATAACAGGCCTGAGAGAAGAACAGCGATTGTCACCCATAAACTTGGTCGATTGAACATCGATATTGATTTAAAATCTTGAACATTGCAGCAGCAGCAGTTGTAGAATTACGGATACAATGCGAATGGTATAGCCGACCAGAAGCACGTCACAATTTTATTCAAACTTTTACCTCGGTTTCCACAGATATACACTTTCTCCCTCAGAATAATTCGTTCAAATGTGTGTGAAATCTTATGAGACTTAACTGCTAAGGTCATCAGTCCCTAAGCTTACACACCACTTAACCTAAATTATCCTAAGGAAAAACACACACACACCCATGCCCGAGGGAGGACTCGAACCTACGCCGGGACTGCAGCGCCTTAGACCGCTAGGCCAATCCCGCGCGGATCAGAATCATTAATAACACCTAAAATAGGTTATTTTAAAACCAGTACTTGGAAGTCATATGTGTTGCAAAAAGAAACATCAACAGAATGAGATTTTCACTCTGCAGCGGAGTGTGCGCTGATATGAAACTTCCTGGCAGATTAAAACTGTGTGCCGGGCCGAGACTCGAACTCGGGACCTATGGCTTTCGCGGGCAAGTGCTCTACCGACTGAGCTACCCAAGCACTATTCACGACCCGTCCTCACAGATTTACTTCTACCAGTATCTCGTCTCCTACCTTACAAACTTAACAGAAGCTCTTCTGCGAACCGAGTTCGAGTCTCGGCCCGGCACACAGTTTTAATCTGCCAGGAATTTTCAGAAACATCAACAATTAAATACAGTGTTAATATAAAATGAACTTAACTGTCGTGTATTTTGTAAAAAGAGAAACAAAATCACAAGTCTTATTGGAAATGTGTGGTCAGATCTTATGGGACCAACCTGCAGAGGTCATCGCTCCCTAAGCCTACATACTACTTAATCTAACTTAAACTGAGTTACACTATGGACAACACACACACCCATGCTCGAGGAGCCGCATGGACTGTGACAACCACATCTCGTGGTCGTGCGGTAGCGTTCTCGCTTCCCACGCCCGGGTTCCCGGGTTCGATTCCCGGCGGGGTCAGGGATTTTCTCTGCCTCGTGATGACTGGGTGTTGTGTGTTGTCCTTAGGTTAGTTAGGTTTAAGTAGTTCTAAGTTCTAGGGGACTGATAACCATAGATGTTAAGTCCCATAGTGCTCAGAGCCTTTTGAACCATTTTTGACTGTGACAAGGTGCCCTACACCAGGCGGCTACCCCGCGCGGGCACAAAACTTGATCAATAGCAAAAAGATCCATGTAATTGGTAAGACAGCCATAAGAATAAGTCAACAGAAAAAAAATCGGTCCACGTAAAATCTAAGGCTACGAGCACCATACACACAAACAGACAACCGACAGGAGAGGACAAGACAGTAGGGAACTTGAGCCCAGTTGGCGCTCATATAAGAAGTGGCACTAACCACAAAAGTCACCTGACGTTTTAACAAAATTACATTAAAACAAAATTACAGAAAGTATAACATAACTAAAATTATTAAAAAGCGTATGAACCTATGCGGATGGTGAATAGAACCACGACGCACGTGAAACAAGAATAACAGATTGCGTCTTTGAGAAAAATAACATCTCGAGACAGCGCGGGAAACGGGATCTGTTATGTCATTTTAAGAACAGGTCGAAAAAGTTGGTAATTTTAAGCTGGAACTGATTATTTAGAATACAGCTCCTGTAATCGAATATGTGTTTAAAAATTTGAAATGAGACTAAAGTCCACCGTCAGCAATTTTTTGAGGGTGAGGCTTTGACAGTGCCAGCCGCTCGTGCTGGCGAAATGTCACAAAAATCATGAAACAAACGTCAGCCGAACAGCCGAAGAACCCGAGCCGGAAGCCAACAGGCAGTTAGTTTAGCATCTTTTTCTTATAAATACGTGGAATTTTTTTGAAGGGTGATATTTCTAAGGACCGAACGTGAAGTCTCTGACCTACCTGCACGCAGGACGTAAGTTGTGTGTCCGACAGTGGCTGAAAGAGGTATGTAGGTTGGATGAGCGGTGAGTTGGCCACCACATTTGTTCGCAAAAACTTTTAACATTATTTGGTGTAAGTGGAAGGTATCATTTACACTATTCCACGCGGACTTGAGCGTTGATTCTGCGTAATAGATACTTCACGTTTGTGCAGTGAAGCTGAAGTTCTGAGCACTGTTCGGAACAGATTTCGAGTGTCAAGCAAATGATTAGCTTTACGTAGAAACTTGCCTTCTTTGATATCATTTGGTAGCTGTGGCAGCGTGTAACAATTCACGAGTACCATGTTACAGACTGTGGACAATCGTCGACGAAACTGCCAGGCTTATAAAGGGGTTCAGTGCTAGCGTCTAGACAGCAGAATTGTTAAGTCTTTACGGTTATTGGCACTACACATGCATAATACGAAGTACTCTGTTTCTTTGTAATGAGAACTCGACTTTTTCATTGAGTCTCAACATTTTTATCATTCTTGAAACACATTCGTAATTGCGAAGAGGGAGAGTCTTCAGCTTTATAATGGATGGACGACAATGGAAATTTGTTTCGGACCAAGACTCGAACCCAAATTTTCCGCTTTCGGTGAGCATTCCAATCAACAACTTCGATAATCCGAACACGACTTACGGCCAAATCAAAACTTCCATATGTTGTCGTCCATGTGTCCACAACCTCCATTCGTACACAACGTTCCCGTACAGGGGAGACATTTTAGTTAAGTCTCTGGCCTGGTACTGGCCGGTAAATATTACATTTCGGTGCCTGTATTGGTAAGGATGTATGTCTGACGGTATATTGCATCGTACTTCATATCAACACAGGCACTGCAATATCGTTTTCTCATTATGGTAACAACCTGATGTGACTGATTTTTCAACGTTACAATTTCCTGGGCAATGAGGATTTGTCCATTAACTTTCCTACCTTTTTCCATTGATAATTTTTACCGCCTGTTTCCTTGAAATTTTCCAACCACTTAATTTTCTAACACTCGCAGTTACTTCTTGTAAGGATATGCGGTGTCCACTTGACGTTCTCTTACTAGAACGTCTTCTTTAATGTGAGGTAGCAGACGTGCTCTATAGTCGTAGAAGGATTTCTTTGCCTGTAACAAAATGTTTCTGTCATCTTTCCCGCTTTGATCATCGTTTGGAATCACATATCCTGTAGAGAAGCTCTGCAGGCAGCAGAATCCAAGAAAGTAAAATCGTGAGACCGGAAATTTAATTTCAAGCCAAATTTAAGAGCTTTTGACCGGGCCTTCTAGGCCACATTCAGAAGAAAATTTTACAATGTAGAGAACTAACAGCATATCTGAATTTGGAAGTGAAATGGAACACGATAAACATTTTTCTTTCCCTGTGTGCAGCAAAGTTGCTTAAAAATGTGGTGTTAAACTACCACCTACCCACTTATGCAGAATTCCTAGAGCACTGTCGACTTAAATATAGTGGTAAATTTATATCACATATTTATCAATTATTATACCGGCGGTAGCAATCGATTGAGAATTTCGTCGTAACTTACTTATTAGATCACAGAAACGGCCAGACTGTTGCAGAGTTTCTTGGCGGAGCCGTACAAATTAAAACGGTTACTGCCGTTCGTACGTTGAGAATAGCCGTGTGACTGTACCGACACGTCACAGCAATCAGGTATGTCTGTGGTCGATAGCAGAATGTGACCTTGAGAGACGGAACTGTGTTAAGTACACATTCACAGTGGACTACAAATAGTAAAACGATTGTAACATCATTACTTTGAAACGACATAATTGCTATCGCATACATACAGACCGGGGACAATACCACTGGGAGAATTACTCTAATCAGCCGAAAGTCGTTCAAATTTACCCGACCAAGACGTGTTTGCTTTTGCGTATGGAAGCGGAATCCTAACACCCAGCGACGTAGCGCAGTGGTTAGCTCACTCGATTCTTATTCTGGAGGACGAAGGCTCAAATCGGCGTCTGGCTATCCAGATTTAGTTAGCATGTGATTTCCCTAAAGTGCTCCACGCAGAAGCCGCGAAGGTTTGTTTGAAAAGGGGACTGCCGGTGTCCTTCGCCATCCCAGCTCGTGCTTCGACTGTAACGACTGTATTAAAATATAATTTTCCTTGCTTCACAATTTTAGCACGTCGATTGTCTCCGTCCTACTGTCAAGCACGTGACGTTGTGGGGCCGAGTCGTCTTGAACCAGTTTTTTCGTCTGCCTGACTAGTTTATGGATAGGGCTTACGTCGGTGTTCTGGGCGACTATCTTCACCCACTTATTTAAACTACGTCTCTTGCTGAAAAAACTGCGTACTGCGACGCTATTGCTCTCATTCTCACCTCCTGATTGTCCTACACTAGTTTAATGAATGTGATGGGGAACATGGCATATGCCTACTCCGTCAGACAACCAATTTTGACTATAACTGAAATTGATTTCCGTCTCCAACGAAACCATTTAGTTACAGGTTTCGATACGTATCCCTCTCTTCTACACGTACATTACTTGTATTTGTCCACCGGACGTCGTATACAAGCGTTAATTTACAAATAGGGAGAATAACAGTGTAACAACAAGAATTTTATCCTCTCGAAATATTTCATATTAATTTGTCCAATTCAACTTCCACTTGAATATACTGCAGAGTTTGAATACGCTATTTTTACATCCACCTTTTGAGCAGTATACTCGTAGTTGCATTTTCCCCTTGCTCCTCGTCGCATGTCTCTGATGTGCCTTATCTATAGTTATTATTTCGCAAATTTAGAAACTATTGAGAGGAAGTGAATATTTTCAACATTTTTTTTTTAAGTTCCTCTCCTTCGCCCACCTCTTCATCTCAGAGTAGCACTTTCAATCTAACTCCTCCCGAACAGGCCATGAAGGCCCAAAGGTACCGACCGGCCGCCGTGTCATCCTCAGCCCACAGGCGTCACTGGATGCGGATATGGAGGAGCATGTGGTCAGCACACCGCTCTCCCAGCGGTATGTCAGTTTCCGAGACCGGAGACGCTATTTCTCAATCAAGTAGCTCCTCAGATTGCCTTACAAGGGCTGAGTGCACCTCGCTTGCCAACAGCGCTCGGCAGACCGGATGGTCACCCATCCAAGTGCTAGCCCAGCCCGACAGCGATGAACTTCGATGATCGGACGGGAACCGGCGTTACCACTGCTGCAAAGCCGTTGGCACTTTCAATCTACGTCATCAATTAATTGCTGCATGCACTCCAATCTGTCTTCCTCTACAGTTTTTACCGTGTGCAGCTTCCCGTAGTACCATTCCGCATTCAATTCCCACATGACTATTAGACTTTTGTCTCCTTTTACGTACTGCATTACACGTTCGATACCCTCATATATTTTATGTCTTCATCTTCAAGTTGCAACGCTGGCATGTATACCTGATCTATCGTTGCCGGGGTAGATTTTCTGTCGATTATGACGAGAACAGCCCTATCACTGAACTGCTCACAGTAACACTCTCTCTGCCCTATCTTCCTATTCATAACAAATCCTACTCCAGTTTCCTGCTGCTGTTGCTATTACCCTGTACACTTCTGACCACTGACCCCCACTATATCTATTTTGAGCCTTTCCATTTTTCTTTTCATGTTTCCTAGCTTCCCTAACACATTCATTTTAGAATTATTGCGTCGCAAAATCAAAATGAATTAGTATATATATCTGGGTCTGCGTCTGTCCCCAGAAGACTTCCACTGTAAACGTACCTGAAATGTTGGCTTCTCCAGTATAGCTTATTTTACGTTGTGACACGGTACAATATCGAGAAATGTGCTGACCCTAGTCGCGGAAGTCTACACAATTATATTGAAATAGTATATGTCTTCGTAATACTGTTATTTAAACAAGTGACGCCTTGTAGGACACACAACTGCACTCTCGTATATTTGCTGAGTTTTATAAAGAACTCAAAGCTTTCTGCATTGATGAAAGGTTAATTAATTTCGCTAGTGCTTGTTGGTTACATTCGCGTTGTTACTGGCGATATTTGCATGAAGTGGCTAGCGTGATTACCCTCAGACGCTTGTGTCGCTAGAAAGCGTTGTACCGTGGTTTATGGAATAATAAAAATGTACTGCCCACGTAACAGTGCGCTACCAGGAGAGGAAAAAAATAAGAGACTGCTGACATTAGTAAGCAATAATTTTTCTGCACGTACTGTGTTCCTACGCTGGGTAAATTTCATTCAATTTATGATCGAAGAAGCATTACTCTTGCTCTCCTCCGATAAAAGAAGTGTGCGATATTTAACACAAAACAAGCAAAACTAATGCCGCAGATTGGTTTTTTCACTTATTTCATACGGAAAATTTGCTCTCTTGTGTGTCTAACGCAATGGTATGTCACATTCATGATACTCAGTATTCTCCACAAAATGATACTTATTACTTTTATTCTTAGCGCCAATAATACTGTAACACAGATTTTATTTTATACGGTATAAATTAAAAATAAATCTACATTAAAGCCACAATCGTGACTAACTTCAACAACTTGAAATAAAAATAAAAATGGAAAATGCACAATAATGTAAGTAATAATATCCTTATAATGTGGATTTTTCTTGGAGCACTTCGGTTTGGGGACACTCTCGTCTGCGAGATTTGCCTGCAGTGAGTAAAGAAAACAGCCTACACTTATTACCACCTGAGTATTTCCTGGAGACGTTGTCTCTATATAGACAGTTTCTATTTAATTTATAGAAGACGCCCAGTTAGTGTGTGGCTTGGCAAATTCATGATATAATTCATTCTGCTTTTCTAATCCTTTTTTCAGTTACTGTGTTATGCCCTGCCGTGGTTCATGTCTCCCAGCTATCATCTCAAGAAGGCACGCAGACGACAGTTGTGTGGGGGCTCCTAAAGTACCACAATCACACAATAATGACGATATCGTCTCTATTCTTTATAAGCATTGGGTCTATGTCATGCCATAAAATGAACCATGTGACTGATTTTTATTCCTTCTTTGATGTTCGGGGGAACTGTATACTCGGCGGTCTGCATTTCCAGCGTCCTGACCCCGCTTTCATTCACCAAATATCCAGTTTCGGATACTTTCTTTACTAATTACTAGGTGAAGTACCTGTCGTTACCCAGTTCTATTGGTACATCATTTTCTCCATTCCTCTATCTGTCTCCTTCTCACCTCTCTCTGTCCACTTCCTCCACACCCACACTCTCCATCTGTTCATCCCCAGTCCCTCTATCCATATCCTCCTATCCCATCTGTCCATCTTCTCCTCCCTACCCCCCCCATTCCATCTTTTCATCCACCTTCAGTCCAATTTTGCCCCCCCCCCCCCGTCTCTTTCTCGCAGCTTCATCTCCTTGTCACTCAATCACCTCGCCCTGTCTCCTTCTCTTTGTACATGTCTTCTTCCCTCCTCTCTCAGCCCATCTCCTACCTCGCTCGGTCCATCTCCTCGCTCCCCATATCGATGCTCCTGTTCTCCTTCTCCCTCTCTCTCTGTCCATCTATTTCTCCACCCTTCTCTCTCCACGTTATCACGACCAACGCAATAGCAGGTTGCTGGCTATTACCTCCACAGTATTCCCTTCCAGATATTAAGTAATATGTGTACCATGTTTGGTTGAAATCGATTTAGGGGTATGTTAGTGTACCTGCTGCTTTGCCCTCATACACACGGGCCAAATGTATTTCACAGAAATTTTAATATTTTTCACATGTATTCTTACACGTATTTCAACTGCTCTTTAACGAATTTCGCCCGGCAATTACGTTTTCAAGCAGTTCAATGTTTATTACGTCGTATCTTCTGAATCACCTGTTGTGCAATGATATAATGTTGCTTTTCACTGGCATATATGGATACTGTCTGTGAAATGTGTTGCTAATAAAGTTGGTAGCAACGAAGTAGTAAATTTAAACGCTATGCATGACGCTGCAGTTTTTCATTCTTCTCAATGTACGTGACGTCATACACTCTGGACTATGTCGCATACAATGGTATATTTTTGCACGTACACTGAGTGGCATATGCGAATACTGTGTGAAAAATGTACCGTGAATGCAGTTGGTAGTAAAGAAGTAATACATTGAAATATCATGCCCGATGCCACAGTTTTCTGCTTAAAAAGGGAAAATGTAATAATCGATAAATGTTTTTCCTGTCATCATTTTGCGGGAGTTTTCAGAAAGCAAAAATTTCGTATAGGTTTGAAATCTTGTCTAAAGTTTGTTCCAGGTCGCTAAGTGATCTCATTCTCAAACAAAAGATGAATGCACTTCGAGTATTCACGATTCATTGCTACATAACTTTTTCTGAAGTCCACAGCTATTATTTCCAGAAAATAAGTGGTATGAGTGCCAAGTTTGATTGAAACAGATATAATGGTTTAGGAGGAGGTGAGGAACAAAAACACACACATACATACATACATACATGCGTAGAGGGGTGATTATACTTCAATTAAATTGACAGAGCCCTGAGTGCTGTGGTGAGAGCTGTGTACATCTCAGGACGCTGAAATATCGTGTGTTCATTATTTGGCACCCTTTCGGCGTATGCTGTAAAAAATAGTTCTAATTTCCACTACCAGATGAAAATATGGCCTTTTAAGCACAAGAATACTGTGTGAGTGCAAGATAAGGGGTAGAACGGTCAAAACATGACAACGTTGTTCAGGATTGGTCACTAGTTACAATATATTCTAACAACTCAACATAGTGCTGCATCCGTCAGATGGCATGGTCGATAAGGGGTAGAACGGTCAAAACATGACAACGTTGTTCAGGATTGGTCACTAGTTACAATATATTCTAACAATTCAACATAGTGCTGCATCCGTCAGATGGCATGGTCGATAATTATCAGGTGTGATCAGACCGATATGCTGTCGTATGCTGTTTCTCACATCAGGAAGCGTCCACACGATCTTTCTGATATTCTCACAACCAGAAGTAACATGAATTTAGACCGGGGGATCTGGAAGCGCATATCTCGAATTTGCCTAGATATGATGTGGTCGTTAACGAAGGTTTCTTGGAGCAAATCTTTCCCTTGGTAAGCGACAGATGGTGCCGTCCCATGTTGTATGAAACTAATGGTGTTGACACATTTGCATTCTTGCAAAGCTGGAATCACGACTTGCACAATGATTTCCTTGTAATGTTTTGATGTCGTTGTACACCTAGCACGGCCATGAAGTGTTATCTCCACGAAAAAAAATAAAAGAAAATAAAACCGGACTGAATATGAAGGACCTCACCACACACTCACTTAATATGAATACAGTGGATATTCCTGCACAACGTGTGGCGGTGTAGAATCTCAAATTCGACAATTCTGTCCATTCACTGCACCGTTCAGAGTAAAATGTGCCCCTTCTGTCCAAAGGATGTTCCCCAGCTACAAGTCATCCACTTGTTTGGGTGCCGAAAGCCTAAGAGAATATTCACGGCTTTGTAGCCTGTCTTCGGGATTCATTTGGTACGTATTCTCAGTTTTGTAGGGAAATCAGTATAAAATGTGCCACAAAATCTTTTGAACTGTTGACTAGTGTAGAGAAAATTCACGTGATACAACTCGAGCTTTGGCTGCAGAATTTGAGTTACGTGACGCACGATCGTCTGTACCTACATCAATGTCATAAACAACTGCCGTGGACCACTCTCTTCTCCCAGCACCATGGTCATACTGTTTATCCCATTTATTGATATGGGTCCCCTACTTAGCTTTTTCTGTCAGCGATATTCCCGCAGTGCAGCACTGCTATTACTGCCATTCTGGTAAAACAACAGCATTGCACGGTCTTTCTTCTCAATAGACATTGCGTTTCGTACAGAAAACTTCATACTTCTTAACCATTTGCAATAACAGTCAGTTCACAAACGAAATCATCACGTGTCGCCAAGCGACAAACCGCATGCTGATGTCAAAACAGGGAACAATTTACACATGCTCACAATGGCATATTTTCACCTGTTGGCAGAAAATGGAACAATTGCTTTTGAAGTATACTTCACGAGCACACCGATTGACTCTGTTAGCGCCAAGCCCGTAGATTTGATTGACCACGCTCCCTTTCAAGAGCGTCAAGTTCTTAGGTTCTACACTCCAGCGTATTTTGTTGATTAAAAAGCGTTACTGGTTGTTTTCGCACCTCTGACAATCGATATACGATACTGATAGTGTTATTTTTTGGTCGGATGGATAGATGGCGTGAATGAGCCTCCTATTTCCGCGGTATTTCGATCGTTATAAATCTTTATTTTTCGACTGCGTATAGAGCACGCTATTAGTATTTTGTGTTGCATACTCACAGTGGCGCTACTAGCTATCCGCTGACGGCGTCAGGCTTGTTAGCGAGTAAAATTCCCAATATTAAGAGTTTGTCCTTTATTTGTAATAGTGGCTGACTTCCTGGTCAGTCATCACTCATTCTCAAATTTTGGAAGCGTCGGCACTCGTATATGCATAGTGGTATGTTACATTAAAGGCACAGTTTATTTATCTTATCATTTTAAAATAAATTAGCTTTCCTCAAACTGTTTGTTGACCCTTTTATAAAAAAAATGTTTTGGCATCTCCACCCTCTTGGCAGTTTCCAATCGGAGATCCGGTTTTTTGTGTGCATCTTGCTGGAGCCAACATAGATTTTCAGTTGTCCAATAACGCAAATTAACATTTCCATGGATCATGAATGTAGCCTCGTCAGTAAATAAAATCAAATTAATAAATGTGTCATCCCTCTGAATCTGAAGTTGAGCCTATAGGCAGAGTTCAATGCGAAGCATGCAATCCGTATCAGTTAATTCTTGCTGGAGACTGAAGTGGTAAGGATGATATTTATCGCGATGCAGAACACGAACAACACTACTCTGGCTCATGTCGGATACCTCTGCGATTTGACGCGCACAAACACAAGCATCTCGAACCACAGTGGCAAGCGTACCAATTTCCGTTTCCTCGTTAGTAACTTTCCTTTGCCGGATATGGTTTCGAAGCGTTAAAGATACAGTTGTTCTCAATTTACCATAGACATATTTAAATGTACGACGTGTAGGGTGAGTACGTTAAGGATATCTTTCAGCGGATAGGTCTCTAGCTCCCTCTGAATTTCATTGGCATTCTCCGTAAATGAGAAGCATATCGACTTGTTCTTCGAAAGAATACGTCATTCACATTCGCTTGATTCAACGATAATAGTCGTACCGTTCCTGTTAGTGTTGTATTGCGAAACCGTTGAATGGTGTTTACATGTCAATGGCACGTAAGATATATACGCCATATTCGGCGACTATTTACTACTTGCACGATATACGAGAGAGAATTCTCAGAGCATGTGCTTCGATAAGTGCCGAAGTGATAAGGAATACTACTCAGTCCACGATAAGCAGGTGGCAGCACTGCGTTGATACCAATAGTCCTCATTTCGAACACCTCCTCTAATGGACGTTCATGGTATGTTTTTGACCTTCGTTGATCTTCAAAGACCTTACTGTTACATGTCATTGGATTCGTCTCGATAGACGCTATCAGAAAATAAGTACCAAACTATAGCATCCCATTAAAAAAATGACTTTCATGTACTTTCGGAGTTATTCTAGGTGGCAATAGTTAGTGACTCACCCTGTATATCGAAGCAGCCCTGCAACTGATTTTACGTTCCGCCATCTGTCCATTGCCCGTGCAGAGAAATGGAAAAGCATTAGAGAACAATCGATCGTCGGAGAGATTTGACGAAACTCGCCACTAATTCGTCTCTTGTGCCAATGTCTTTATTTTAGGTGATGATTTGTATCCTGTATCCTCAACTATTTGTTGAATACATTCGAATCACATTCTTTCACTAAAGTTTTCACCCTCTGCAGTTACCTGAAGGAAGTTAATCCTTAATATCTAAATACGTATCTCGTAATACTTTCATCCTCTGCAGTTGCCTGAAGGAAGTTAATCCTTAATATCTAAATACATATCTCGTAATACTTTCCATTCATTTTGTCAATGTTATCTCCTTTTTTTCTGGTCGCCAATTATGGGGAGAAGCGTCTGATTTCTAATTTTTCAGTGCACATAATGTTCAATATCGTTATGTGGCACTACATCACAGACGCTTTGATTCTCCTCTTCTGCGGTTTTACACCAATTCACAATGCTGTGCTCCAAAGATACATTCTCAGGAATTTCTTCCTGTAATTGAAGCCGACGTTTGACAGTAGTATACTTCTTTTTACTAGGAATTACCATTTCTGGCTGTGCTAGTCTGCTTTTCTTGAACTCCTTCCTTCGTTAGACTTATTTTACTTGGCTTACAATGTACCAGTTTCCTTCTTCTTCCTCGTGTTTCACAGTTTTGATGTTAACCTTATGGTTAAATTCATTTCTGTTACTCTTTATTTTGTTCGTATTTTGTCGATTTACTCCGAATCCATATTGTGTGTTAATTACATTGTTCATTACAATTAACACGTCCTGCAACTCTTCCTGACTTTCACCTTTAATTTAAATCAGAATCTGATAACTTTTCTTTAAGTAGGTCATTGATTCTTCCATATCTCAGCAGTAGGAGCGAAAGAATATTTTACTGTCTTATTCCATTTCTAATCGAGGTACTTCGTTCTTGGTCGTTCATTTTCATGTCCTTTTATTGGAATATTTTCTATATTACCCGTCTTTCCCTATCGGTTACATCTAATCTCCTGGTTTTTCGAGAATCTTGACAATTTTACACTGCCAAACGCTTTTCGTAGGTCGACCAGTCTTATGACCGTGTCTTGATTTTCTTAGTTTTGCTTGCATTATACAATCGCAGCGCCAGAGCTATCTCCCTTGTGCCCTTCATGTTTTATAAAGCCAGACTAATCGTCACCTAAGTGATCCTTAATTTTCTTTCGCGTTTTTCTGCATATTATTCGTGAAGGCATCACCTGTTAAACCGACTATGCTGTAATTGTCCCACTTCTTTGCCTTCCTGATTTCGAGATTGAGGCACAATAGTTTTCCACAAGTCAGATGGTATGCTTCCAGACTCATAGATTCTGCAGGCCAACCTGAGTAGTGCCCAGTGGTTTGATTGCCACTTCTACAATCAATTCAGAAATTCCGTGTTAATGTTAACAGGTCCTTCGGCTTACTGGATATTCTGTCAGAATATGATTGTAACACTGGATCCTCCATATCTTCTATATCGGCTCCTATCTCTTCTATCACATCATCAGGCAGTTATTGCTGCTCGTAGCAGGCCTCAGTGTATTCTTCACATCTATTGGCTCTTTCTCCTCTTTATTTAAAAGTGGAAATCCTATTGCAGTCATAATGTTGACATGTTGTCTTTTAACATCATCGAAGGTCGTTTTGACTTTTACGTAGGCTGAATTAGTCTTTCTGACGATCATTCTCTTCCGATTTCTTCCCATTTTTCTTACTGACATTTCGCCTAGGTTTTCCTGAATTTCCTCTTTATTTCATTCTTAAGTGAGTTAAATTGCTGTATTCCTATCTTTTCTGTACTTTTTGTTTTTCTTTCATTGGTCAAGTATTTTCTTCTGTTACTCAAGCTGTCTTCTGAGATACCTTCCGTTCTGTCTTTTGTGAATGTATCTTTTAATTATGTCCATTCCTTGCTAACTTACAAAAGAAATTGTGTAGATTCGAATGTAACACTAAGGCGTGATAATAGAGCTATGGTTTTGGAGGTGCATTTTAGAGAAATATAGCATAAGGTTTAAAGATTTCAGCAAATAATGTTTACCGATATTCAATAAAACTCATATTTGGAAGGCAACTGCAGCTTCTTCAATGTTATTACATTAAATTACGTACTAACATTGCACAATGAATAGTCAGTACACAGTGATAAGTAAAGTTCTACCAACTAGTTATAGTTCTTGCTTGAAATATTTAATGGTTAGCACATGTAAATAGTAAATCTGAAATTCTTACGAAATATGAGACAAGCATACGCATCATGATGTTCCATGTTCTGGAATTTATGGTAATGAAAATACTCTACGCCAGATTAAGTTACGACTCCTTGCCAGTTCTCATTCGGAATCTGAAGTAATTATATTTGTAGCCACTTCCCACGATGTGCTGTTGAGATATACAATTCGCTGTTATGTGCATTGTATGTTTTTAAGTGTTTTATTTTCTTTTTTATCAGATGTAGTATCCACGTAATAATATGGTGTTGATTAAGTGCCAGGCAGGAAAAAGACGTATAAAACATATAAAACCTCAATTTATTTTGTTTTTGCGTTATCAACCGTTTCGAGCTTATGGTTCACTACTAGCTTACCACTTTCTTCTCACTTCCTTACAAAAATTAAGAGCTTTGTGTAGAATGATGAACAGAAAGGAGCAGACGAGTTATTGTGAGATATGATTGTGTTGTCAGCCCTTTTCATTGAAAATCTACAAAAATGGACTTACTGTTGCTGTATTACACGTTCGTAAACTATTCATCTTTGCCGGCAGTGAACGGAGAACCTTCTCAAGGGCGACATGATTGCAGGGTAAAGGGCACCGTAGCAACGTCTTTCTGCAGGAGGAAGACTTGTAACTAGCGGCTGAATGCGCTTTGAACCTCTGACAGAACTAACAAAACCGGGCAGCCACAATTATCGACTGCGGACGTTCTGTTCAGTGGCGGTCTGTTTGCCTTTGCTGATGCCGGTCTAGAATGTTAGGAGCTGCTCCCTATAGCTGCTTGTTAATTGACGTACTTCATGCAGTTATCATTCGCTTGCAAAATGGGTACATGGCAGATGTCGACGAGTAGTTTATAGCTGACGTTAATAATCTGCGATAACTATAATGTTGCTGTCTGCACTACCAACTTGCATTTATCGTCAACGACGTTAAGTAACTGGTCCCCCTAAGAGATGAAATTTTTTGACTGTCGACTATGGTGATGTTTGGATAGCAAGATAGTGAGAGACGTAGCAATTAATATTTATTTTAGGCTCTGCTGATGCCTTTGTGTCAGTGAGAGGAAAAACAGTAGCGGCAGTCGCAGACAATAATAAGAAAAAAAGTTGTTTGAGGAGTGTAATAGTTACATAGAGATTGAAAGATTAGCACAAGGTAGAAAACCCATGGAAAAGACTGGTGACCTTAAAAAAAAAAATTCCCAAACACCAAAGATCTTAGGACGACACTTCCTGTGTACGGCGTGGTGCAAAACTTTTGTAACACACCTCTGTGGTGGGAGAATGGGGGAGAACGTTACACGTGGAAGAAAAGTCTGAGAAACATCTAGCACCACTTTATATTGTCAAACGATATTTCCAGGTCGACAAATACTATGAACGTGTCTTGATTTTACTTTGCTCTTGCTTCCATTATCAACCGCAACGTCAGAAGTGTCTCTCTGGCACCTTTACCTTTCCTAAAGCCTTTCGTGTAGCACATCCTCAGTAATAGGGGGTATCCTCAGTGGTGGTGTTGGACGGTTTTGAGTCGCTGCAGGGTTTGAGTCATTGCTAGTTCCTGCAGCCCTCTGCTCTGTTGACAGCTCCATCTGATGGTCGTCGGGCTCTGAGAGGTAGTATTAGTTATGCTGTCTTTTTGTGATGTCATTTGTGAGAGTGTTTTGTATTTTGTGCCCGATAATTTACGGACAACAAGACTTTTGGTCTTCCCCCTGATAGGCTCTGGCTGCATTACGTGGAATGTCCTCTCCCTTATCAGTAGTAGGAGTCATCATTTCACGTCCGGTTGCGAGTTATTTAGCATGCTCTTCTCGGAGTCTTCTGCCCTGGGAGGTGATACCGTGGCCTGGTACGCCGGCAGCTGTTGAATTATCTGAGAAGGAGGAGGAGTGTGTGGTTCTAGTGGAACGTTCCTGCTTGATTTCGGCTGCCGGGTTCCCTAACCCGACCTGTGCCTGAGAGAGCGAGGGATGACTTTCCTAAGGCGGGGGCCTTACGCTCCATTGTCCCGTTCGTGATGTGCGTGTACCGTGTTCGTTGATTGGTTCGTCATAAGACGAACGGCCGATGGGGCTGTGGGAGATGCAAACTCCCCAGGGGAAGCGGTCGGCCAACGCTTGCGCAGCCGCGCGCATTTAGATCCGTCTTCTGTGGCATCACGCACTCGACTATCGACAAATCACCCACTCCTATTTTCACAAGGAAATAGCCTGCAGTCAGGTGACCAATGTGCAGATATCAAAGCGTGCTGCTGTCGTTGCTGCCGGCAAGTCGCAACGACGGAAACTTCAATGAATTTTATGCATACATTGACGTTTGTCAGTTCACGAACGATAACTATATCCAGCACTTGTAATGTCAGTTAAATCTTGGAGAGAGGCTTTGTCCAAAGAAATGTGTCTTTTCTGTAATTCTTGAAGTTTTCGCTCAGTCGTGTTCCGCAGTCTTTGAAGTTTATTCGTCTGTTTGTAACAGAATGATCTATTACTGACGGTGCGTGGTTTTGTAACCTTTGTGAATCCTGCCTGTTGTTGTGTCACTTAGGAACTACTGCAGAAGGCGATTCAACGGAAACAACTGGGATTGTATTAAAAATCTGTTGTGTTGTTGCTCCACTATGCCGGACCACATACGACAGCAGTCACGCTTTGTTTGGTCTGGCGTTCCGGTGGAAACTATAGTCCAACAATCTCCATCCAACAAGATCTCCCATCAAGTTGTTTTCATCCTTTCGGTCCGTTAAAGTCCCACTTGGCTTGTCACCACCCCATCTGATGCCAATGTTCACGAGGCTGTTGGTAAGTGGTTCCTAGATCTGAACACTGAATTAGGTCCAGTTTGACAAATTTGTTTAGAGAATTAGTGGAAAATGTGAAGGTTCTCATACGTCGGTCTACCAGTTACCCTTGGTCATTACGCCAGACAAGATTCAGGAACAAACGGTCGATATGGTGCGTGTCCTGAAGATACATTGCATGACAAAAAGAAGTGTAGCACCTAGAAGGGAAGGAGGAAACGAAATAGAACTTCACCGGTTTATAGGGTACGTTAAGTTACTGCAGTGATCACAAAATTGAGTCAAATTAACAAAGAACTTGGAGGAAGAATGATGTTGTACCGTCTCTGGCTTGGATGTATGCTATGATCCGGTTTCGAAGCGTGTCATAAAGTCGTATTCTCTCCTACGGTAAGCTGGACCCCAGTATCACTGATATCCCAGATACTGCCGCTGGGATGAAATTAACAAAAAATGGTTCAAATGGCTCTGAGCACTATGGGACTTAACATCTGTGGTCATCAGTCCCCTAGAACTTAGAGCTACTTAAACCTAACTAACCTAAGGACATCACACACATCCATGCCCGAGGCAGGATTCGAACCTGCGACCGTAGCAGTCGCGCGGCTCCGGACTGAGCGCCTAGAACCGCGAGACCACCGCGGCCGGTGATGAAATTAACACCGCAGTTGATCCCAAGTTAACTCGGCATCATGCAGAACGTTAATTTAGACCGATGTACGGACGGACATTGTGGTGCTGAAAGCTGGCACGAACGTATGAGAGACAAGACACGAGGGTGAAGCATAGCAGTGGCGTACCATTGTGCCTCCAGAGCTCTCTCTGTCTCTACCAGCTCTGATCTGAAATCATACCTGAGGGTTTCCAACGTCATGACGCCAGGAGTAACTTTCTAAGAATGGGACCTCTTTCCAGCTCACCTCCAAACTCGTCGACGTCATCTAGAATCCTGCATCAACCTACTTTCTTCTGTGAACACATTGCGGCGCCATTCATCAGCACTGCATGCTTTCTCGTCACAGCAACACTCCAAACTCAGCTGTCCCTTGTTTGACTGCTGACTGCTGATACACTAGGATCAACAGTGCAGAATAACAGAATGTTGCAGGGAGTCTGTTACTAGTTGTTCTTGGTGCACAAATAAGGCGCCTTTCCATGTGGTGGTCAGACGTGGTCAACCGGAAGAGAGGAAAGTATGCCTCTCCTCGCGGTCCCATGCAGTCCAACATCGGGCTACTGTCACATCAGAGTACTTCACAAATCTACCTTGAGCTGATAATGCCGGCTCACATGCGTACGCGGCGTCTCCGTGTCCATCATAGTGATCACTCAACATGTGCTACTCTTTACGCCCCTTGTATGTCCTATCATGTATCGCAACAACACTAAAAACGAAGAAAAGTAATGCTATCTCCAGACCGTTCTACCTGTCACAAACAAATTCAACTCAGTTCATTTACATACCCGCCTGTGGCGAGCACACATAGGAAGCTACATTGCCATCCGATCAAGTCTCCTGGATGCTTCCCTTTTTTGTCAGTCAGTTTATGTACCATTGTCTTAGTAACTTCCTGTATCTCTTTCCTATCCTGAATAAACTTTCTCTCACATAACATCGTTACTTTCTGAAGTATCACAGTATTTTTTGTAAAAATAACTCGTAGTATATTCTGTTCAGAAGTAGACTAATTCAAATATGACACCTATTATAATACTAAATCGTTGTCCTCATGGATAGGATCCTCCTAGTGGGAAACACTAAGGTCTTAACACACCTATTCATTATCGAATACTGTAAGGTACACCGAGGTAGCGAGAGGCTACCGTGGCGACTTAAGCGTCCTGCAAATGTTTCTCAAGCTCTCATGTGGAGGCATACATGGTTGAGAAGAAACACATGACGCCACACCGTTTCCTGAACTGGTGCCATCTATTTCTCCTTCCTGCATTTTGATCATCAAGGAAAATATACTTCTTGAACTGCGACATGCCGATCATTCTAGTAACATATTTTAGATACGATATTAAATGTACTAAAATAGAGAAAAGAATACAATGTGATCGTGAAAAATGACCAGGGAGACTATATAATCTCCATTCTGAGATGCAGAGGTGAAACGGGTCAAAACAGACCTTACGGTCGTCCAAAGAAATCCCTTGATTCATGGCGCTAATGACTGCCGTCGCAGTTATTCCGCCTTTAAAATAGGTGTGTACAGATGAAGGGTGTTGCACATACGATCTTCAGTACTAATGAAGAGCATATCGACCATTCTTTCTCAGGCGCCGTACACTACAGACACCATTCCAAGCCCAGAGGGCGGCAGTAACACATGTGACTGTCCTGCCAACCCATAGCCGTCTCGTAGACACATCCCCTGCTGCCACGCAAATAGTGCCAAGACCGAGGTGGCACAGGAAGACGCAGCACCGAAATCAGCCATTCTAATCGTGGAGTTCACTTGGAGCCTCCGCATTGTTACTGTTTTGCCTCTATGTTACTGTAATTGTTTATGATGAACGTGCCTGTGTGACGGTGTGGAATACTATTTGGATTTGCAGAAGAGAGTTAGGGAGACGACGTCACGTATGTATTACTTGTGATTCTAATAATTTTAATCTGTGTCTCAGCACCCACGTTCTCCTCGGAATCCACCCCTGGACGGATCCAACGCTTTCCACCAGGCTAAATGACAGACAGGCTATGGAACAAATTACACACATCAAAAAGAGTTTTCCATCATCCAGGTTCCCAGAATTCTTGAAGATAGACGTTGACTGTGGATTTTGTATCACAGACACAGTCCCTTTGACTATTCATAGTTGTCACTAAACCTGCCCAAAGATGTAAACAACTATGCATGAGTTGCTCCTATTAGACGGAGGGGGGCTGACAGCCTTCCACCAGGAAGGAGGTACACGGCTCATGTTGTCTGTAGTTCAATCCTGCCTAGACGGTCAGTACCGGAGTTCGATCGCTTCCGCATTGTTACTCTGTGCCAGAAAGGGCTCCCAACAAGGGAAGTTTCCAGGCGTCTCGGAGTGAACCAAAGCGATGTTGTTCGGTCATGGAGTCGATACAGAGAGACAGGAACTGTCGATGACATGTCTCGCTCAGATCGCCCAAGGGCTACTACTGTAGTGGATGACTGCTACGTATAGATTATGGTTCTGCCATAAATGTTTGGAGGCAACCCGATGAGGCTGAAAGCCTTAGTCATACTGTCCAGCGAGTGCAGAAAGGTGGAGGTTCCCTGTTGTTTTGGGGTGGCATTATGTGAGGCCGATGTACGCCACTGGTAGTCACGATAGGTGCCGTAACGGCTGTACGATACGTCAGTGCCATCCTCTGACCGATAGTGCAACCATAACGGCAGCATATTGCCGAGGCATTTGTCTTCGTAGACTACAATTCGTGACCCGATCGGGCACATCATGTGAATGTCTTCCTTCAGGTCAGCATGTTCTCCAAACATAAACCCTATATAACATGCTTGGGATAGATTCAAAAGGGCTATTTGTGAACGACGTGATCCACCCACCACTCTGAGGGATCTACGCCGAATCACCGTTGATTAATGGGACGATCTGGACCAACAGTGCCTTGTGGATAGTATGCTACGACGAATACAGGCAAGCATCAATGCGAGCGATCCTGCTACTGGGTACTAGAGGTACCAGTGTGTACCACCTCTGGAGGTCTCGCTGTATGATGGTACAACATGCAATGTGTAGTTTTCATAATGTTTATGTTGATCTTTATTCAAATTTTCTGTACAGATTCCGGAACTCTCGGAACCGAGGTGATGCAAAACTTTTTTTGATGTGTGTATATTAGCGCAGCAGCAACATAGAATTTCTGTTTTTTCTAGTAGTTGTGGTGTGTACCCGCTTTTAGGTAAGCTCTCATCAAAGACTGACATCCCAACGTGAGTCTCTAGGGTAGCTGGTGTACCACAGTTGGAAGTCCAAAAATCTTTGCAATACGCGGGGCGTTCAATAAGTAATGCAACATGTTTTCTTTCTAAAACCAGATTGGTTTTGTTCAGGATTCCAATACGACATATTATACCCCCCTCTTTTGGCTACAAAATCCTATATTTCGACAAAATATACGTTCAGTGCGTCGGCCTTTCGCTACTAACTGTGAGGGACTGTATGCCAGCATGGTACCAGTCTACTGGTCGATTTCGGAGCCAGCTTCTTGTCGCTTCAATAATCTCTGTATCATCCACATACTGCTTTCCGCGGAGTGGATCCTTCATTGTGCCAAACGGATTGAAATCGGAAGGTGCGAGATCCATGCTGTAGGGAGGATGGGGAAGAACAGTCCAATGATGTTGGACTCTTCTAATGTGCGCATAGTTGTGGGAGACACTGCGTTGTTGTGGAAAAGGAGAAAGTCATTTGCATTTTTGTGGTGACGAACACGCTAAAGCCGTATATTAAATATCCTAAGGGTAGCACAATGAACTTCAGAGGACATCAAACAGAATATCCCTTCAGAGTCACAAAGACGGTCGCTAAGAATTTAACGGCTCAGGGTGCGGCTTTGAAATTTTTTTATGGAGGAGAGGTGGTGTGGAGCCATGGACTGTCATTTTGTTCCCTGTTCGAAATGATGAACCCTGTGACGATTTTGGACACAAAATTGTCACCAGCAACCTATAAAGTGCAAGTAATTGAGCATTGCCAGTCCTCCGTTGCTCTTTGTGGTCTTCTGTTAGGCGGCCAGGAATACAGCAGGCACACACCTTCGAATACCAGAATTGGGCCGGCCGGAGCAGCCGATCGGTTCTCGGCGCTTCAGTCTGGAACCGCGCGACCGCTATGGTCGCAGGTTCGAATCCTGCCTCGGTCATAGATGTGTGATGTCCTTAGGTTAGTTAGGTTTAAGTAGTTCTAAGTTCTTAGAACTTAGATGTTAAGTCCCATAGTGCTCAGAGCCATTTGAACCATTTTTGAACCAAAATTCGTGGACGAGTTTGCCAGCTACCAAGAGAGACGTCCAGTTGAAGAGCGAGGTGTTTGACTGTGATATGTCGATCATCTCAAATGAGAGTATCCGAACGGTCCACACTACAGTATTCACAACTACGTGGGATCGACCGGCATGCGGGAACTGAACAGGTTTACACTTGCTTGTTGCGTTGATGACAGACGCTTCGCCCAACGACTCACGGTGCCTATGTTCATTTCCATGTCTCCGTAGAAAATCTGAAGGGGCCTGTGAATATCTGTGATGCTCATGTTTTCCGTCTCAATGACAGCTCTCTGTTTGGAAAGCATCTCCGTTACAGATGTAATTTTGAATGATACTTACACCGCCGCCACCTATCCAAACTTCACGAAACTGCAGGAGCTGAAGTGGGAAGAAATTCCTCAATTTTTCAACGTAATGGACCGACAAAAAATTTGTTGCTGTGTTACTGATGGAACGGCACTCGTAACTTATTTTTTAGAGAAGATATGTAGGGCGTTTTAAAATCATACGATTTCACAATACCTTGAGGACGATGGAACTGCTACATTTGGGAAGTATCTCGTCAAAAATAGGTCGGATTCTAACCAAGCACAAATTTAAAGTGATATTTCGTTCTCCACAAAAGACATCAGTTCTTTTGAATATCGTCAAGGATGACTTGATGCTCTACAAGGTTGTGGTCTACAAGGTACACTGCGAGTGTAGCCTTTCAGACATCAGACAGACGGCGCGTACAGTCAATAATGGATGCACAGAAGACCAAGCTCTAACACCACAATGAATCGTCTGTTACAAAGCAGTGCATCGACACTGTAGACTCTATGGTGTGCGACGACGTGAAAATGCTGGAGTCTACTTAGTGATTTAGGAAATCTCCGTTGAAGCAGTGAAAATAATTTTGAAGAAGGATTTAATTAGTATTGATGGAGGTTTCAGTGTGGGCAAAGAATAGAATTCGGCACCTACTTTGATTAAATCGCAAAGACGTCTCTATAGTGCAGCTCGATGCGTATCCCAGGATAGATGAAGCGTCTAATCAGATCCAGGTAGTGCAAACTTCTTTGGCGCCGAATGTCTGTGCCGTTGTGTACGAAAGAACAGACACGAGTACTTCAGCTTCAGTCTGTTGGCTCACTTGGAATGTGGCTGGAAGATATACGGCCGAAGTATGTTGAGGAAGTGGGTTATCTGCGGCTAAAGCCCAGAAATCTATGTCCATCTTTTTTTATAATCTGCATAGAAAATCATAGTTTTATCTATCATAAAATTCAAATTTTCTCCCATCACCTTTTATTTAATAACGTAAAATAAATGAACGACATCCCTTTCCTACGATTTTTGTTTACATTTACATGTGTATTTACGACGCCTTCCACGCTTTGATAAATGGTTGAGTTGTCTGTTACAGGTATGCTCAAAATCGGATACAAACGTAGCTAGTGTTTGGTTCTTTCTCAGACTATGGCACTCCCGAAGCTCCAGTACAAATGAGAAGCGTTATCCAGTCCTAGGTAAAACGTTGTGGTCGTAGACATTCCGTGAGTGGCCTCTTGGATGCATTTTGTTAACTACCTAAGAGAAAGTATTTCCCGTCTATATTTAAACAAATTCACGAACTGAAAACTAATGCAACTCACTGCTATTTCCTTACTAAACTGAATATTTCCTTGTTTTTGGTGTTGATTGCAGTCAGTCGTACAAGGGAATCTCGACACTGTCAGCCCATTGCCCCTCGGCAGAGTATTCCTGTGTTGCCCATTAAAAGTTTTTGATGACAAGGATAATCCTAAATAAAAGATTAAACAGAAAATTAATTTATCTGTTACATTAATTAAGACAACTTCAGGAACTACTTTCATTTGTGATGGAAATACATAAATGGAAGGTATTTTCGGCCCACCTTTAAATTCCGAAAAATCTGTAAAGTGTGTTTTTATTGTTCAACGCTTGCTGCGATTACCAGGGCTGGCGCGTATGTTAAATTATACTTGGCTTACAGACAGTGGTCGACCAGTAGTGCGCTTCGACTCACCAAGCTCCTGAAAATCAGCAGTTTCAGGAGGAACATCAGGGGTGAAACGCAGTTGTATTGGACCACGGCTTATAAGCCAAACAAGCTCGTCTTTCATCACTGTCACTCACTGATTCACGGTGTCCATAATTACAGTACCTATTTCAAAACTCTGCAGAAAGACATCTGCACAGAAAGACGTCAAATTTGAACAGCATATTATTAACCCAGGAGAATATGTCATGGAACAAAAAATACATAAGGAATACCTTGCCAATAGATGCCGCTATAAGCTTTTCAAAAGAAATTTGGGCGGCTACAATGACAGAAGAAACGCAATACGACGGCTATGATCTGAGTTGCACATCACACCATCCGTATTCTTCAATGTGCATGCGTGCACAAGACAACAATCAACATTTGTGGCACTATCCGCTAGGTACGCGCATCCACCACGGCAACGTCGCACCACATGAGATGGGAAAAATAGGTTTTCAATTGTCCTGAGGCCAGAAACGGCATACAAAGCAAACTGAGATCGTTTCTTACACTGAAGCGCCAAAGAAACTGTTAAAGGCACGCGTATTCAAATACAGAGATATGTGAACAGGCCGAATACGACGCTGCGGTCGCAACGCCTACGTAAGAGAACAAGTGTGTGGCGCAGTTGTTAGATCGATTACTGCTGCTACAATGGCAGGTTCTCAAGATTTAAGTTAATTTGAACGTGGTGTTATAGTAGGAGCATGAGCGATGGGACGCAGCGTCTCCGAGGTAGTGGTGGAGATACTCCCGTACGACCATCTCACAAGTGTACCGTTAGGAATCCGGTAAAACATCAGATCACCGAGGCAGATGCGGCCGGAAAAAGATCCTACAAGAATGGGACCAACGACGACTGAAGAGAATCGTTCAACGTGACAGAAATGCAACCCTTCCGCAAACTGCTGCAAATTTCAATGCTGGGCCATCAACAACAGTCAGCGTGCGAACCATGCAACGAAACGTAATCGAAATGGGCTTTCGGAGCCGGAGGCCCACTTGTGTACCCGTGATGACTGCACGACATAAAGCTTTACGCCTCGCCTCGGCCTCTCAACACCGACATTGGACCGTTGATGACTGGAAACGTGTTGCCTGCTCAGACGAGACTCGTTTCAAATTGTATCGAGCGGACGGACGTGCACGGGTGTGGAGACAACCTCATGAATCCATGGACTCTGCAAGTCAGCAGGGGACTGTTCAACTGGTGGAGGCTCTATATTGGTGTGGGGCGTGTGCAGTTGGAATGATATGGGACCCCTGACACGTCTAAATACTACTCTGTCAGGTGATACGTACGTAAGCATAATGTCTGATCAACTGCATCCATTCATATTCATTATGCATTCCAGCAGAAAAATGCGACACCTCACATGTACATAATCGCTACAGAGTGGCTCCAGGAACACACTTCTGAGTTTAAACGCTTCTGCTGGCCACCATACTCTCCTGACTTGAGCATATCTGGGATGCCTTGCTGGATTCATAACGTCTGTTACTTCCAGTACTACTTCAGACATTATTCGAGTCCATGCCACGTCATGTTGCGGCACTTGTGCGTGCTGTCGGGGACCCTACACGATTTTAGGCAGGTGTACCAGTTTCCTTGACTCTTCAGTGTAATTTTCCTGTGGCCAGAAACAGCATATGAAGGAAAATAATATCGGTTGCTAATTGTTGTGAGACTATCGGAAGACATGATAAATATGCCGTTCACTGTTTTCTGCCACAAGCGGTGTTCAGGAAACAGCAGGTTCCTCAAAAGCCCATAATACTTTGGGGGTCACGTTCAGAATGCGTTGCGTAGTGCGTGTCTTCAATTTAGATACGTTCGTAATTGGAGCACTAAGCGCAACATCTTTAATCCGAGTCTAAGGGACTCGGATTAAAATCAGGTGACCTGGATGGCCAGGCTGTTGAGAAACGACGGCTGATTATTCTAGTATTAGCGAAATGCTTCTGCAGCAGCTGTTTCACTGGCTGCGCAATGTGCAGAAGAGCGCCATCGTACATAAAAATGATCCTAGCCACATATCACGTTGTTGAAAGGTTGGAACGACGTTGGTGCACAAAAGACTCTTACGGGTTTTACTAGTGACTGGTTCCACAGGACTCATCTCCTGGAGAAAATACGGCTCTCCGCTAAACGATGCCATCAACCCGCACCACACAGTCACCTTCGCGGCGTGAACTGTTACCGGCCAATGTGCCTGCTGATTTTCCGTTGCACGTATTCTGCAATTCTGCGTATTGACATATCCTTGGAAAACTGGCTTCATCTGCCAGCAGAATGTTCCGTGGCTATTCACTGTCAACTCCCATGGGAGCAAAATGTTCCAGAGCGAACGTTTGTTTTTCTGGTAGGTCAGCAATTGTATGGACAGCAAAGCAGGATGTTTCGGAGGATTTTATGCTCCGTGGTAGCAGGCATTTACAACTTTCGGAAAATTCCCCGTGAACTGCACGCCCGTACAATACCGCCGACCCATCCTGCAATGCTGTGGTCACATCTTCGGGACACTACAGACCAACTGCTCTCCTCCCTCGGCCATACTTCACCTCAAAAGAAACTGTCTTTCCGAATTTTATAATCATTTCGTCCAGACTCTTAGCCGCCGTCGGACCAATGCCATTTTCTAATCCTTGAGTATGTGGAACATCTGGAGGGCTAGCGGCGCACGGTCACCGTTCTTTTAAAAGAGCTTTACCAGCGGCACCCGACCCTTCGAGGACAGAATCAAGCTTGGCTTCTCGGATTCCACGCGTATGTCGGCATGCATATACTGATGCCTATAGTGCCATTTATTGGTCACATTTTCGTGAATTTCTTTTTGTGCCATGACGTTTTCCCTGCATCAATAATATGCTGTTCAAATGTAACGACATTCTGAGCAGCGCTTCTGTTTCTATAGCGTTTAAAGACCTGGAACTTCATTTATGGACACCCAGTATATTACACTGAGAATACTAAGTATTTTGCGAATTGTTTGTGTATGTTAATCCTCCTCAAGCGGTAGCTCGCTTTTATGACCAAATTTCTCTACAAGGCGGCGTAGTATTGGACGTAATATGCCACTGTTTTCCTCCGACATATCAGCCTACCCAGTAGTCATAGGAGGAACCTACATTTTAGGGAATAATATGAACGACGATGGAACTCAGCATTTTCCACATTAACAAATCATTGTCAGATGTAAAAAATGTGATAAGCAACCAGCTGAGCATTGGAAACTGCATGTTTATACCTTGTACCTGAAACTTCCCCTTTTAGCTTACATGCCATTCTACGTAAACTAGCACTACGAAATGATTAAGTTGTATAATGAATTTTAATGCCACATCAGCGCGAAAGAAATAACCCACGTGGTAATCGCTTTGAAGGCAGCATGCATTTCACACCCCAAAGAGCTACTCATATGAAATAACGTGTATACGTATATACCGGATACGGTGCTCGATTACATTACAATGGACTTCAAAGTCATAAAGAAACCGAACATGTGCGAGTAGGCTTCGCGCTCTGAGAGTTTTCCGTACAAACTTAATAATGCATGTAGGTGAATATAATAATTCCATGCGATTCTATGGCCTTGAGCAGGTCTCACTATTGGATGCTACTTCGACGTCTTGCGTCTCCCTAACGAATCCTACTATCCATCCGGGGAATGGAGACATACAGTTTAGCATGGAGCCATAGGTCTTTTCTAGTAACGTTTCACATCGTTGAGAGATGAAAGTCAGCTTAGAACGAAGGCTGAAACATCTGTTTTCCAAACGAGATTTTATTTTCAGTTAAAGACGGAAGCACACCAATGTTATTTCGCACAATTCGTTCCTTGTGGTAGGAAAACACTAATAACACATCGTACATTAATGAAAAATAAAAGAAGTCCTCCCTCCCTGCGTAACAAACAAAATGGCCGCAAACCCGCGGACGTCTGCGAGTTGCTGCAAATTGTTACCCTAATCCGTTCCTGAAGAAAGGAGTCATAACAGTCTGAGAGGCCAGCAGACAGACAGACGAACGGACAATAAAAGGATCCTACAGAAGATCCATTTTTACCGAACGAGGAACGGAACCCTAAAAATAATTTTGTATGGAGATAAACGCATAATGAAGTACACTAGAGGTCGGTCTTCAAAAAGATCAAAAGCTGCGTAGTGAATGTGCCAAAAATATTTCACTGTAAGCAAAGCGAAGCTACGTTATCCTTGCTGCTATAGCTGTAGTACTGAGAACGCAGAAAAAGAGTTTGTTCATTTCTCATCCCAAGACATCCGCACCGCTGTGCTCCAACGGCGGCTATAATTAAGAATACCGAGGCCATTTTTGCCGCTTTTATTACCCGCCGTTCTGTAATTCAGCTAACAATAATAACACACAGCCCGGGGCGGACGGAAACTCACATTTCACAAAACGGCCCCTACGGCGCGAGCGGAGATTATATGACGCCGTTTCAGCGGGCAGCACATTTACGTGTGCAGTATATATATTGGTGTAAGGGTGAACCGAACGCCAGCGAGCGGTGATTTGTGAATTATAACCAGTGTGAGGCAAATAAAACAGCACGAAGAGAGCAGAGAGAGAGAGAGAGAGAGTGACTGAGATCGAAGGTGATTCTATGGGGATGGGGAGGGCGGGAGAAAGAGAGGAATCACATACAGTGAGATAACGACGAAAGAACGGCAGGCGAGATGCCGTTCTTCAGGAAAAGCCAATGAAGCTGGCATGGTTTACCGAGGAATTGAATATTGTTCCTCTCATATTAGTATGTCAATGCTACTGTTTCGTGTACATTGCTGACCTTCAAGGTGTAATGCAGAACACGTCAAATTGATATAAAATGTATTTTAGTCTTGGATACGGAATAATCAGCATTTCGCAACAATCGCATAAGGCAGGTTCTCGAACTGCTTCTCGCCGTCATTGAGTTATTATAAGTATTATAATTCAGAATCAAAGGGGAACCACACGCTGGGCGTACGTGGTGCTAGAGTTCGAATTCATGGCTCTCTTTTTTTTTTTTTCTTGTAGATGTTCGTTCCCTTGCTCTCGCCGTTTATAACCAGGACCTGATTTTGTCATTTGACAATAGACTGTCACATGATAGTGGGATCCATTAAACTGCATGCATGTCTCTACCTACCGCGCAATGCACAATTGCACATTCATATCTGGTCCTGTCAAAGACATGCAAGGCGGCTTCCCGACGGTGTGCACAAACGATAACTAAGTCGATACGCTTTTGGTGCTGGGTGCATCCGATAACCAAGATGCTTATTCTCCTCATGCGTATGCTGCACGGTACTCTCAAGGTACCATCGTGATTAGTATGTTTATCGTCACCTAGAGCAACTTCTTCCGGAACCAATATGTAATGGACTGAAGTTGTCCTAGAACTAAACGTACTCTACAACTGAAGATGCGATTCTTGAAACCATTCAACACCTGGGCGAAGCACCTGTGATATTGCAGGGCAGTTACAAATATCTCGAAGACAGGATGTTGTAGTGTTTCACGATGAAGAACTGCATCCACATCATTAGTCATTAACACAACACCAACGGTCAGAAGACGGTATTCGATGATTACGGTTTTGTGAATTGCTTTTACACCAGCTGGATGATGGAAGATATTGGACACTTTATAAATAACGTGATAGGGACTGATGCATCTAGCTCCATTCTTGGAGGTACGTATATTCAGCGACCACAACAGCTATTATTAGTAAGAACATAACCCACATGTCAACCGCGAACGTGGCTTTCAGGCAAGCTTTTTGGCATCAGCCTGTGGGACTGAATGGTGGGAGGATAAGTTGGATTCGCCCTTGTATCATAACTTTCTTTTCAACACTTTGCCCCACGCGTTAGCATACTCGAAACCCTTATACATCCGTCTGCTCGATACAATTTGTAACGAAAGTCGTCCGACGGGGCAACACATTCCACTTGCTGTTTGGGGGCAGCTATGGCTTCAGCATGATGGTCCAATGCCACACTTTGGAATGAAAGCGCGTAACTATTAAAATGAAGTGTTTCTGCCGGCCGTTGTGGCCGAGTGGTTCTAGGCGCTTCAGTCCGGAACCGCGTGCCTGCTACGGTCGCAGGTTCGAATCCTGCCTCGGGCATGGATGTGTGTGATGTCCTTAGATTAGTTAGGTTTAAGTAGTTCTAAGACTAGAGGACTGATGACCTCAGATGTTAAGTCCCATAGTGCTTAGAGCAATTTGGACCATTCTGAAGCGTTTCCAGCGAAATTTAGTGCAGTGGAGATTCAATGTTCTGACATCCACATTATCCGGACTGTTTTATTTATTTGCGGGGAAATAAATTTAAGGGAACAAGTCTGTAGTGCTCCACCCGTGGATGGACACGACCTAATCATTCGTGTGCATGCCGATTCTGCAATCGCGGATGCAAGTGTATTGCGTAGCGTCTAGCAAAGTACGATACAGAGAGTGGTGATGTGTTTGCAGAAGCAAGGGGGTCGCTTCGAACGTGTCCTGTAATGTGAACGTTTCTCGAACATGTACATACCAGCTCTGTGAAAATAATCCTGTAAGTCTATTGTACAGAATGGAATTAGTGTGTGTAGCATAATTTGTATCTAGTGCATCCTTCCTATTGTATTTTTTGTACCTCATTCGATACAGACGATGTTACTGTATCCACTATAATTTTCTTTTAGCTTTGTTTCATGGACGAAACAAAGTGGTCGTTTACATCTGAGAGGAGATCACGTTCTGTCTTAATATTTAAATGAAGGTAACATGAACAGAAATAAGTACGCAAGGTACTGCGCTGTGGAGGCGTAGACCGAATATAATTTGATGCTCTAACAGAAAAACTTTCTGGTGCGAATGGGACTCGATCAACAGCGAGCCTGCATATGCGTTCCACACGGCATTGCCTCGTTTCACTGAGCTAACAGGACAGCGCCAGCACATCACAGAGTTCATCCTACCTGCTTTTGGCCACGCTGCGCGCAGTTAGAGCGTTGCCAGAACCTCATTTTTAATCGCATTTCTGTTAAGCCTATTGGCGGGACTAGGTTTTGCTAGATAAAATTATGTCTTGAATTGTGGTGAGTAGTCGCATGTAGACCGCCAAGCGCGGCATTTTTTGTTCACTCATTCGGAAATAAAATTTTAACGTTGTTTGTTATGCCCCATGAGAAAATGTATCAGCAAGTGTCGAACTTCCACATCGACAGGATAGAGATTATGAGCTCATTCTGCAACGCTGATTCTCTTGTTGATAATAATCCCAGGACTGTCACGTGAATATGCACTCAATGGGCCAGGAGGGCTCCACTCAACCATCATGCAGGACTATTCACCCACACAGCTAGTGCCCGAGAGTATAGACACATCGTTCATTCAGCCTCGCAGGCCAGTAGATCATGTTAAGAACCTTGATTAAGGAAGTGGCTTATGCGCAACAAGGTAAGATCCTTTGTTCAAAGGTTTTAATGATGTTGTTTTAATAATGTTTGGGCATTGGCATCTTTCAATGGTAACAGATGAAATTTGTGTCAGACTGGCACTCGAATCAGGATTTTCCATTTCACACTTCTCATCCGACCCAGATTCCCAGCCTGACGAACACTACTGATGTAGCGTCACATCCACTTGAAGTCTTGAACTCCTTACTCGCAGTTCGTGGTTCTGATACAGAGTGTAATCGGTATGAGTGCAGATATTTTTATTGGCGGGTGAGGACAGTGTACTGAACAATATTACTTCAGTATTTAATTGAATTTAAGACTAATAACTATAGCTATCAGGACTACAGGGGTACCGTTTCTAAGTTGGTTAGTACCTCTAAGTACGTGTGTGGCAAGAGGAAGCAGATAATGAACATTTTCCCCTATGCCGAAGGTCAGGTTCTGAAGTGTGGATATGCAGATGAAAAATTGTTAGTCTATACTGACAGCCATGTTTCACTTAGTAGTGCAGTTACAACTATGCAAAAAACATCATGTAATAAATTTTGCAACGTGATTGTGGGAAGACTAATCCACACGGAAAGTAAACAACCGACACGCTAATGTGTGTACATATTAAGGTACAACATACGACAATAACTGCAGTTATACTCGTTACACCATACATGTGTCGATATGGCTGTGCTCGGGTGGACGGAGCCGTTAAGGGAGCGCTGGCGTTAAGTGGAAATTCCGGGTTCGAGTCCCAGTGCTCCAAAAATTGTCACGTGTTACTATTGATTCATTTCAATGCTCAAATGCGCTGAACGTCTTTAAAATCTTCGTACATGTATTTGAGTGGCCACGGGATAAAATAAGGTGTTTGTACTTTTGGTCACGTCAAGACAGAGCAGACAGCATATACTCGTATAAAGTGAAACTACACACAGTGCAAAAACTATGTCTGGAATATCATCGGATTATTCATGGTGAGCTTCCGATGCGGCAACTGAGACAAGCGCTCTAAAAGTAGTTGGCGCAACGTCAGCACTGCAGACATGAGTGGTACCTCGCCGTCTTTTCAGACGAGTTATGATATCGCGTAGAGCATTATTATGTGCTTATCCACGTATGGAGACTCTGCTCAGGAAGACTGTTACCATCATATATTTCAAGAACATTCAGTCTCAGCACATGGCGAGATTGAATGAGTAAGCATTTCTGATTCTCATGGTCGATAATTTGGACAACATCACTTATCTCTGATGTGTGAACGATGGTCGAAGTCTCCATGGCGTTGTCTCCAAAAATTAGAACGAAGGACTGTACAATGTTCGTACTGTCCTTACCCAGTACGGCCTTTCTACTGTGCACTGGTCAGCAAGAGCTCGTACTTAACGGAAACATCTAGTCATAGATAGCTGAGAGAGTGGCATGGCACCGCTAGCCACACACCGGTAAAAGTTGAAGGAGCGTGGAATCACCTAAATACACTCCTGGAAATTGAAATAAGAACACCGTGAATTCATTGTCCCAGGAAGGGGAAACTTTATTGACACATTCCTGGGGTCAGATACATCACATGATCACACTGACAGAACCACAGGCACATAGACACAGGCAACAGAGCATGCACAATGTCGGCACTAGTACAGTGTATATCCACCTTTCGCAGCAATGCAGGCTGCTATTCTCCCATGGAGACGATCGTAGAGATGCTGGATGCAGTCCTGTGGAACGGCTTGCCATGCCATTTCCACCTGGCGCCTCAGTTGGACCAGCGTTCGTGCTGGACGTGCAGACCGCGTGAGACGATGCTTCATCCAGTCCCAAAAATGCTCAATGGGGGACAGATCCGGAGATCTTGCTGGCCAGGGTAGTTAACTTACACCTTCTAGAGCACGTTGGGTGGCACGGGATACATGCGGACGTGCATTGTCCTGTTGGAACAGCAAGTTCCCTTGCCGGTCTAGGAATGGTAGAACGATGGGTTCGAGGACGGTTTGGATGTTCCGTGCACTATTCAGTGTCCCCTCGACGATCACCAGTGGTGTTCGGCCAGTGTAGGAGATCGCTCCCCACACCATGATGCCGGGTGTTGGCCCTGTGTGCCTCGGTCGTATGCAGTCCTGATTGTGGCGCTCACCTGCACGGCGCCAAACACGCATACGACCATCATTGGCACCAAGGCAGAAGCGACTCTCATCGCGTGCATCCGTGTCGTCTCCATTCGTCCCTCCATTCACGCCTGTCGCGACACCACTGGAGGCGGGCTGCACGATGTTGGGGCGTGAGCGGAAGACGGCCTAACGGTGTGCGGGACCGTAGCCCAGCTTCATGGAGACGGTTGCGAATGGTCCTCGCCGATACCCCAGGAGCAACAGTGTCCCTAATTTGCTGGGAAGTGGCGGTGCGGTCCCCTACGGCACTGCGTAGGATCCTACGGTCTTGGCGTGCATCCGTGCGTCGCTGCGGTCCGGTCCCAGGTCGACGGGCACGTGCACCTTCCGCCGACCACTGGCGACAACATCGATGTACTGTGGAGACCTCACGCCCCACGTGTTGAGCAATTCGGCGGTACGTCCACCCGGCCTCCCGCATGCCCACTATACGCCCTCGCTCAAAGTCCGTCAACTGCACATACGGTTCACGTCCACGCTGTCGCGGCATGCTACCAGTGTTAAAGACTGCGATGGAGCTCCGTATGCCACGGCAAATTGGCTGACACTGACCACGGCGGTGCACAAATGCTACGCAGGTAGCGCCATTCGACGGCCAATACCGCGGTTCCTGGTGTGTCCGCTGTGCCGTGCGTGTGATCATTGCTTGTACAGCCCTCTCGCAGTGTCCGGAGCAAGTATGGTGGGTCTGACACACCGGTGTCAATGTGTTCTTTTTTCCATTTCCAGGAGTGTATATCTGTCGTTCAAGCCCAGTTCGACTTGGTACAGCGTGGTGTTACATCAATCACTGTTATCAAGGTGACGGTGTGATGTGATGTATAGCTCCAAAATCACACAAATATAATACTGAATTATCTCAAATATTTTGTATCAGTACAATACATCAAATTGTAGTGTTTTCTGTCGTTCCTGGGACTCTAACTACGTACATTAGTAGGTCGTCTGGTCGTCATCAGTTTTCAGAAAACACTTCTCCGCTGTACACCGAGTCATGTTACAAAATGATAAACCAACGTACACTTCCTATCGTTGATGGTCACTTAGACTGCCTAAATGTTACTTTATCAATTCGCAAGGTGAGGCAATCTACAAAGCGAAACTATTTTACATTAACCTTAATTAGAGAGCTAATTTTCGACCCTGTTGCTGAAAACTCCAATTTCTTTCAGTTTATCCGATACATAAAGAATGGCGTCGGGAAGAGATAAAAAATCTATAAGTTCGACTCCCTAGTCGCGACAATGGTTTCTTGTACAGCTAATGTGTTTGGTACTCGCTCATTAGATCATGGGACTAAGACGAAACGTTTATTTGGCAATGTGTTTAATAAAATGCTTTGAAACAGCAATCATTTGTGAAATAGATCAGCTGTTCTTATACAGAGATTATATTTTGAAAAATCGGGTACCCTTGATGGAGGAACCATATGAATTTCCTGCGACATCACTGTAGCTGAAGTTAGCATTTCGTAAGTAACGATGGTGATGTTCAAATTCATTAGCTTTGTTACCCATAAGATACGACTTCTAGTTATGATTCATCTTTCTCAAACAGTTGAGAGCTATTGAATAAGAACTGAATCTTCCTAATTACTTAGCTACTGATTCTCCATCACAACAGCAAGAGTTCGAATAATTTTCTTCACCTTACTACTTCTGCCTTCTGATGTACAGTGATGAACGTTTGAACATGAAGCTTTTAGTCTCTATACCAGTACTGACACAACCAAGAAAATGTCGTTCGTATTAATTTGTGAATACAGTGAAGAAAATCTTTAAAGTATAGAAAGTCTGTCACTTAGAATACCTCCCGATCTAAAAAGCGGAAACAGGAATATTCACGTCATGTCATCAAGGGATAAAAGCAGTATCTTCGATAGACTGTAATTTGTCATTCCTAGACGTCAGTACTTCTACGACTTTTTCGAAGCACACTCTCGTTATCAGAAGTAACACAGAAACCAACCTGTACAGTCCTAAGAGAGACGCTTGCATGTATTGCTCCACATTTGCGTAAGAAATCTTCCGAGCAATGAAGGTTCCGATTTACCTCTATCTTTTCATTTTATGCCCGCAAAGAAGTATTCACGGTGAGTTGACTGTGCAGTACCCTCAAAGCAAAGATTTGGATAAAGAATTGTCCGTTATAATGTGCAATTCACAATGAAGTGGGTAGCAGAGGGTTCATCGAAACATCAAGTTATTTCTCCATCGTTCCACCCTCGAACAGTGCTTGGGAGAAACGAAAATTTATTTCATTGACAGCTCTGTTTCTTTTATCTTATTATAATAGTTATTTCCCCATATGTAAGTGGGCTCCAATAAAACATTTTCGCATTCTGAGGGGATGACTGAAATTTCATGGAAAGAAGCTGCCATCTTTGTTTTAATAACAGCCACCCCAGGCCACGTATCATTGCCAAGACACTCTCTCCCATATTTAGCGATAGTACAACAGGAGCTGTCCTCCGTCAATCCCATCTGATGCGCAGCAATACCCCACAGAAGACGAACAAGCATGTTGTAGCAGTCTCTTTAGTACCCTCGTTGCATTTTATGTGTGGTCTGACAATACATCGCAGTATTTGCTTTGCTTCCCCCATAAAATTGTGTATCTGATTGTCTCAGTTCTCAGTTATTTGTAATTGTAATCCCAAAGCCGTTTGCTGACTTTCCAGCCTTTGGAATTATGGGACGTATCGTGTAACCGAAATTTAGTGGATTGCTTTTAGAACTCATGTGGATGACTTCACATTTTTCATTACTTAGTCAACTGCTACTGGTCAATAAATTGTTTCCTTCTAGGTAATTAATAGTGACTAAAAACAGTATATGTTCAAAAATCCTACTTCAAATAGAAGTTAGTGATATGAGTCTGTGATTCAGTGGATTATATTTCCATTATTCGGTACTGATGTGACATGAGCAATGATCCAGGGTTCAGATACGGATCTTTCGACGAGCGAGCGGTTGCATATGATTGCTAAATATGGAGCTACTGTAGCAGCTTACTCTGAAAAGAACCAAACAGATATACAGTTTGTACCGCACATCTTGTCTTTATTAAGTGATTTAAGCTACTTCATATTCTGATATGATTGTTAAATATGGAGCTATTGTAGCAGCTTACTCCGAAAAGAACCTAAAAGATATACAGTTTGTACCGGACATCTTGTCTTTATTAAGTGATATAAGCTACTTCATATTCTGACAACATCTACATTTAAGTTACTCTTGGTGGCAGTTTTCCTCGATTCGAATTATGGAACATTTACTTCGTCTTTTCGCAACCCGTTTTTAGTAAATATGCTATAGTGGTACTGCCATCAATAACATTACCATTACTGTCACGCAGCGAAGGTACTGACTACGTCTTGCTGCTGGAAATAAGACCAGACTCTCTTGGGGTTTTGTGCCAGATTTAGAGACAGAGTTTCGTTATAGGCACTATTAAAACATCTCGCATTGAAGAACTGAAGATTTTTTTAAACTTCCAGCTTCTGAAGAAATTCGTAATTCTTGGGGATTTTGCGTTCTTCTAAATTTGGCATGCCTTTTCCGTTGCTTCTGCAAGAGTGTTCTGACCTGTTTTGTGTATCATGGTGGATCAGTACCATCTCTTATTGGTTATGCACGTCCAGAAAAAGAGACTGAAGCAGAGCGCCAGAATCATCTCTCCTTATATCCTTAATTCACCAATTTTTATTAGGTGTAAAGAATTGAAACAAATTCCGCCCCATCTCATGAAGACAAATGGAAGTTGCATGAAGAAATAAATAGATAAATTTAAAAGCAAGTCGACTGAGCGATGTCATATCGAAAGTCAAGTATCAGTCTTTAATACGCATTCAGAAACGACTTACGCAGGACATCAAGCTTACCAGACGTCGGGAGGTAAAAGAATAGCTGAGCTGTTTATGGTTACATGAAAATGCGCACAGGCTGAAAAGAAAATCGTTCATATTATAGAAAACGAGCGGTGTCGCTACATGAGCCCTCTGGTACCAGTTCCAGTTTCAAGTTTCATGCGTAAAGTGAACCAGAATTTGTGCTACTGGAACAAGGGCAAGATCACTGTCTATAAAGTTTTGTATGTCTACGAGTCTGTTCCGAGGAAAAAAAGTTCTAACTTGTAAGAAGATATACAGATATTGATAATTCATAAATTTTTACACATTATTTTCATGCAACATGCAGCTTTGATCACAGATACAGAGCTCTAAATTATCTGCACAACACCTATTGCGTTTCCTTAGTTAGACACATCAAAAAAGTTTTTTGTCACCTCGGTTCCCAGAGTTCGAAACCTGTACAGAAAATTGGAATATAAATCAACATAAATATTATTTCCGCCCTCTTCATTGCTCAAGAAAACCACACATTGCATGTTGTACCACCATACAGCGAGACATTCAGAAGTTGTGGTCCAGATAGCTGTACACACCAGTACCCTAATACCCAGTAGCACGTCCTCTTGCATTGAGGTATGCCTGTATTCGTCGTGGCATACTGTCCACAAGTTTATCAAGGCACTGTTGTTCCACGTTGTCCCACTCCTCAACGGCGATTCGGCGTAGATGCCTCAGAGTGGTTGGTGCTTCACGTCGTACACAAACAGCCCTTTTTAATCTATTCCAGGCATGTTCGATATGGTTCATGTCTGGAGAACATGCTGGCCACTCTAGTCGCACGATGTCGATATCCTGAAGGAAGTCATTCACAAGATGTGCACGATGGGGGCGCGAAGACGAATGCCTTGGCAATGTGCTGCCGATATGGTTTTACTATCGGTCGGAGGATGGCTTTCACGTATCGTACAGCCGTTACGGCTCCTTCCGAATTCAATGACCACCAAAGGCGTACGTCGGCCCCACATAATGCAACCGAAAAACTGCAGGGAACCTCTATTTTACTGCACTCGCTGGACAGTGTGTCTAGGGCATTCAGTCTGACCTGGTTGCCTCCAAATACCAAACACGTCTGGTTGAAGGCTTATGTGACACTCATCGGTGAAGAAAACGTGATGCCATTCCTGAGCGGTGCATTCGGCATGTTGTTGGGCCCATCTGTACCGCACTGCGTGGTGTCGTGGTTGCAAAGATGGATCTCGCCATGGGCGTCTGAAGTGAAGTTGCTCATCAAGGGGCCTATTGTGCACAGTTTGAGTCGTAACACGGCGTCCTGTGGCTGCACGGAAAGCATTATTCAACATGATGGCGTTGCTGTCAGGATTCCTCCGAGCCATAATCCGTAGGAAGCGGTCGTCCACTGCAGTAGTAGCCCTTGGGAGGCCTGAGCTAGACATGTCATCGACAGTTCCTGTCTCTCTGTATCTCCTCCATGTCCGAACAACATCGCTTTGGTTCACTCCGGGACGCGTGGGCACTTCCCTTATTGAGAAGCCCTTCCTGGCACAAAGTAACAATGCGGTCGCGATCGAACCGTGGTATTGACCGTCTAGGCATGGTTGAACTACAGACAACACGAGTCGTGCACCTCCTTCCTGGTGGAATGACTGGAACTGATCGGTTGTCGGACTCCCTTCTAATAGGCGATGCTCATGCATGGTTGTTACAACCTTGGGCGGTTTTAGTGACATCTGTGAACAGTCAAAGTTACTGTTTCTGTGATACAATATCCACAGTTGATGTCTATCTTCAGTTCTGGGAAACGTGGTGATGCAACACTTTCTTTTGATGTGTGTATATTTGGCGCTCCAGTAGGAGAATGGGGATTATTTTTTAGTCTATATACGTTGTGCAGCGTATTGCAATCCGACGCACACTGAGAAGTACCTCAGCGCACATAACGTTCTCCAGTCAGTTCATAAGAGAACTATTTTACGTACATTAAAATACAAAACTAAAACTGTTTTTAACAAAGTCGGCAAGAATTCCGAGATTAATTACGTGGAGTACGCTCCATAAGAAACTAACAATGCGAACATCATGTTCAATTACTTGATCTACCTATTGTACTTCTTCCCTTCTGCGTTGAACAGTCCTGGGAGAAATGATATAGCACCAATTTTCCTACCACTTAAGAAGACACAGATTCTGTGCGCCGTTGAAGATAGTATCGTTTTCTGGGTACGCGAAGTATAGATTCCTTGTCAGCGAGATAACAACTACATTAGACTGTGTAGTCGTAACCCTGCCGGCCGTTGTGCAGAATACCAAAGAAACATTCAAAAAAATCGAGAACTAGAGAAATTAGCAGTTCTAGAGCGCAGTCTTACAAATAATCATAGAATAATTTTTGATGAAACTAAAATCTTGTCTCACGCTTCTGCACACAAGGATTCAGTTATTGATGAAGCAGTAGAAGTTAACACTAGAATACTTTCAACAGCCAGGGATTATAGATTCAACGAGGTTGGTAATCTTCCTCCGACACTATGACTGCACTAAAGTAAACTTCGATGTATTTCCTGTGGAACTTTGTTTCAGGATCTTCCACTACCTTTTGTTTACTAAGCTCCTGACGTTTCCCTAGTACGAATGCCCAGCATTGTCAAAGTTTCACCTTTCGTTGAGTGGGGAGGCTGAATCTTTGACAATGCTTGCCACTCACGCTGATGAAACGTCAGGTAAGAAATTCAACAAACGTCGATCGAAGATCCTGAAACGGAATTCTGTTGGCAATAAGGCAACAAATTGAAACGACTCAGTGGTGTTCTAAAGGAAACTTTAGTAATAATGACTTTTGGAAATGTTTTAAATCCAGCTCCGACTCGTTGAATTTTTCCTAATTGGTTGATAATGGTTGAAATTATGTTTTCGGTTAATTATGCTTTCTGTAAACGGTAGTCCGCAAAAAGGTGCGGTGATTGTTGTACGGTTCATATTTGTTCATTAAGCTGAGTTATGAAACAAATATTTGCATCTTTTTCTTTAAAAGAAGCTTTTATTTTTTTAATCTTATTTAGCGGATCATTGTAATCGAATAGCATTGAAATGCCTTACGAAAAATAAATTATAATTTGGCCCATGACTTCCGACGAGGATAGTTTTACTTCCATTATTGCTGAAACATGAGAATGCTGTTAAAGATGATGGTAATTTAATTCCTATGTTCATAGTTGCTTCATTATTTCGACAAATGATCTTTTAGTACGTAATTAGCCTTCGACTAAATTTCCTTGAGTATAACCATGTTTCCGTATTGATGCTTTTATGAAGCAGTTGTATCGGAGTACATCCCATACATCATATTTATGAGCAGTGACACTTCATTGATAGGTGACAGTTATCACACTATGAGAACGCCACATGTCGTCAGTTCTTTACATTGCACTAAAGAATTCCAGTATAAGACTAAGCAACAGCCGTTTACAGCATATTTATTATAAAACATTAAAAAAGAATAACGTAAACTACGCATACGGATCTACATTATTTTTTATTTTATTAGGTAAACCTGTTTAACTTTCGTCGTTGTCGTTGAGAACAATGTGTAACAGGTGAAATTACTCACTGTGTGGGCTTTTTCGTATAATAATAGCCAGACGATAAGTTTGAGAACTCAAATACGTAATTCTTGGATTCAGTCACTGACAAGTCCTAGTGACGTCACTGGCGAAGTCGGGAATGGTATATTTACCGGATCATCTGGCTTTGCGTCTATGTCCGGGATTAAATTTCAACCCATTCCTCAGTGTCTTACGTAGTGGGGCCATGTGGCGTAGTTGGTGGAGATCCGTTAATCGAATATGGGTTTCAAAACCAACAGCGTCGGTGCCACTATTCTAGTATTACCTGCCGGCATCGGGTTTCACCCTCTCCTTTCACTGTCGTGAACCGCAGAAGAACGGTACTAGAAATTACTAACGGAATGTCAGCCTCAATATACACACATACGACAAAACATACGTCGCGAAGAAATGGTACCAGAGCGGAAAACAAAGAAAAGCTTTCGAAATTTGCAACTGAATCTACTCTTTGACGTGTTCGTGACAAGAAGAAGGTAGTGAGAGGAAACGAAAAGGGAATAAATATAGAGGAAATGAGCGTAAGAAGATAAGGAGATAAATGCATCTCGAAAGTCATTGGAGATGAAGCATTCACCGGGATAGGTAAAAGATAGGGAAGGAAACTTGCTCTATCACTTTCTGATAAACGATGACTGCTTTCGCGTTAAACGATTTGGGGTGAGGACGGAAATCGTAAGTCTGGTATTTGAACAGCCGTTCTCTGGAATTGGAGTCCAGTTTCTTACACACTGCGTCGCCAGTGGGAACCAACGATGGGAGGTGAAAAATATTAAACAATAGAAATGGTATAAATGGCAGAAACGAAAAGGAAGTGGGTCACACAAGGGACTGGAGAAAATTAAGGGTAAAATAGATGAGAGAGGAATGCGAAAAGAGGGAACAGGAAAATGAAGATTCAATTAATAATATACAAAAAATGATTTTCTTCTGCTGTAAAATTGTCCTCTCCACAACATTATCTCCAAATAACAACGGGCATTCAATAACCAACGCAACAAAATCTTTTTCTCTGGCAATTTCTATTTGAAAAACGTGAAACTTATTGTGGGACATCTTGGAATATTCCCGCTTCAGGCCCTATAGTTTTATGAAGTTCCGATAGATGGCGACGTTATACACAGGCTTCAAAATGATGTCTTCCTTTGGCAGAAAATCAGAACATCGCATGCATTCGTAGGGGCCTGCACAATTTCTATGGAAATCTAGGAGTGAACAAAAGCACGGTGAGTCGTTGGCGAGGCGTCTGTCACCATGAGAGCAAGATGGCGCAAATCTGTCCTATCTCCAGCGTACCGACCGGCCGCACCCATCTTTGACTCCTGCAACGTTGGAACTCACGGACACTCTTATTTGAGGTGATTGGCGGATCATAATCCAACACCTCGTTGCTCAACTGGACGTCTCCGTTGACAGTGCGACACACTCGTCTATCAGTTGGCGTATTCGAAGGTGTGTTCCAGCTGTGTTCAAAAATGGTTCAAATGGCTCTGAGAACTATGGGACTTAACATCTGAGGTCATCAGTCCCCTAGAACTTAGAACTACTTGAACCTAACTAACCTAAGGACATCACACACATCCATGCCCGAGGCAGGATTCGAACCTGCGACCGTAGCGGTCGCTCGGTTCCTGACTGAAGCGCGTAGAACCGCTCGGCCACCACGGCCGGCTCCTGCTGTATTCTTCGCCGCCTAACAGAAGACCAGAAAGAGCAATGAAGGACGATTTGTGCAAAATTGCTTGCGTGTTACGAGGCTGATCGTGACAACATCATCAAAGGCGACGAAGAATGGATGCATCACTTCGAACCGGAAAACGGTAATCCTTGGAGCGGCACCACACCATCTCTTTTCCGAAGAGAAAGTTCAAAGCTGAACCCTCAGCAGATAAAGTCGTGAGGACTGTCTTCTAGGACCCAGAAGGGGTTATTGTGTTCGATGTCCTCCCTTATGGTGTAACGATAAGTCTGAAGTGCATTTTGCAACCCCCAGGAAATAGGAGAAAAAGCTTCAGCGTGTTTATTGCCAGAAAATCGCAAACGAACCATTCCTTCTGCATGACAATGCAACGTCTAACACGTGTCTAAGCCCCCCCCCCCCCCGGGCGCTCACAAAATGTCATTGGTTGTTCCTCCCCATCCACCCTGCAGACCGGTTCTCGCAGCTCCCGACTTCACCTGTTTGGCCAAATGAAGGATTCTGCAGGGAGCCGTACATGGCTGATGGAGAGGTTATTGACACAGTCAGATGTTGGCTCCAACATCGGCCAGTAGAGTGGTACCATGCTGGCATACATGCCCTTCTAGCAAGATAGCGGAAGCCCACCGCATTAAACGAAGATTCTGCTGAAAAACGGTTTTGTAGCCATTAGAATGGGGAATGACATGGTGAACTGAAATCCTGAATTGAACCAACAAGCTTTTAGAAAAAAGAAAAAAAGGTTTTGCATTACCCTTTGAACGCCCCTCGAGCATCACCCGATCACCGCTGGTAGCTGTATAGCTGTTAACAGTACAATCACTAACCTAGATGATAATAGTTTAGGCTACCCTCTGGAATGTAATCATTGAAATAATCAACTTCATAATATTCCTTGTAAAAGAACGTTCTATATTCTCTTTTGTTGTAGTAGTGCAGAATAAAATAGTGCAGATTAACTACAAGACAATTAGAGCTTACTGGTTTTGAGTCTGCGAGGCAGTAAATGAACGCCTTATGAATGAATACTGCGCACAGAACTACTCATGCTGTAAATCGCATAGCCGGCCGTTGTGGCCGAATGGTCCTAGGCGCTTCAGTCCAGAACCGCGCTGCTGCTACGGTCGCAGGTTCTAATCCTGCATCGGGCATGGATGTGTGCGATGTCCTTAGGTTAGTTAGGTTTCATTAGCTCTATGTCTATTGGACTGATGACCCCAGATGTTAAGTCCCATAGTGCTAGAGCCTTTTTTTTAATTTATTTTTTGTAAATCGCTTACCAAACAAGGAATATCTCATTCATCGCATATTTCGCCGTACTTTAACTATCTGTCAAACTATATACAGGACCGTTAATTAAAATTATCTCTTGTGGATATTTTAGAACACGAGACTTTGTACTACCTGGAAACAAATACAGATCATTTCTACTAGTCACGAAATATTTATTTCAATAACCTTGTGTAGGAAAATTTTCAGGCAAACACTTCGAAGGGGCTACTGGCGACTCTTTGTATTTTTAAGGACTGCTGGAGCCATACTAATGACCTTGCTACACACAGTTTAAGAAACTCCGTAACAAAGTTACCACGCTTCCTGTTTGGAAGGCTTTCCTTCTGGTTATACTTCTAGCTTTTGTTCAAAGTTACAGTAACGTCTCTATCACTTTGAAAAGAAATTTACGTTGAGTGTGGTAGTATAAGACGGTCAACTTTTAACAGAAATGCAATTCACACTGAAATTATTTTATTTTAGAAATTGTAATTATTATGCTCATTCATAGCTAACGAAAGACAACCGGTATTGTACAGAAGACTCGCGGTATGATCTAGTCAGTTCATTTTACACTTGGCTGTACGTGAATGGCTACTAAGTCTTGACTTAGTAACCAGTCACATATCGCTACCTGTTTAAGATCCTTACTTTCATATTTCATGAAGCCCGAAGTTTCTTCCACAGCTATAATCTTTTGTAAGAGCCTATGGATTCTTCATACAGAGGTTTCTCTCTGCGACATCTGCGCGTAAAACATCTTTGGTTTACTTGTCGTGTCAGATCTGGGTCAAAATCTCGAGGTTTGGATGAAGTCCACCAAATTCTTTGTCAAGTAATAGCTGTCAGCTGTTCCTCACGAATGAACTGGGAAGATTTCGACGAAATCGAAGAGTTTTATTTAGATTTGATGCAACAGGCTCAGTCTGTATTGTTGCCGTACGAATGGTGAGTTGCAACTCAACGTTTTCAGCATTACGTCCTTAACTTTCGTCCAAAGTACCGCTGATTCCATTTTCATCATTAATGGCAAAAACCTAGTACTTACCAAATGATGCACAGAGAACTAAGTGAGACGAACTATTCACATGGATGAAAGTAAACATCAAACCGTGTTTTCATTCCTATTAAATGAAGCTAAATACAAATTGTCCTTACATTTGGTCGCGGCAGCGACGGCTACCATGGACACACATCCATGACCGACATCGAAAGATGGAATTATGGTATTAGTAAATTTGAACATCAGAGAATTGTTGTTGTTTGAATCTCTTTGCAATATCGTAATGTATGCTGTGTGTTGCGTATGTTTATGGCATGAAAGCTAAAATTCACTATTCATGAAACATGACAGTACACACATAGACTACAGAAGATGAAAGAAAGGACGAAAGTAAGAGACTGGTGACACTGCATAAGTAACGCAATAGAGCGAAAACCTGTGAGCTACTCTTATAAATTTCTACACAAAATAAATGTGTTGAGCCCAAGTAATTGTTTCGATTTAGGTACGAAAGTCTGGAGCCTGCTTCTCACAATTTTGTCTTTCCTTGGAAGGCTAATGTTCAAAAAACCTGCGGAATGGTTTACATCCATATGTACAGCTTCAATAAAACTCTTCAGCGGATGTGACCGCATTGTCAGTAAGCAAAACTGTCCGATGTTTCGGCGGCTGTTACAAATGGCTTTCCTCAGGGTGTTTTGCTGACTTTGCAGCAGTGTCCGAAATGTCGGAGAATTTTACATACTGTCAGTGCTGTCACATAGCCCGAAGAGTTTTATTAAAAGTGACAACGGCCACAGAAGCCTACTCCTGTGTGTCCGTGTAATGTACAAAAAAGTGGAGATCTGTTTTATATGCGGTTTCCACTGAATGAACGCAGTTTCATTCGCCCCTGGTACAGGGCGTTGCTATTTCCTTCCTTGATTTACAGAAATGTTAAGATATTTTCATGATGTATTTTCCTACGGTATCTTTATCGCTGCTACAGCCTCAGCTCCATTTGTCATCAAAAGAGGAAGAAGATTAAAAAAAAATTAATCAGTCTCACTTTGGTTATACGCGAGACTAGCAGCTAGTCCAATGCGATCGTAAAAATAAGTGTACAATTTTAAATGATGAACTGCGAAAGAGCAAATACACAGATGAGTTAACAAAATATTTAAGGAGTCATCTCCATTTTATAATGACAACATTTAGCATTTGACTTCAGTTTTCCTAGATGCAAATTCCTAGTGCTGCAACCAAAGCTTAGTATATATTAATGAACAAAATAAATTTCCTGAATTTTTCTGCATTTTTGGTTTCTGCAGGCAGAACTGTCCCGATCACTTAAGGGCTTTTGGGTTACTGTAATCATTATTTCTGTAATGAAGATTAAAGGAGCATAATTTGTACATTACTAGGCGATAAAATATAAAAAAGTCAGTGAAGTTGCAGTTTTTCGAAATTCTAAGCTTTAGTAAATATCCGTTTACAGATTTTCATTTTTGCCTGTCATCGACTCATAATGTATAACTAACACCTCTCACAATAGCCGAAATGTCATTACAAACTGAGGGAATGACCAGTCACTGGAATCAGTCACAGCCACTAAATATGTGAGAGTATGCGCAAGGAGAGACGTAAGTGGAACGCAAATGTAATAGTAGAAAAGGCAGATGATAGACGGAGATTCACTGGAAGAATCCTCAGTCCACCGATGAATAGCTTAGCTTAAAAACCTTCATCCGAGCAGCACCTGATTATGCCATTATCAGTCTGGGACCACTGCGAAATACGACTGAAAGATGAAATTCCGCAGACTCAAAGAAGAGCAGCACATTTCCCCTTAAGTTCGTTTAGCGTCGCAGTACCAAGGTTGGTTACTTTATGCTGTTCTGTATTTTAAAATGTTGGAAAATTATTTATTGTTTTTAATGATTTCTTATACGAGATTCCGTAATTGTTTTAAACTTTTCAGTGAAAGTGACAGTTCACAACGAATGTCATATTAATATTTAGTGGTTCAGGACCTTTATTGCACCCTTACAGGTCCTGAGAAAGTATGTTATGAAAAAAAGTCAATGAAAATTAAAGAAATTTGTATTTTTTAAATTTTCTTTTGCTTTGGTCGTAAAGTACTCGTACCCTCCGTGTATACTGTACGGAAAATGAGTTATTATTGCTAATATTGAGCTAAAAGATATTGTCAGGTGGTGGATCCTACTTATACATCGTCTAGAAAGTATGTTGTTAATAAAAGTTAACAACGGTTAACAACTCGTTTGTGGTGGGCATAAAGTATACTCCTTCCCTCTCATATATTTATACATCTTATGTAAAACGCGTTGATGCTGCTAGTGTTAATAGGCGCGAAAGCATCAGAGAACTGATCGACGAACTCGAGTATCGGAAGGTGTAATAAATGATTCGTATATATATATATATATACTGTTTTATCCACAAATGGTACCACAGACAGAATTTAAAAAAAGAAAAATTTGTATGTTTGTTGAGAGTTATTTTGCGTGAACGAGCGCAATGGCCCCCTACAGATAAGGAACAATTATTGTCTACCACCGGTCATTGTGATAACCTTTTTCTAAGTTAAGCATAGTCTTCATGAGTTTACAGAGGTGCTCCCATATGACGTAATAGAAAGAAGAAAGGCAAAAGTAAACAAGCTTCATTGTCAGTGATAGAACGTTTTTGACGTAGAGAAGAGAGCAGAAGTCAGCTTCTGTAATCGGTTTCGAATGTATGGAGTACGGAGTTGTCAGTGGATGAAGGAGCGTGGCGCGCGCGGCGTGCGATCGCGTACTCACCGCGCGTAGTGCGCGCAGGGTCGGCAGAGCGCCCTCACAGGTGCGCTACGCGGCGGCTACTGCCGTCCGGCCGCCTCGGCGCGCCGAGGAGCGCCGCTGCGTGCACGGCGCATGCGCCGGCCGCAGCCCATGTCATTCGCGCCGTCCCTGCCTTACTTCCCTCACAGTAGCCACAACCCGCGGCGCCTTCACTCTGCGGCTTACCTGCTTCCAGGGGCACGGAAAAAAATGCTTTCGTTTGCGACTGCTATCATTCTACTCATCTGGGTGACCAAGGGCATCTCGAATACTATTGCAATGGCGCACCGGCCGGAATGGCCGTGCGGTTCTAGGCGCTACAGTCTGGAGCCGGGCGACCGCTACGGTCGCAGTTTCGAATCCTGCCTCAGGCATAGATATGTGTGATGTCCTTAGGTTAGTTAGGTTTAATTAGTTCTAAGTTCTAGGCGACTGATGTCCTAAAACGTTAAGCCGCATAGTGCTCAGAGCCATTTGAACCTCATTTTTTGCAATGGCGCTTTAACTGTCCAAAAGCAATTCGGACTTCAGCTGACGAGAAAAATCTGTCGCTCAGCTCACCTGTTTGTCAAAAATGTTCAAATGTGTGTGAATTCCTAAGGGACCAAACTGCTTAGGTCATCGGTCGGTACTCTACTTAAACTAACGTACGCTAAGAACAACACACACACTCATGCCCTAGGGAGGACTGGCGGGAGGGGCTGCTCCTCGCGGCTTCTGTTCATCCATGCCATAATTTGTCAACTTAAAATTAGTGAAAAAAATCGCAATTTCAAGAGGGAGCTGTGTGTGTCTCTACATGTTAACGATAAGTCTCCTAGTTTCTTCACAAGGCTCCATGCTTTTCTGCTAGAGCGTCTAAAACCCAGTTTTTCAATGGTGTTCCTCCACTTGACCCATCTAGCTTCGTCCAGGCTATGCGGGAGATAATGTGCGACTTCAGATCTTCCGTTCTTCTCGTAGTCCTCATAAAGCCGTTCCTAGCTTGGCTGGATAGATAGTTTTCTAACAGACAGGATGCAGTATGTCGTCCTGAACGGGGTGACTCAACAGGAAGAAGTGTAACTTCAGGTGTGCTCCAGGGCAGTGTAATGGGTTTGCTCCTTTTAACGATTTACATAAACGATCCGATTGATGGTATTGACGGCGACATTAGACTGTTTGTCGATGATGCTATAGTCTACAGGAAAGTAGTATCACACGAAAGTTCTGAACAAAAAAATGTGTGTGAAATGTTATGGGACTTAACTGCTAAGGTCATCAGTCCCTAAGCTTACACACTACTTAACCTAAATTATCCTAAGGACAAACACAGACACCCATGCCCGAGGGAGGACTCGAACCTCCGCCGGGACCAGCCGCACAGTCCATGACTGCAGCGCCTAAGCCCGCTCGGCTAATCCCGCACGGCCAAAGTTGTGAACAAATCAATGAGGATTGGCAGAAAATAAATGCGTAGTGTAATGACTGACAGTTATCTCTCAATATTAGTAAGTGTAACCTACTGCGTATAACAAGTCGAAAATCCTCATTAATGTACGAGTACAAAATAAACGTCCAGTCTTTGGAAGCCATAACATCCATAGAGTATCAGAGTGTGGCTATTCGAAATGATCTCAAATGGAATTATCAGATTACACAAGTAACGAGCAAGGCGAACTCTAGATTGCGGATTATTGGTAGAATCCTGAAGCGATGCAGTCCTTCAACAAAGGAAATAGCTTACAATATATTAGTTCCTCCTGTCTTAGAGTATTGTTCGTCTGTATGGGACCCTTACCAGTTGGGTCTGATTCAAGAGAGTGAGAAGGTCCAAAGAAGAGCGGCAAGTCTCGTGACTGGTACATTTAGGCATCGCGAGAGCTTTACAAATCTCATAGAAAGTTTGAAGTGGGACACACTTGTAGGTAGACGGGGCGTTAAGCGGAAGGGGCTGCTCACTAAATTCCGAAATCTGATCTTCGCCGAGGATGAAGAGCATATACACTCCTGGAAATTGAAATAAGAACACCGTGAATTCATTGTCCCAGGAAGGGGAAACTTTATTGACACATTCCTGGGGTCAGATACATCACATGATCACACTGACAGAACCACAGGCACATAGACACAGGCAACAGAGCATGCACAATGTCGGCACTAGTACAGTGTATATCCACATTTCGCAGCAATGCAGGCTGCTATTCTCCCATGGAGACGATCGTAGAGATGCTGGATGTAGTCCTGTGGAACGGCTTGCCATGCCATTTCCACCTGGCACCTCAGTTGGACCAGCGTTCGTGCTGGACGTGCAGACCGCGTGAGACGACGCTTCATCCAGTCCCAAACATGCTCAATGGGGGACAGATCCGGAGATCTTGCTGGCCAGGGTAGTTGACTTACACCTTCTAGAGCACGTTGGGTGGCACGGGATACATGCGGACGTGCATTGTCCTGTTGGAACAGCAAGTTCCCTTGCCGGTCTAGGAATGGTAGAACGATGGGTTCGATGACGGTTTGGATGTACCGTGCACTATTCAGTGTTCCCTCGACGATCACCAGTGGTGTACGGCCAGTGTAGGAGATCGCTCCCCACACCATGATGCCGGGTGTTGGCCCTGTGTGCCTCGGTCGTATGCAGTCCTGATTGTGGCACTCACCTGTACGGCGCCAAACACGCATACGACCATCATTGGCACCAAGGCAGAAGCGACTCTCATCGCTGAAGACGACACGTCTCCATTCGTCCCTCCATTCACGCCTGTCGCGACACCACTGGAGGCGGGCTGCACGATGTTGGGGCGTGAGCGGAAGACGGCCTAACTGTGTGCGGGACCGTAGCCCAGCTTCATGGAGACGGTTGCGAATGGTCCTCGCCGATACCCCAGGAGCAACAGTGTCCCTAATTTGCTGGGAAGTGGCGGTGCGGTCCCCTACGGCACTGCGTAGGATCCTACGGTCTTGGCGTGCATCCGTGCGTCGCTGCGGTCCGGTCCCAGGGTGACGGGCACGTGCACCTTCCGCCGACCACTGGCGACAACATCGATGTACTGTGGAGACCTCACGCCCCACGTGTTGAGCAATTCGGCGGTACGTCCACCCGGCCTCCCGCATGCCCACTATACGCCCTCGCTCAAAGTCCGTCAACTGCACATACGGTTCACGTCCACGCTGTCGCGGCATGCTACCAGTGTTAAAGACTGCGATGGAGCTCCGTATGCCACGGCAAACTGGCTGACACTGACGGCGGCGGTGCACAAATGCTGCGCAGCTAGCGCCATTCGACGGCCAACACCGCGGTTACTGGTGTGTCCGCTGTGCCGTGCGTGTGATCATTGCTTGTACAGCCCTCTCGCAGTGTCCGGAGCAAGTATGGTGGGTCTGACACACCGGTGTCAATGTGTTCTTTTTTCCATTTCCAGGAGTGTATTATTACCACCAACTTTCAAATGACCCAATGATCACCATTCGAAGATAAGGGAAATTAGAGCTCGTATTGAGGCTTTCAGACAGTTGTTTTTCCCTAGCGCGATCCACGAGTGGAACAGAAGGGGAGACATACGAGTTTGGCGCGAATTGTGCACTCCGCCATACACCGCTTGGTGGCTAGCGTAGTATATATGTAGATGTAGATCCTAGGACTGTGTCTTTCAGCGGTCTTTATAACAGTGTCCGCGATTTTTGGTAATGCTGAGGATGAGGGGGTATGAATTGTATTGAGTCCAGGTCTCTAAAAGAGTCAGACCAGTCAGCTTTGGAGAAAGTCCACCAGGGCAGTGGAGAAGTAAGGATCACGGGGATCTGTATGTCCATCTCAAGAATGACTGGTCTGTGCGGGAAGTGTTAAATGATGTGACGTTTAATAGGGACTGGCTCAGCCCTCGGGCCAGTGGAAACAAAACAAAGGTCTGGTTTGTCTCCGACCTGCATCTGGCTGATTTGAAAGTTGCCATGTCTTTGTTGCTATAAATTAGGTGCGTGTTCTGCACCTCAGCCCATTCCATAATCCTGAGCCCGTCTGTGCCGTTTTCTCTGTACTTCCATTCAGTATGGAGGCTATTAAAATCACCAGCAGCAGGGCAGGGTGGCCCACGAGTGGAGGCTGATTTGCTGGCCAGGAAACGGTGAGGTGTTTGTAGATGTTAACGATGGTTAACTCTCCCACTTTTATATTAGTGTTATGGGTATTATTGCTGTCAGATGTGGAGACAAGTTTCACATAGTCAATATTTGTCTTTGCGTAGCAAGCAGTGTCATAGTTTCGGTGGTATGTAGCGCCAGTCAATCTGTACCCTAGAATTTTTCCTCTCGACTGGGGCTGTGCTTCGTCTGCAGTGAGTGTTTCTTGTATTAAAAGGATGTCAGTGTCGTGGTCTAAACTAAACCAAGTATTACACCAGACCAAATTGCCAACATTATAGTCAAAACGTCTAGAGCACCTGTCGATAAAGAACACTCACGTAAAATAAAGGAGGAACTAAACACATTAAAAAGAAACAGACCTGAACAAGAAGACTTGACAAAACCGTTCAGTCACAGAAACGCTACAGACCCTACAAGGCATAAGAAACGGCAAAGCCCTTGGTCTCGACAACATACACCCAGAGTTCCTAACACACTTTGGACCAAAAACAAAATAATAGCTGACGACATTTTTACTCACACATACTCCAGCAAAGAGTTTTACCAAAAGAATTTAAGAGGGCAAAGATCATTCTCATCCTCAAACCAGGAAAGCCAGACGATAAACCAGAAAGTTATAGACCCATCGCTCTCTTAAATGTAGCATATATATTTCTTGAGCGTCTCCTATACAACAGATTAAATCCAAACATACTGCTATCTCTGTCTATCGACCAAGCCGGCTTCAGACCCAACCGAAACTACAAGGATCGGGTCCTCGTGTTAATCACCTTCAATGAGCGGGGCTATGAAAAACGCCTGTGAACTGGCGCAGTTTTGGTCACTTTGAAAGCAACATATGATACAGTCTGGAGAGAGGATCTAACATATAAAATCCTGAAACTTTTTTTTTTGGTCATCAGACTTCTGACTGGTTTGATGCGGCCCGCCATGAATTCCTCTCCTGTGCTAACCTCTTCATCTCAGAGTAGCACATGCAACTTCCGTCCTCAGCTATTTGCTGGATGTATTCCAAGCTCTGTCTTTCTCTACAGTTTTTACCCTCTACAGCTCCCTCTAGTACCATGGAAGTCATTCCCTCGTGTCTTAACAGATGCTCTATCAGCCTGTCCCTTCTCCTTATCAGAGTTTTCCACATATTCCTTTCCAGATCTGCAAAGAGCCTCCTCATTTCTTACCTTATCGGTCCATCTAATACTCAACTTTCGTCTATAGCACCAAATCTCAAATGCTTTTCTGTTCCGGTTCTCGCGCAGTCCATGTTTCACTACAATGCTGTACTCCAGACGTACATTCTCAGAAAGTTATTGCTCAAACTGAGGCCGATATTTGATGTTAGTAGCCTTCTCTTGGCCAGAAATGCTCTTCTTGCCATTGCTAGTATGCTTTTCATGTTCTCCTTGCTCCCTCTGTCTTTGGATATTTTACTGCCTAGGTAGCAGAATTTCTTAACTTGACCTACTTCGTGACCATAAATCCTGATGTTCGTTTTCTCGCTATACTCACTTCCACTACATTTCATTATCTTCCTGTTTCTTCGATTTACTCTCAGTCCATACACTGCACTCATTAGACTTCACTCCGTTCAGCAGGTCATGTAAATCTTCTTCACTTCCACTCAAGATAGCAATCTCATCAGCGAATAGTGTCGTTGATATCCTTTCACCATGAATATTAATTCCATTCCTGAACCTTTCTTTTATTTGAATCATTGATTCCTCGATGCACAGATTGAAGAGTAAAGGTTAAATGTTACATCGTTGTCTTAGACCCTTTTTAATACGATCACTTCGTTATTGGTAGTCCACTCCTAAAAGCTACAAGATGTAAAAGTTGACGTCTCTTTTAGAGAAAATGTTGTCAGAGTCTTGGCAATCTCAATGGATGGCTCTTTCAGCAAATCAAAACTCCTGAGTAATGATCTCCCCTAAGGATCAGTGCTTGGTCCCCTGCTGTTCAATCTCTATGTAGCCGACCTATCAACTACCGCATCAAGAAAATTTATTTACGTAGATGGCAGCAGTTTTGCTTACCAACATACTACTATGACTGCTATAGAATAGACTCTCACCCAAGATCTGGAATTGATGGCTGAATACTTCAGGAAATGGCGACTAAACCCAAGCGCACTTAAAATGGAGACATCATGCAACCTATCAAAACTGGTCACAAAACTGAGATCCCAAAAGAATATCCTCCACAAACTAGCGGGAACGACCTAAGGGTCTGGTGCAGGAACACTCCGTACCACCACTCTACACTTGGTCTACTCAACAGCTGAATACTGCGCATCGGTGTGGATAAACACCCCGCACGTGGGAAAAGGAGATGTGGTGCTGAAACAGACGATACGAATAATTGCTGGAGCTGACAAAATCACTACACTCTACTGGCTACCAGTCCTCAGTAACATCGAATCGCCTTATATACGACGATTCAACATACTCGTAAGAGAGTTTGAAAAGATCTCTGGTAATACAGCACTGCCAATCCACCAGTACCTTACTCTATTTAGAAGACTCAAATCCAGAAATCTTTGTGTGAAGACTGCACAGCAACTTCTGAACAAAAACTACAATGGCGTTGAATTCTGGCGAACGGACTGGAGACACAGAAACAATACAAGATGGCATCTTTATTTGAGACACCCACCCATCCAGCAGGCCTCCACCTCCCAAGGAATACCGGGTAACACTGAACACAATACGCACAGGCCACATGGCCGATGCGGATCCTCGATGTACAGATGGAACTTGAGAGCTGACCATGGGTGCGACTGTAGTGCCAAAGAACAAACCATCCACCACATCGTCAGCGAGTGGTGAGGGCGTTCACTGGCACTGAGGACGACTTCCTGAGGGCAACACCACAAGCTGTTTAGTGGCTGCAGAATGTAAAAGTGGAATTGTGGTTGCTGAAAATAATGGAATCTGAACTTTATGTAATCTTATTGTTTTGTAGTGTAGTTATACATTTATTGTTATGTACCAGTGTTCAATTTACATTCTTTTATTATATTTAACAATGTACATTCTCTTTTATGCTGTTCCCAATGTAGTGTGTCATGCTATAAGCTAAATAAATAAATAATAACGATGAGTCTAGTAAAATTTCACGCCAGTCACGTGAGTGGCAACAGAAGCGCCACTATGAGGATACACATCAAAATACACGCTGTAACGTTCGTGAGCGTTGGTTATCTTTCAGACCGGACGTGGTGAGTTGATATTAGTCAAGAATGCCTTTAAGGTGACATACACGACGTTATCAAGACCGCATTGAGTTTTAATGGTACCGTGGAAAAGGGCTACGAGGAGCTTGCTGCTACTTCTCCGATACTGTAGAAAGTCGCGGCATGAATGTAGCCACTGTACATGACTGCTGGTAACCGTGATCACGAGAATGTACGGTCGCAAGAAGATCGAAAGGGGAGACCATCGTATTCGGCGTATGGCACTGCACATCGAACTACATCTGCAGCAGCCATTTTAGCAGAGTTGACCTCAGAATGACACAACGAACGGTTACAAATCGGTTACTTCAAGGACAGCTCCGATACAGACTCCCTGTAGCGTGCATTTCACTGAACGCCAACCACCAAAAATTGTGACTTCAACACTGTCAAGCGAGAGCTCATTGGAGAGCAGGATGAAGATCTGTTGTCTCTTGATGAAAGCTGGTTGTGCCTCGGTGCCAGTGATAGCCCTGTTTTGGTTAGGAGGCCAGTTGAGAGCCTGCAACCTACCTGTCCGCGTGCTGGACACACTAACCCTACACCTCAAGTTATGAACTGGGGAACGATTTCGTATTACAGCAGGAGCACCCTTGTGGTTATCCCACGCACCCTCACTGTAAATTTGTACCTCAGTCTGGTGATTTGACGTGTTGTGCTTCCATTCGAGAGACCATATCAGGGATTGTTTTCCAACAGGATAACGCTTGCCCTCATACTGCTGTTGTATAGTGTGCTCTACAGAGTGTCGGTATGTGGTCTTGGCCTGTTCTATCACCAGTTATGCCTCCAATTCAACACGTTTGGGGCATCGTCGGACATCATCCTCAACTAGCATTAACCGTCCCTGGATTGACCGACGAAGAGCAGCAGGCATGGAGCTCAATCCCACAAACTGACATCCAGTACCTGTACAATACAATTCATGCACGTTTACATACTTGATTTCAACTTTCTGGCTGTTACCCTGCAATGTTAATCACTTAAATACTTTGGCTAAACGAATAAGTTCTCTAAATTTCATTACTGTACGTTAATTATTTTTTTGTTGTTGCGATTTTTTCCGTCAGTGTATGTCATCCTTGACTGTAATAATACACCGTCAGTAAGTAAAAAATCAACTTAATGTAGTTGACACGCAAGAAATGTCAAATTGAAAATGTTCAAATGTGTGTGAAATCTTATGGGACTGCTAAAGTCATCAGTCCCAAAGCTTACACACTACTTAACCTAAATTATCCTAAGGACAAACACACACAACCATGCCCGAGGGAGGACTCAAACCTCCGCCGTGACAAGCCGCACAGCCCATGACTGCAGTGCCTTAACCCACTCGGCTAATCCCACGCGGCCGTCAAATTCGTATGAAGTTTACTACATTTATTGCCATGCTAAGAATGGGGCCAAAGAGCAACTGCAGGAAGCAGAGGTACCGGCAGTCACAACGCGATGAATATAGAGCTACCGTAGTGCGTTTATCACTCAGATCGCGGTTTGAAGTTGGTTGCTTGTTGGAACATCCTTACATGCGTCGTGTAAGAAGAAGAACGGCCTATCAGCACGTACTGAAATCCGACGTAGGCAACTTAGTGGGCTGTACGGTTGCAGTTTATTTGTCCTCACCTTGATCGCTACTATCTTGAGAATAAGGAATGGATGTGTTCAGGATGGTCATAGCCTATGCCATGGAGGATCTCAAGGGCCCCACGCAAATAGCGCCAAAGGGGACAGTCGTTTACAGTCGGTCGTGTAGTTTCGTTTGTGGCTGTTTACTTCCTTTCAACCAATACTTTTTAATTCCGCTAAATTTTAAGGAAAAGGGGAAAAATTTCTCATGAAATTTGTGGTATCCTGCTGTGGCTGAAAAGACGAGGATATCATACAAATATACAGAGCAGAATGACGGCTCCTGCAGCACAGAATCAATGAACCTCTGACATGATTGAGCGGCAATGTGCAAACCAAATGTCATACGAGGAATTCCGAATAAGCTGAAAGGAATGAAACTGGTGTGCCATCAATCATGCCTCCCTCCCTGTGCTGGATGGTCGGGTTATCAGTGAATACCGGTCAAGCAACTCGAAGTATCTACCTTGTGCTACCTGCACTAGCTTGGTGTTTTGAATCACTGCACTGCAGCGGAATTAAGCAGTAGAAAGTCTGGTGTCACCATCAACAAACGGCGCATTTGCTCCGTCAGGTAACAGTTGCTAACATGCCAGAAAGTCCGCTCCGATTCTAGGCTCTGAGAAATCTGGAACAATAAATTCCAGACGAAGGCTCGATGCAGCCTCAAGTCCAGGTGAATAAATTTCATATTGTTCGTGGCTATGGCTGTTAACGAGCTGCTAGCAGAAAGGCAGTGGAATGTTATTGGCATGGAGTCATAGGGTAAGGACTGTGGGAAAGTGCATAGATCTAAGCCCACATCCAAAAGGAATTTCTGTGCGGCTTTCCGGTCACTAATAAACAGTGGTGGAAATCAGTATAAATGCAGGGTTCCTACATAAGTAATATGTCAATGTCGGAAGCATACATGTATAGAATTTATTATAAAAGTAGTAGATACATATAAGACAATTTTCGTGGAATTATATATTTTCCCTCACAAAACGAGTAACAAAATAAAGCTTTTGCATTTCTTGTCTGAAAACTGGAGTAAAGGTACTCACCGTCCTGTTCTGTCATTGAATAGTTAGTAACTATGAACAAACTGCGTTTAATTAATAAATATTTGTGAGCCATATCACGAATCGACGTATCGCACCAGGCTTTCGTGTGCAATTATCTTTGCCTGGAGGAAGAAGTCCTTGGTCTCCTCACTCTCTCTGACAGTGTGCCATGGAGGCAGGTGGTTCTGAACTCGAATGCTCACCAGCGTGCGGAGCACCTGGTGGTTTGGTGTTGTCAGCTGTGCTTTCAACGGTGGGTGTGTGTGCCGCAATCCGCTGTAGTTAGTGGTATCGTGGGAAGAGGGATCTTTTCCACTGCAGTCGACGGAGCGCTGCTGCAGACCCCCATCTGAGCCAGAGCTCTGATCTGCGTGCCACCATGGGACTGCAGGCTGCACGTTGACGTCTCTCCTTCAATAGCCGATGAGGAGCTTCAAGTTTTTGATTTCATTAAGCAGTGCAGCAGTGCTGTTGTAACTGCAGTTATGGCACGTTGTACCAACCGAGTGACTTACAAGGCCGGCCGAAGTGGCCGTGCGGTTCTGGCGCTGCAGTCTGGAACCGCGAGACCGCTACGGTCGCAGGTTCGAATCCTGCCTCGGGCATGTATGTGTGTGATGTCCTTAGGTTATTTAGGTTTAACTAGTTCTAAGTTCTAGGGGACTAATGACCTCAGAAGTTGAGTCCCATAGTGCTCAGAGCCATTTGAACCATTTTTTTGACTTACAAGGTGCGCTAACTTGGGTAATCCTCGTTAACTGGCCAGACCTCTGACAGATGCCAATACTCACTAATTATCACCTTGTTATTTAAATCTTTTAATACGTTTGGTAAGGTTCACCTTCCCATTGTAAAACATCCTTCTGAATACGTGCTTGCTATATTGCGTTAGTTCTTTGACGAGAAGAGTGGAGAAGGGCATTTAATCTGACATTCAGAAAATTTTGCCATCGCAAGCATTGCAAAGTTTGGTGTGACTTTTGATGCTCCAACTACGTTCTTCACGCCAGTCTTATGGTATTCGCCCTGTCTAGGCTGTCTTAGTGTAAACAGAATTCTCTATTTAAGGCCGGTATTATGGGTCTTGCAATGAAAAATATTCTATTTTGTCGAAAGTCGACATGTTGAGAAACGTGGCTGTTGTACTAAGGTGCTGTGTGCTGCGTGTGTAATTAAGATGATGAGGTTGAAAGTGACGTCCATTGACTGGAATAGCACTCACATAGTGCATATTGAAAAGTGTATTACGCTTGCGCTCGAAAACATAAACGCACGAATATTTCGTCAGGCAGAACTACATAGCTCTGCAGCAAACGAATAACAAAAACAAAACTAGGTCCAACTTAGAATGCTTGTAACTGCCATCTGAAGATGGATTTGTAAAGAAAAATCCAAAACCGGTCATGGTCTGAAGATCATAAACCTTTTTAAACCATACATGTGGCTGGTAGCTGTTTTTTATAAATTATAAACCTCAGAAAAATATTCTTCTTCACGTAAATGAGGAAAAATTTTATTCACTTATTGTAGCTCTCTGTTATATAATCTGGTACCAGGAATTCTACTTGTCCTTTCTTATATTGTAAAACAGTGTTGTATTGAAGTAAGGGATGCAGTTAACCCATAAATTTAATTTTCAGTGTGTGAGATTCAGCTGTTTGTTGTCACTTTATATTGTGTGTATTAATTTAATTTTGTTTGTAATAATACTCTGGTGTACCTTTTAGAGCCAGTTAATTTGGGTTTATGGAGTGCGTTCTTGTGAAGAGTCACGGGTTCTACTGCCCAGTGCGAACTACTTTCAATACCAAAAGGTTGCACCTATTATTTAGTAAGGATTTCACATTCAATTTTCTTAAACAGTTTTTGTATGGTCGAAAGTTCCGCCTTCAGATTTCTTATTATAGTTGTAGTGCAAGTCCTTTCTGAAAACATTCTTTAAACTGGTTTAAATGTGACTGGATATTTTCAGTTAAGGTTCAGTAGTATGTACATTGTTCCAAGGATTGCTGAAAGTTATTAAGAGTAGTTTTTTTTTTTACTCCTGAGCCATAAGGGAATCTCTGACGCCAATGATTCTCTTTCTAGCTCGGCCGTCAATCCAGGTTGTTCTGGCAGGCGTGTTTTCTCTTTGGTTTTCCTCTTCAGGCCGCTATTTAAGGACGACACTTCCAGCGATGTGACTTCCTCCACTTGCACTCCCTCCACCTCCTTTCCCAATGCAACTTCCAGCATCTACCCCTCCCGGATGATGAGCTTCGTCCTGACGTCTACCCTTCATACCAACTCTAACCCCACCTTCCTCCTGCCTCCTCCTCAGGGCTCCCCCTCTTCCCCCTACCTTCTCCTGAGCGGCTTTCCCCCTCCTAAGCCCTCTCAGTGGCTCTGCACTTCCTCCTGCCTTGTCTTCCCTCTTCATCTCCCACCCTGCCCGTCTCCTGCCTCTTAGTGTACTCCTTGTCCCCCTCTTTTCCTCTACCTCCCTCCCCCCATCAACCCTCCCCTCTTTTTTCCTTCTCCTTGGCCTCCAATCCTTCGGCAGGTCTCTGCCACCGAGTTTTATTCTTTGTGAGTGTTCCATCATTTTCAGTGGTTTGTTTTTTAAGTGTCTCGCTCTGTGTGATTTTTATACTGTGGCTGACTTTTAACTTGTTTTTGACTCCAGTGATTTTAAGTATGCAACGAATTTCCAGCTATGTTCTTTCAACTTTATGTCGACTTTTTAATTGTCCCCATCATCCCTGTATTAGTGTATATTTTAACTCTCATCATCTCTATTTACTGTATTTTATGTCCCCCTTTTTCCCCCATTTTTTATGTAAGAATTTCCGTTGAAGCCATTTGGCTGAAGAGTGATGGAGGGCGCCACTGCCAGCCCTCCGCTGCCCATATGGGGTAGGGGAATGAAATTACAATAAAAGAAAAAAAACAACAATGAGAATCCCGTTTTTGTGCTCCGTGGCGTTAGAGGTCGTGCTTGCCTTTTGTATAGGTGTAGGTTTTAGTGTGGAGTCTTGAGGTTACTGTTACATGGAGTGTTGGTTGCTTGCAGCGCCATGTTATGATTTCAGAACTGTGTTGGCGCCAGGCTGGTGGTGATGGGCTCTAATATACCAGCAAGATTGTACATTGTACAACTTGATGCTAGATGCATATGTACGCTATGTGGAGAGTCGCAGCCTGCTGCTACTAATGGTGGGCACACAAAATTTTCTTTGAAGTAGCATTGGTGATCATTCTGATCGTAATTTATGTTCACAGTGGGAAACAGTGTGTAACTATGGTTATCCCCACTAACGCGGAAATAAGAATTCGCTCTTAGTTACGGTAGATATACACAACTGGCCATTATAATTGCTACACCAAGAAGAAATGATAAACGGATATTCATTGGACAGATATATTATACTAGAACTGACATGTGATTACATTTTCACGCACTTTGGGTGCATAGATCCTGATAAATCAATACCGGTACCTAGAACAAACACCCCTGCCCGTAGTAACGGCCTTGATACGCCTGGGCATTGAGTCAAACAGAGTTTGGATGGCTTGTACAGGTACAGCTGCCCATGCAGACGTTTTCAGTTGGTGAGAGATCTGCAGAATGTGCTGCTCAGGGCAGCAGTCGAACATTTTCTGATTCCAGTATGGCCCGTACAGGACCTGCAACATGCGGTCGTGCATTATCCTGCTGAAATGTGGGGTTTCGCAGGGATCGAATGAAGGGTAGAACCACGGGTCGTAACACATCTGAAATGTAGCATCCACTGTTCAAAGTGCCGTCAATGCGAACAAGAGGTGACCGAGACGTGTAACCAATGGCACCCCATACCATCACGCCGGGTGATACGCCAGTATGGCGATGACGAATACACGCTTCCAATGTGCGTTCACCGCGATCTCGCCAAACACAGATGCGATCATCATGATGCTGTAAACAGAACCTGGATTCATGCGAAAAAATGATATTTTGCCTTTCGTCCACCCAGGTTCGTCTTGAGTACACCATCGCATGCACTTCTGTCTGTGATGCAACGTCAAGGGTAACCGCAGCCAGGGTATCTGAGCTGATAGTCCATGCTGCTGCAAACGTCGTCGGACTGTTCGTGCAGATGGTTGTTGTCTTGCAAACGTCCCCATCTGTTGACTCAGGGATCGAGACGAAGACGGACGATCCGTTATAGCCATGCGGATAAGATCTCTGTCATCTTGACTGCTAGTGATACGTGGCCGTTGGGATCCAGCACGTCGTTCCGTATTACCCTTCTGAACCTACCGATTCCATATTCTGCTAACAGTCATTGGATCTCGACCAATGCGAACAGCAATGTCGCGATAGGATAAACCGCAATCACGATAGGCTACAATCCGACCTTTATCAAAGTCGGAAACGTGATGGTACGCATTTCTCCTCCTTACACGAGGCATCACAACAACGTTTCACGAGGCAACGCCGGTCAACAGATGTTTGTGTATGAGAAATCGGTTGGAAACTTTGATGTCAGCACGCTGTAGGTTTTGCCACTGGCGCCAATCTTGTGTGAATGCTCTGAAAAGCTAATCACTTGCATATCACAGCATCTTCTTCCTGGTTAAATTTCGCGTCTTCGTGGTGTAGCAATTTCAATGGCCAGTAGTGTATATTGAATAGTGCTGTTCAGAAAATAAAACAATGCCCAGTGACGAGAGTACTAAGTGTAAGTAGTGTGAAATTTGGATGAGTCGTTCTAGCACAGTGTGCAGGCCATGTTTTTTATTAAGACAGTGAGTTTCTAATGTACTTAAGTGTCTTGTGATATATACTGTGGTCTCTGTTTGAAGCGGCCGTGACATTCATGTCTTGTATTATAGTTTTAATATTCTTGGTTTGGCAGGCCGTTAACACCTCCAGACTTTATGCTTGTTAATGGGGCTGCCTGTGAAAATTTTGAATTATGAATTGAAAGAAGCGAGTAATTTTATATGTTATTTATTTGAGGCTTTCTTTCTGTTGAGGGTGTTAAATTGAAAGGGGCATAATCTTGAAATTGAGTGTTTTGAGTTGTCACTTTTGGTTTGGTTGTCTGTCCTTGTTTTGTTTTAAAAATGTTCCAGTGTATTACCAGCGGTGGGAACAATCAGTTCCAGGTTGACCAATAGAGTGGGCGGGCCTTGGGCAAAATGTGTTCGGACTCCATGCTACTTGGCTATATCCTGTCAATGTCACTGCTCGCCCCAGAAGTTAACGGAAGTAGAATATGTTTCTCTTACTATTATCTGAGGATTTCTCTCGGTAAGGTATCAGAGGTGTATCAAGATGTCCCCCCTGTTCCTAGCAATTATTTTCTCTTGCATTTGTGTGGGTTATAGGTCGGGGTGTGCCCGCTGTTCCATAGAATTTAAAGTGACTATTAAAATAACTGTTTTGCACATATTTGGTGTTATACTTTGAAGGCATTCCACGAGTGAGTTTTGTGGTATCTCATTGATCTGTTTAACGGACTAAGCTTCCCATTGCAGAGATTGCTTTTTAAAAAGTTGTTATTAAATTTTCTATACTTTTTCTTAATGCACCTGGAGGATTTTGTCCCAGTAATTTCCTATCATCTTTGTTGGGAATTACGATTGTCATTTATATTCATTGGGGTCCGTTTATTTAATTGAAAAGGAAGGATCTTTACTAACTTGTTTCATTCTATGTACTTACAAAAATATTCTATAAGGGCTTTGATTATCCTTGTTATTGGTGGGTATTGGAAAGCCGGTTTAGTAAAAGATTTTGTAAAACTGTTTTGGGGATGTGTGTAAGAAATCTTTGTGGACTACAAGACTGTGTTTGCGTTTTCTTGTTATTGCTCATGGTGACTGTTGAATCTTAAATTTTACGTCCCAGTGCTTATACCGTTAGGATTACGCAATTTTACTGAAAAATACTCACTGATCTCTGCCTTGTACCACACTTAATCTAGAAATTGCTAACTATACACTTTCGTTTTTGGGGGGCCATCCTTTTAAGTTTGCTGATTCAAGTGGAATTGCGTAATTTTAATAAATTGTAATTCAAACGTGCATTAACGAATGATGATAAAAATCCATTTACTCAAGTCTTGTAGAGGCATACTGAGGCGTGTCATTAGTGGCTACAGCGTGGTTCCCATTGGTGGTAGGGCTTTTCATCGGACGTCTTTCGTTATCATTTTTGTTACAGTTAGGAGTTTCAGTAAAACTGTTGTTTTGTCAGATTTTACTGGTTGTGGTTTTCAGGCGCACTTGGCGGCAGATTGGTGATAGGATGTGGCGTTTGAAGAAAAATTAACTACCGTATGAATCGCGCGTTCGGGATCAGGTGAGGGTAGATGACGTAGCAGAACATATGGAGAAAAACATCGCCTTCTTAGAAGGTAGGTACCCCTTCCGAGCCCAAATATATCGATGTGCAATATCAAATGGCCCATTTTTTCAACTGTATGGGATCTCTAGGGCGGGTAGCCTCAGAATGTGATGCAACGACTAAGGCTGATGAGTTATAAAGTAAAATAATACAGTTGCAGGTGAAATTAAGTGGCTTAGAAAGGTATCTCTGAGGGAAACCTTTGGCAATGGCAACAGCATTGAGAAATACTCTCAACGCTGTGGGCAACTAGGCCACCTACTGTACGACTGTGAAGTTCGGCTGAAGAAACAAACAGCTGACGCCACCTGTCATAAGGTTCAGAGAATTACTAGAAACTATTTCCCATGTGTATGTATGCTAGTCTCAATCATGAACCGATGTGCTCATTACTAGACTCAGACATTAAGTATTTGGTTATTGGATCATAAATGGTACGTTAGGCACCGAATAATTTGTATATTTCTTGGATTACAATCCTTCAACGGGATCACCAGTTTTTTTATAAGGCTGAGATTTTGTGAAAATCGCTAGTTTAATACAGTAGTATTCATGTGAGAGTTTTCTATTTTAAGTTCTATCTCATAAAGTTCCATTAATGCGGGAATGTTGCTTTTTCGGCTGATTTTTACTAGAGGATCGTGGTGGCTTTGATGTGAACCCCTTGTTCGGAGAAAAAGCTCAGCAGATATTAAAGCTGTAGCAACAGCCTCCGGGGCTTTTGACGGAGAAATTAGCTGTCGCCAAGAAAACAGGATATTGCATCCGCTGAAGTGCCAGATAGAAGATCATCTATTATGACTTCAACAGGTTGCCTTTCGAGCGTCAACCGGAGCATCCATTTTTCCTGGCGCCTCGATTCTACGCTCCACTCCTTTGCAACCTCTTCAGCTGAGAGTAGAGTAGCAGTTGTAACCTACTTCCTCAATTATTTGCTGGATGTTTCCAATCTCTGACTTCCTCTACAGTTTTTGCCTTCTACAGCTCCCTCTATTATCATGGAAGTCATTCCCAGTGTCTGAACAGATTTCCTATCATCTTTTCCGTTTTCCTTGTCAGTGTTTACCACATATTCCCTTCCTCTCCGATTCTGCGCATTTCTTACATTACCAGTCCACCTTATTTTCAATATTCGTCTGTACCACATCACAAATGCTTCGATTCTCTTCTGCTCCAGTTTTACCAAAGACCATCTTACACTACCACACCATGCTCTGCTCCATATGTACATTCTCAAAAATTTCTTCCTCACACAAAGTTCAAATGGTTCAAATGGCTCTGAGCACTATGGGACTTAAGTGCTTCTTAGGAAAATAAAAGTTTCTGTGTTTTGTGCAACTGACAGTAGCTGATTACGGTCCCCCCTCGACAACCGTACCCTGATCCTCTCTATCCTCCGAAACCAGATTTCAACATTCTTGGACGCCGTCACGTGGGAAGAAATGCGCAGGGCCCGCCAGAAACTTATCATCCCCTTTCGCGTCCCCCCCCCCCCACTCAAATTTTAGGAGGACATGATCACCCCTATGCCAAAACCAAACAGGGGATGCAGTCGGCAAGAGCCGGCCGAGGTGGCCGAGCGGTTCTAGGCGCTACAGTCTGGAACCGCGCTGCCACTACGGTCGCAGGTTCGAATCCTCCCTCTGGTATGGATGTGTGTGATGTCCTTAGGTTAGCTAGGTTTAAGTAGTCCTAAGACCTAGGGGAGCACTCAACATCGAGCTCTTATAGAGATGTGGTGGCGCTCATGTCAGCATGCCGCTTAGAAGGCGCCCTCGTGTTTGTTGACCTAGACTACCCATTTGACTCAGATGAGCACCAGCTCTTAGAGGTTGTCTGAGAGAACGAGGGACTGTCCCCAAGTGGTTCTCCGTCTTAGAACTACTTAAACCTAACTAACCTAAGGACATCACACACATCCATGTCCGAGGCAGGATTCGAACCTGCGACCTTAGCGGCCACGCGGTTCCAGACTGTAGCGCCTTGTACCGCTCGGCCACCCGGCCAGCCTTCCTCACACAAGGCCTCTGTTTGTTACTAGCAGACTTCTCTTGACCAGGAACGCACTTTTTGCCATTGGTAGTCTGATTTTGATATCCTTCTTGCTCTGCCCGTCATTGGTTATTATACGGCCTTGGTGTCAGAATTCCTTAGCTTCGTATACTTCGCGACCACCAATCTTGATGTTAAGTTTGTCGCTGTTCTCATTTCTGCTACTTCTCATTACTTCCGTCTTTCTTCGATTTAATCTCAGTCCATATTCTGTACTCATTAGACTGTTCATTCCTTACCATGTCATGTAATTCTTCTTCACTGTCACTCACGATAGCAATCTCAGCAGCGAATCTTATCATTCACATCCATTCGCCTTGACTTTAATCCCACTCCAGAACCTCTCTTTTATTTCTATCATTGTTTCTTTGATGTACAGATTGAGCAATAGGGGCGAAAGTCTACAACCCTGTCTTATACCTTCTTTATTCCGAGCACTTCGTTATTGATCTTCCACTCTTATTATTGCCTCTTGGCTCTTGTACATAATGTATATCACCCGTCTCTCTCTATAGCTTACCGATTTTTCTCATAATTTCGAACACCTTGCACCATTTTAAACTGTGCAAAGCTTTTTCCATGTTGACAAGTTATATGAACGTGTCTTTATTGTTATTTATTCTTGCTTCCATTATCCCAACGTTAGAATAGCCTCTCTCGTGCCTTTGCCTTTTCTAAAGACAAACTGATCGTCATCTAGCACAATCAGAATTTCTTTTTCCATTCCTCTGCATATTATTCTTGTCAGCAACTTGGATGCATGAGCTGTTAAGCTAATTGTAGGATAATTCTCGCGCTTGTCACCTCTAGCGGTCTTCAGAATTAGGTGAACGATATTTTTCCGAAAGTCAGATGGTGTTTCTGCAGACTCACACATTAAACACACCAAAGTGAATAGTCGTTTTGTTGCAACTTCTCCGATTGGTTTTAGAAATTCTGATGGAATTTTATCTATCCCTCCTACCTCATTTGGTTTTAAGTCCTCTAAATTCGACTTCTGTTTCTTCTTCTACCACATCAGACAAATCTTCCCCCATACAGAGGTCTTCAGTATACTCCTTCCACGTATCCGCTCTCTCCTCTGCATTTAATAGTGGAATTCCTGTTCCTCTCTTAGATATCACCCTTGCTTTTAGTGCCAGCGACGATTGTTTTGACTTACCTGTATGCTGAGTAAGTCCTTCCGACAATCATTTCTTTTTCGATTTATTCACTTTTTTCGTACAACCATTTCGTCTTCGCATCCCTGCACTTCCTGTTTTTTAATTCCTCAGCGACTTGTATTTCTACATTCCTCACTTCCCTGATTACTTTTGTACCTTCTTCTTTTATCAGCTGAAGTTTCTTCTCAGCTACCTTCTTTGTACCTATGGTTTACTTTCTAACTTCTACGATTGCCCTCTTTAGAGAGGTACATTCCTAATCAACTGTACTGTAAGCTATTCCTTATGGCTTTATCTACAGAGACAGGAAACTGCAAACGTACCTCGTCATTTCGTAGTACATCGGTATCCCACTTCTTTGCGTATTGATTCTTCCTGGCAAATTTCTTAAATTTGAACCTGATTTTCAGGGCTGCTAAACTATCTGCTCAGTTTACATCTGCTCCGGGGTACGTCTTAATATCCAATGTCTGATTTCAAAGTCTGTCTGACCACGAAGTAATGTAACTGCAATCTTCCATTATCGCCAGCCTTTATCCAACTAGTTGAAATTTATTACAGAATTAAATTATTCTCCTCTCATATTCCTTGTCCCAAGCCCATATGCTCCTGTAACCTTTTCTGCTACCTCATCTCCTACAATTGCATTTCAGTCCCCCATAATTATTAGATTTTCATCTCCCTTTATGTATTCTATTAACCTTTCAGTATCCTCATACTTTGTCTCCCTTTATTTTCGGCTTGCGGCTTCAGAATGTATACCTGAACTATCGTTGTGGGTGTTTGTTTGCAGTCAATTCTGATAAGAACAACCGTATCACTGAACTGTTCACAGTCACACACTCTTTAGCCTACCTCCAAATTCATAACTAATCCTAATCGCGTTATACCATTTTCTGCTGCTGCTGATATTACCCGATACTCATCTGACCAGAAATCCTTGTGTTCCTTCCACTACACTTCACTGACCCCTACTATATCTAGATGGAGCCTTTGCATTTCCCTTTTCAGATTTTCTAGCTTCCCAACCACATTCAAGCTTCTGATATTCCACGCCCCGACTCGTAGAACGTTATCCTTTCGTATATTATTCAATCTTTTCTCATGGTTACCTACTCCGTGGCAGTTCCCTCCCGGAGATCCGAATGGTGGACTACTCCGGAATCTATTGCCAGTGGAGAGATCATTGACAGTTTTTCAGTTACAGGCCATATGTCCTGTGGATACACTTACGTGTCTGTAACTCAGTGGTTTCCATTGCCTTCTGCATCCTCCTGTCGACCACTGCTGACTATTCTGACTTAAGGGGCAGTTTCCCAACCCTAGCACAAGAGGGTGCCCTGTACCTCTGTCCACTCCCCCGCCCTCTTTAACAAGGCCGTTGGCAGAATCTGGTGTCTTCTTATGTCGGAGATCTTCTCCCGCTAATGTTGATAATCAAAAGTAAAAGAGTATCGGGGTTTTGAACCCAGGACCGCGGACTATTTGATCACCAATCAAAGACGCCAACCTTGTTTTTGTTTTAACTTTTCGCAGGAAGGTGCTTTACCATCAGTAAAGTGTTCTACCATATTTTTGTTTTTCTTCTTTTATTTTTCTTTATTTTATTTTTCTTTTTCTTACTTAGACCTCTTTCACTTGAGGGCGCTGGATTCTTTCTCCCGTACTACACCCAAAAACCTATCCAACCCAAAAACAAAAACAAAGCTAGTGTCATGCTTTCACACTAAAAGCTAACTAGGACGGTTATTTACTACCACTTCAGTCTCCGCCCACGAACAAAAATTAAATACGTCTCTGATCGTTTTGTTGCAAAAGAAAAGGATAAGAGGGTACAATACTTAATTGTATTTTTCACCTTTTGTTATGTTTTCATTTGTAATTTATTATCTTTATTTGTTTTTAATCTTATTCTGGGAGTGTCCACTGCTGCCAGACGCCGGGTTGTCCACGTCGTCTTTTCGTTCAGCGACGGTGAAACACCCTATAAATACCTTTGATGTTTCTCACCAGTCCATCATGTTCAATATCTCAATCCCTTCTCACGCCCAGTACACCACAATGGTCTGGAGGGCGCGTAAACAACGACGATAAGTAATTCGCAAAGAGCGAACCACACGACGCCATTCGCCATAAAACAGTTTAGTTGATCGTTAATAGCGCCGGAAATGTAACAACCCAGCAACTCTCTGATTAAAGTGTGACAGCGCCACACCCTTAACGCACACCGACCATAGAGTTATGACAAGTGGAGGGTAGCAAGTGACATCGCGATGGATCAGTTCGGTGGGCTCTACGGACCGTCGCAGCAACAACGCCAACATGCACCGTATGAGGAGCCAGAAGTCGGCAGCCGCATCACGTATGAAACGGTGCATGTCGGTGTCTACAGCGGTGCTTTTGGGGTAGAGAGGATCCTCAGCAAGATGTAAAATGTATGAACGTCGAGTGGGGAAAGTTTCAGTCGTTATCACATACCACAGCGCCCCCACTGCGGTGGGAAGGAAAGGCGAGTATGTTACTCCACACCTGCCTCTAGCCAACCGTCGGATGTCGGCGTGCAATCACATTAGCAGGCAGTGTCCGTTGTCCGTTGAGTAGCGCTAGAAGTCCTTGGTTCTAGGAGCCCCCGTAGACGGTAGGATATGCAACAGATAACTCATGTCTGCCGGAAAGGTATGACACAGTGTTGGAGACATGTCCAACAGGGATCGGCGGACGGAGGGATTCAGGCGTCACCTTCTCAATCAGTGTACCAAGGAGGGTGTCCTTGTTCGAAATAGGCAGATAGAGACTACGCACCGTATTGTGCACGTTTATCATACCAATGCCGCCTGCATGTGTGACCAACGTTAATGTCTCGTAATGGTTCTCAAATACCCTACCGTCGCTGACGAAATGAGCGAAAGCTGCCTGGAACTTGGTAGCTACCGTAGCGGCCATTGGGAGAACGCGCGTGTAATGATTAAGTTTCGGAGCGAGGTACACGTTTACAAGATGTAACTGCATTATTAAGTCAAGTGTTCGAACTTGCGTGCGGATAACTTAAGCGGTCTGCAATACGTATCTGCCGCTGCAAGCTACCACGGAAGGCCACTCCCAAACATTTCATTGCCGGGACCTAGGTAATGGACACTGGCGTACTCATATTCAGTCCTGTGTCCACACCCATGTAGTGCGACTTCCGCAGGTTGATACGGCTCCCGGCCACCTCACCATATCCCTGAAGCCACGCGATCTCCGAACATCTGCCGATCTCGCCGAGAAAACTACATCTTCCGTGTTGGCTTAATATTTAAAATCACGTAGCGGAGGCGAATGCCCTCCAAACGCTGTCATGGACCATGAAGTGCAGGCTCGAGGGCGACGGCAAAGAGAACGGTTGACAGAGGGCATCCTTGTCGCACTGAGAGCTCAGTTGTGAACGGTGGCCAACAATAGCCATTGATCTGGACTGTGCAAGGGGCTTCGTGGATAAGACGGAGAACCACTTGGGGACAGTCCCTCGTTCTCTCAGACAACCTCTAAGAGCTGGTGCTCATCTCAGTCAAATGGGTAGTCTAGGTCAACAAACACGAGGGCGCCTTCCAAGCGGCATGCTGACATGAGCGCCACCACATCTCTATAAGAGCACGATGTTGAGTGCTCCCCTACAACTTAGAACTACTTAAACCTAGCTAACCTAAGGACATCACACACATCCATACCAGAGGCAGGATTCGAACCTGCGACCGTAACGGCAGCGCGGTTCCAGATTGTAGCGCCTAGAACCGCTCGGCCACCTCGGCGGGCTCTTGCCGACTGCATCCCCCTGATCATGTCCTCCAAAAATTTGAGGGGGGGTGGACGCGAAAGGGGATGATAAGTTTCTGGCGGGCCCTGCGCATTTCTTCCCACGTGACGGCATCCAAGAATGTTGAAATCTGGTTTCGCAGGATAGAGAGGATCAGGGTACGGTTGTCGAGGGGGGACCGTAACCAGCTACTGTCAGTTGCACAAAACACAGAAACTTTTATTTTCCTAAGAAGCACTTAATTACACATTGCCTTAAAAGTGTCAAAATAAAACAGTATGGCTGAAGGCCTAGTTAAGAAAACTTGAGATACCTCCTGGGGTGCAGGCCCAAAACCACGCAAGAAACAGGAATGGCTGAAGGCCTGAACAAGTTATAAAAAATTGCTTTAAAGAATACATGTGGCAGGCCTTACCTAAAAATATTTCACGTAAATACTCGGCTGTAGGCCACACACAAGACATTGAACAACTCAGGGCTTAGGGCCTAGATAGCCAGAATTTCAGATAGAGAACTTTTTTACAAAAGTTGTTTTAAAGAAATAAATTTTCAGATTTTAATTTAATTCGGCTGAATGCCTTATTTTAAAATTAAAACAAACTATATTAATAGACGGCTGAAGGCCTTGGACCGTACTTCAGACGAAAATAAAAATCACACTGTAAAACCAACAGAACAGTGGTGCTCAGAAGTATTCAGAGGGTCAGCCTGAGGAGGCAGCTCTAACGTAACGTAAGGTGAGGTGAGACAGGCAGCCAATAGTAAGATTAAATAACCGGATGGCTACCCGACACAGGGACGGCTGAAGGACCGACCAACAACCCAATCAATTCCCTTCCGCCTGACCAATGGCTGCTCTGTCTCAACCGATCAACTGCCACACACACAACCACACGGAAATATTACGGCCACACCAAAGATGGTACAGCAGTACTACACTCCTGGAAATTGAAATAAGAACACCGTGAATTCATTGTCCCAGGAAGGGGACACTTTATTGACACATTCCTGGGGTCAGATACATCACATGATCACACTGACAGAACCACAGGCACATAGACACAGGCAACAGAGCCTGCACAATGTCGGCACTTGTACAGTGTATATCCACCTTTCGCAGCAATGCAGGCTGCTATTCTCCCATGGAGACGATCGTAGAGATGCTGGATGTAGTCCTGTGGAACGGCTTGCCATGCCATTTCCACCTGGCGCCTCAGTTGGACCAGCGTTCGTGCTGGACGTGCAGACCGCGTGAGACGACGCTTCATCCAGTCCCGAACATGCTCAATGGGGGACAGATCCGGAGATCTTGCTGGTCAGGGTAGTTGACTTACACCTTCTAGAGCACGTTGGGTGGCACGGGATACATGCGGACGTGCATTGTCCTATTGGAACAGCAAGTTCCCTTGCCGGTCTAGGAATGGTAGAACGATGGGTTCGATGACGGTTTGGATGTACCGTGCACTATTCAGTGTCCCCTCGACGATCACCAGTGGTGTACGGCCAGTGTAGGAGATCGCTCCCCACACCATGATGCCAGATGTTGGCCCTGTGTGCCTCGGTCGTATGCAGTCCTGATTGTGGCGCTCACCTGCACGGCGCCAAACACGCATACGACCATCATTGGCACCAAGGCAGAAGCGACTCTCATCGCTGAAGACGACACGTCTCCATTCGTCCCTCCATTCACGCCTGTCGCGACACCACTGGAGGCGGGCTGCACGATGTTGGGGCGTGAGCGGAAGACGGCCTAACGGTGTGCGGGACCGTAGCCCAGCTTCATGGAGACGGTTGCGAATGGTCCTCGCCGATACCCCAGGAGCAACAGTGTCCCTAATTTGCTGGGAAGTGGCGGTGCGGTCCCCTACGGCACTGCGTAGGATCCTACGGTCTTGGCGTGCATCCGTGCGTCGCTGCGGTCCGGTCCCAGGTCGACGGGCACGTGCACCTTCCACCGACCACTGGCGACAACATCGATGTACTGTGGAGACCTCACGCCCCACGTGTTGAGCAATTCGGCGGTACGTCCACCCGGCCTCCCGCATGCCCACTATACGCCCTCGCTCAAAGTCCGTCAACTGCACATACGGTTCACGTCCATGCTGTCGCGGCATGCTACCAGTGTTAAAGACTGCGATGGAGCTCCGTATGCCACAGCAAACTGGCTGACACTGACGGCGGCGGTGCACAAATGCTGCGCAGCTAGCGCCATTCGACGGCCAACACCGCGGTTCCTGGTGTGTCCGCTGTGCCGTGCGTGTGATCATTGCTTGTACAGCCCTCTCGCAGTGTCCGGAGCAAGTATGGTGGGTCTGACACACCGGTGTCAATGTGTTCTCTTTTTCCATTTCCAGGAGTGTAGTATCGATAAGCGTTGCTGCTGCCACTGACGGAGGCAAGTCAGCAGCTCGTTATGGTAGTAACTCAGGGAGAAATAAAACGCCACTCGATTGTGACAAAATGCCAAACAACAAATTGCATCAACGCGACCCAGCCACGCCTCAAATGCGGCGTCGCCTTGCGCAATACCCAAAGGTGGCTGGTCATGCAAGACGTTCTCAACGTCATTGTCGGGGCCGTTCTCCTGCTAGATAGAGAGAGCTCTAATAATCTGTGAGGACACGGGAAATGGCGTTGTGTGTCTCTGCACGCTGCCCGTCCACTGAATTGACTGCCGTGATGAGTCACCTCTTTCCATGTCTCCATTCCGACGAACAAATTCCTATGGGATGCAATACAGCTTTCTTGCTCGCACCCGCTTGTCATCAAATCTGTCAGCCGAGATCTGCAGAATCCGTGCCTACGTCCGGTGGAAGGCCGTTGGGCGCTCTGGCGAAGGTTGTTGCGAAGCTAGTTCTCGCAAGACCGTGTAGTATAACTACACAGTCACGCCCATACGTCGTGAGTATGCAGCGAAGACATGGTTTGGCGCAGTGTGTTCGTGTCGTGTAATCATTAGGAATGGCGCCGTCGCTCACATTTGTGCTAGGCATCAGTGACGGCTACACGGCTAGCGTCTTCCCGGAGAACGTTCACTTTGAGTCCGAGGCTCTCTCCTAAAACTCATCTATTGTCGTGGTGGAGGCACGGCGCAGATTAAGGGCTGATAGTCGGTGAATGCAGTGTGCCACATCTCGGCGCCGACAGCCGCTGCCCGAAGGCATTGGGAGACGTCAATCCTGTCCAACCTGCCGGCCGAGTGGCTGGTGAAGTGTGGTTATCCGCGTCTGCCATCGTAGATTAGTGTTCGTGTATCACGCAAAGCGATGTCCCTGCCCATAGCATGAAAGGGCTGGATTTGGGACATGTTGAGTGATCTGATCGTCAGGGCGTAAGACGCTCCGCAGTACCAGACAGGGCATACAGATTCACAATGCGGATTGCACCGATGGTGAGCGCAACGATTCTCGTTGACAGCAAATACTGAATTTCCGTTGGTTCTAAGCCATCACGTAGTAGTACGGCTGTACGACCACCACCGTCGGAAATTGTGTTGACGTAAGACCCGTATCCATAAACATCCATTCGCAGATCAAGCCATTCCTTTCGAAGAAACACGATATCAATGTCCGCACCTCGAATCATGTCCTTCAACAACTGGATTTTGATCGTGGAACTAAAGCCGTTGACAATTACTGGTGTTGTTGTGGTCTTCAGTCCTGAGACTGGTTTGATGCAGCACTCCATGCTACTCTATCCTGTGCAAGCTTCTTCATCTCCCAGTACCTACTGCAACCTACATCCTTCTGAATCTACTTGGTGTATTAATTTCTTGGTCTCCCTCTATGATTTTTACCCTCCATGCTGCCCTCCAATACTAAATTGGTGATCCCTTGATGCCTCAGAACATGTCCTACCAAACGATCCCTTCTTCTAGTCAAGTTGTGCCACAAACTCCTCTTCTCCCCAATCCTATTCAGTACCTCCTCATTAGTTATGTGATCTACCCATCTAATCTTCAGCATTCTTCCGTAGCACCACATTTAGAAAGCTTCTATTCTCTTCTTGTCTAAACTATTTATCGTCCATGTTTCACCTCCATACATGGCTACACTCCATACAAATACTTTCAGAAACGACTTCCTGACACTTAAATCTATACTCGATGTTAACAAATTTCTCTTCTTCAGAAACGCTTTCCTTGCCATTGCCAGTCTACATTTTGTATTCTCTCTACTTCGACCATCATCAGTTATTTTGTTCCCAAATAGCAAACCTCCTTTACTACTTGAAGTGTCTCATTTCCTAATCTGATACCCTCAGCATCACCCGACTTAATTCGACTACATTCCATTATCTTCGTTTTTCTTTTGTTGATGTTCATCTTATATCCTCCTTTCAAGACACTATCCATTCCAGTCAACTCTTACAAGTCCTTCTCTGTCTCTGACAAAATTACAATGTCATCGGCGAACCTCAAAGTTTTTATTTCTTCTCCATGGATTTTAATACCTACTCCGAATTTTTCTTTTGTTTCCTTCACTGCTTGCTCAATATACAGATTGAATAACATCGGGGAGAGGCTACAACCCTGTCTCACTCCCTTCCCAACCACTGCTTCCCTTTCATATCCGTCAACTCTTCGCCATTTGGTTTCTGTACAAATTGTAAATAGCCTTTCGCTCCCTATATTTTACCCCTGCCACCTTCAGAAATTGAAAGAGAGTATTCCAGTTAACATTGTCAAAAGCTTTCTCTAAGTATAGAAATGCTAGAAACGTAGGTTTGCCTTTCCTTAATCTAGCTTCTAAGATAAGTCGTAGGGTCAGTATTGTCTCACGTGTTCCAATATTTCTACGGAATCCAAACTGATCTTCCCCTAGGTCGGCTTCTATTAGTTTTTCCATTCGTCTATAAAGAATTCGCGTTAGTATTTTGCAGCTGTGACTTATTAAATTGATGGTTCGGTAATTTTCACATCTGTTAACACCTGCTTTCTCTGGGATTGGAATTATTATATTCTTCTTGAAGTCTGAGGGTATTTCGCCTGTCTCATACATCTTGTTCACCAGATGGTACAGTTTTGTCAGGACTGGTGCTCTCAAGGCCGTCAGTAGTTCTAATGGAATGTTGTCTACTCCCGGGGCCTTGTTTCGACTCAGGTCTTTCGGTGCTCTGTCAAACTCTTCACGCAGTATCATATCTCCCATTTCATCTTCATCTACAACCTCTTCCATTTCCATAATATTGTCCTCAAGTACATCGCCCTTGTATAGACCCTCTATATACTCCTTCCACCTTTCTGCTTTCCCTTCTGTACCTATCAGATACCCTGCGTCACTGGGTAGTACAATGACGTTTCCTGCAATGGTTTAAGCCAGTAAGCAGCACGTCACCCGTCTGATCGTCCTGCCACCGGCACTATATATATTACTGATCGGGAGAGCCAACATCTTGGACATGTAAGCACCAAGCTGGAGGTGTGGTACATTAGGCGAAGCATGACGTTCATCTGGTATCTTAGCCACAAAATCGCCAGGTAGGCTCGTCTCGTCGGTGGGTTGAGCGTCGTCAACTTGGCTTCGTCCTTGGGCGGACGTTGCCAGCAGTGAACCTATAACCGTTGGAGAGCGGTCCACAGACCGGGCCGCAGGTGGATTTTCCTAATCCTCCTGCAAAGTGTCACCATCTTGGGAAACATTTCCTTCGGACAGCCTCCTCTTCTCCCGTCGTTTGGGAGACTTCTGCTTGTGGGGAAGCGTATCCTCGTCCTGTGAATCACGACAAACACCTTCCGCATCTTCATGACCGAGCTGGGATAGGTCTTCTGGTGCACTCCTTCCTCACACGGCTGGAGTCAGACGTGATCGCTGCTGTCGAGGACGGCGACGGTTCCAATGGAGGCTGCGTCGTCGTGTGCTCGGAGACCGGGCCCGCGGGGGTCGGTAACTGAATCGGAACAACGCCCGCGTCTGTCGCGTTCCTCGCAGTCTCAAAGCATGTAACAGGCAGCGTCGTCAGTTGCAATGCAGGCGTCGTGTCTGCTCGTGGTGGACGAGGCGTCTCTGCAGGCATTCAGAGCGTACATGCCCTTCCTGCCAGCACCCTGGACAAGTCCGTCGTTGACGGTCATAAATGACGATCGTTCGACAGCCACCGACGGTCACTTACCACGGGATGTGTTTGCGCAGTTCGAACTGCATCTGACGCTCTCCGTTCAGAACAGGATACATCTCGATCATATGCTACTTTTCTTCAGTGCGACTTAGCACTTCCCCTAAAGGCCGCAGCGCGTTCGCGACAAGCGTGGCTGGAATTTCAAACGGCAGCACGAAGATTCGTATGTTCCGAAAGGCGAATCCTAGAGTCACGAAACCCACGTTGCCCTCTGAGTGGTGGAAACGGTATCCATTACTGGAACGGAGAATAAGCCGTTCGCATGCTGCTTCATCGACAAATTTCAGGTAAACTGTGTTGGAGACGATCGAAAGATGTATACTTAGAAGTTTCTGTGCATCGACGTGCATTACTTCAAGCAGGAAGCCCTCTACTTCGTCTACCTTAGGTCGTGCATACTGGGTTCAGAAATGGCTTTGAGCACTATCGGACATAACTTCTGAGGTCATCAGTCCCCTAGAACTTAGAACTACTTAAACCTAATTAACCTAAGGACATCACACACATCCATGCCCGACGCAGGATTTGAACCTGCGACGTAGCGGTCGCGCGGTTCCAGACTGTAGCGCCTAGAACCGCTCGGTCACTCTGGCCGGCCGTGCATACTGGGGATAGAACGTTACTTTAATCGTGGCGTTTCTATTACAAAGCGCCTCGTTGTTCGAGATAATCTGTTTACACTACAGTACCACTTTCCCGCGCGAGTAAACAACGGGCCGCTCGCGGAGCGCCGCACGGAGATTCGCGCACGTCCGCTTCGCAACACGGCTGAGAGCGCTGAGAGTTTGCCTTTTCCCGAACACCTGGAACACCTTCTTCAGGTTCTGTCATGTTTAGGCGGTGGGGGAGGGGGATGGGAGGTGGACTCACAGAGAAACTTGGCAAGGCTAACATGCCACTTCAATAAATGTCTTTCCTGGGGCATTTGGTCTCAGTCAGTGGGGTGGGGGTTGATTATTCACGAACTTGGGTTATACGTAATTTCAGACCAGCCAGATGAAGAGAGCAATAGCCTGATTTGTGGGATAGATAGATTACAGAATGAGATTTTCGCTATGCAGCGGAGTGTGCGCTGATATGGCAAAGGTCCCGAGTTCGAGTCTTGATCCGGCAGACAGTTTAAATCTGCAAGGAAGTTTCAATGATAGATTAGATTCGTAAATTCATTCCTAGGTCTGCGGAACCAGTGGCTCCTTTCAATTTGTTACGTCGAAAGGGATTCTTTGAAACGCAGTGAGAAGCAGCAAGCAGCCTTTGATGGTTGACGACCGCGTTAGGTAACGCTCCCACATTGGCTGTTCCAGATTTTGGCCACCCTTTTATTGTCCAGACGGATGCCACTTTAGTGTTACAAGAGAAGAATAACCAGCGTCGAACCTTGCAATAGTCAGTTATAAATGTGAGTAGATATTCCACCTATGAGCCGTTGTCCGCCACCGAAAAAATTAAATTAAACCTCGAGCATCGATAATCTACCCTCAGAAAACCAGATACAACACCTGTTACGCAGTCCAAATCTAGACGTTAAAATTCTCCGTCAAGCGTATTAGAGGACGGAAGAATGATGTGGCGGACGCCGTTAGTGTGATGTTCGACAAGGAAGAGACCTCTCCCTCTGAGGACGCAGGCGGGGAAGAGATTGTTTGTGCAGTGCTTGCCAAGGTACGGATCCTGTTGGCTGACTTGAGTAGGAACATAATCCTGAGCTCGGGCTTGTTAAAGGTTGTCTAAAATCTCGTGAGGCTGTACCAGGCTATCACTTAAGGAACACACTCTCCCTCTGAGGACGCAGGCGGGGGAGAGATTGTTTGTGCAGTGCTTGCCAAGGTACGGATCCTGTTGGCTAACTTGAGTAGGAACAGAATCCTGAGCTCTGGCTTGTTAAAGGTTGTCTAAAATCTCGTGAGGCTGTACCAGGCTATCACTTAAGGAACACAATTTATCTGTGTACTAAGAAGGACAGACAATTAAGAATTCGCGGGCCAAGGGCGCTGATCGCAGCTGTGTTCTGGTACTATCAAGAGTTGCTTTTAGAGGGAAGCAAAGCTAATGACCGCAGGGGCCTAGTTTTATAGGTCCACGGCGTATCTTAGAAGTACCGACCTCTGTAATTCTTTAAATTGTTTTAAATGTCACTGAGTGTTTAAAGTTCAGATTCAGTTGAGTGTTACTGTGACTTCGTGTACATTATTTATAAAACACTATATAAGATGAAGGAATCATTAACGTGGCCATCTTTCTATTAGGACGTGCGGAAAAAATGCGTTATTGCAGGGACTGTAAGCCTGATAATCCTCTTTCTGACAAGGGAGGTTGCGCCCGTCTACCTAAACGAAGTGGCAAATGGAACATTTATTTATTGACTGTGTAGGACCACTGTATCGCAGTCAAGCGGGTCACAGATACATCTTTGTGACTGTCGCCGCCCGTTCCATAATTGTGTGTTTACTACCGAGTAGAGTGTCGATGACGGGTGTCAGTGTCAAGCATGTGGCTAACATATTGTCACTATTTGGTCCTCCCAAGGTTCTGGTGACAGATAATGCTTCAGCATCTACTTGTAGGCAGTTTCAGAAGTGGTACAACACCTTAATATCACCCAGAAATGTCCTGTGGAAGGATTTAACAGAAAAACTCAGGGCGCTGCTGATTAATACACCACGTGGAAACCAAGACTAAGTGGGATATCTCCTTACCATGGCTAAATTTAGCTTGCAGTACTACATAAGACGAAAATCAACGAGTGACCCAGGAGTAACTCACGTTCGTCTATCCTTCGAACTCACGATTACCCAACCTGTGGTCGCTTTCAGACTTGTTGCCAGAACAAGCAGCTCCAGAATCTGTCGAGGATAGCTGGCGCTAGCCTACGAATAGTGTATAAAGGGCCCATAAAAGAGAAGAGTCGCAATACAACCGTGGTCGGTTGCCTGCAAAGTTGAAGGTGGGAGAAGTAGTTTTCTTCACAAACTTCGAGTCGTTGGAAGCAAAGCTACTGGAAACAAAGGCCTACTTTTACAGCTCCGCGACGTCTTTTACAGGTGCCGACCCTTGTCATTCTTTAAATTGATTTAAATGTCAAAGAATGTTTCCAGTTAAGGCTCAAGTGAGTGTTATTTTGCGTTTGTATACATTATTTAACACACTGCTAAAAGCTTTTAAGAATTATTTGATTTTATTTCACGCATAAACCGTTAAGATAATATAATTGTACTCTCAAATGCTTATTATCGTAAAGAATTTATTTTAAATTTCGCCATACCTAAATCTTTGCCTTGTAGCACTCTTAACTTAGAAATTGGTAACCATATCCTTTGGTTTTGGGTTCACCGTTTCAATTTAGCTGATTCATGTGGAAATTAGTAATCTTATTAAATCGTAATTCAGATGTGTATTAGGGGACGATGTTAGTCCCTGTTTGCCCTGGCCTTCTTTGTCCTTCCGTGGAGGGACATACTGAAGCGTCTCAGTTCGATCGTCATTCTACATTTTAATAACTCAAACAATTCTGCACTTCACCCTGTGGTACAGCATCTCAAACACAGTACTTTAGGCTCTGCAGCTAAATAACCCCATAAATCTGGGAGATCATTACAAAGACAGTGACGGGTGAGCGAAATCTGGTATTAAGCTCTGGAAAGAACAACTGTCAAAACTTACATTTGATTCAGGACCGGGATGCATTCCTTGATGCGAGGAATGTTGCAGCTGGAGTGTTTGAATCTACAAATCTATACGTGATAAACACGTGAAACTAATTGGCATTTCCAGAGGAACTTTTGTCAAACAATGTTCTGTCTGGAACTGTATCAAGCAGTTTGTCAATGTATGACCTAACAAGGATAGATAATTGCAACATTTTAGGCAGCTCTTCAACAAGTTGCTGAAATATGATCAGGTAACTCAGAAACTAGAACCGTGATCAGCTAACACAGACTCTACCCATCTCCTGCTCTTTTCTGTGTCTTGTTCTAAGCCACCATGTAAGGTGGAAACTGAACAGATCCCTGACATACTGAAAGGCGTCAACTGGTGAGGGTTCTGTAGTGGCGGAACTATTGAAGCTGATAGCACCATGGACGAACCAATATGTCTCATTAACTACATTTTGGAGAAACAGTACAGTAACAGTTGAAAGGCAGCGCTAATCTATCCTTACTGCAAACAGAAGACAGAAACATTCACGATTGTAGGGCTATATCAGTTGTACCAGTTCTTTATGAGATCCGTTCTCTTAAAATGAATTAAACTTCATCTATTCTTCATTTCCTCCCCAGAAATGATTTTCAGTCTGAAGAATTTTGACAGGCGTTAGGAATGCAGAACCAATTAATACTTCGACGAACGAATCGGTCTGTTTTTTATAGCGTGGAAGTCACTACCTTGGCTACGTCACGTTTTATAAAGGTTCAGATACTTTGAGGATACATCTGCTTGTAGTTAAAATTTGGATATTTGTGATAAGTTCCTATGGCACCAAATAGCTGAGGTCATCAGTCCCCAGGCATGCTCACTACTTAATCTAACTTACTTAAATTAACTTACGTTAAGGTCAACACACACACACACACAAACACATTCCCGAGGGACAACTCGAACCTCCGACTGGAGGGTGGGGGGGGGGGGGGGGGTTGAACCGCCAACCGCGAACCGTGGCAAGGCGCTTCAGTCCGCGCGGCCTATCGTTTAAAAGGGAGCCTGTAACAAGTTCGGTGGCCTTGTAATGTGGAACTGAAAATGACATTTTGTTTTAACTGGGCGTATGTCACTGACATGCGCTCTTTTAAAACTGAGTGGTTGCCAATGGTCCGGGACTTGAAACATTCAGCACCTAAAGAAGGGATAAGCACTTTGTATGTTTATCGCGAAGGAACAGGTGAAAAGGATGCCAATGAAGTCGGTTCTTTCTTATTTGATTATCTGAAGGCTATTCCCGAAAATGTCGCAGAGCTTCGACTGTTCTGTGACAATTGCACAGGACAGAACAGAAACCAAACAGTCTCTTGTTTCCTCCGTTCACTAACGGATCCTGAGGATTTCAAACTAATTCAACAATATTTCCCAACGAGAGAACACAATCTTTTAATGTGCGATCGAGTCTCAGGCATCATTTCAGAGGACCTCCAACAGTGACGTGTTATTCACTGTTCATCAAATAGCACAGAAGGTTTACAGTTATAACAGTTAACACATTCGACATTCTGGACTTCAAAGGCTGGTGGACAAAGCGTTTTAAGAAGACGATAGTTTCTGAAGAAACATGGAACAACCCAAGATATGACAGATATAACTCTTAAATCAGCAGTTTCTTTCATTTTGTGTATTAGAGTGCCAGAACTGGCTTCATCAATGGTTCGACGTGCATCAAGGGATTAGTGAGCCATACATTGTCCACGGCACATCAGCGAGAACCTGTTCCTACACGAACAAACCCCGCCTACATAGCGGGACTGCTGTCAATTGAACTACGAAAATTCAAGTCATAGAAAAAAAGCAGCAGTACTTTCCAAATGAGCATATGGAATTCTGTGGGGAAATATTGGGTTGGACTGCTGACAATAGAACAGGACATTACGACAACTAAGGAACAGTTCATCACAAGTGTAAAGACTTGAGTTTCACGTAACTTTTCCGGTATTTGTAGACGTTTCATTTGCAAATTTAAAAGCATCGTGTTAATTTTCTATGGTTTAGAGTTGTTTTTGTAACATTGACTAATGTAGGAAATAGCAACATTATTTTCCGTGTCGTCTTCCCATGAAATCCATTTCTTTTAAAAGCCGGATGTTTTCACATTTGAAATGACCGTAAAATTTATGCATTTGTATGAACTTAAAAGTTTTTTTTTCTGAGCACTATGGGACTTAACATCTGCGGTCATCAGTCCCCTAGAACTTAGAACTACTTAAACCTAACTAACCTAAGGACATCACACACATCCATGCCCAAGGCAGGATTCGAACCTGCGACCGGAGGAGTCGCGCGGTTCCAGACTGAGCGCCTAGAACCGCGAGACCACCGCGGCCGGCTCGTAAAAGTTTATGTACGCACAAATCAAGGGGCACGTATAATACTTTATGTGAACAGACTTTATGATCTGGTAATTTTCCTCTAAAACAGTTTTTAAATTCTCATTTAAGTTGGTTTACTTGACTTATACTCTTTTAAAAAAGATGGATTAATATGTAGCTCATATCCATCGAATCATTCTGTGTTTTAATATGAGAGCAATAGCAGTGATCGTAAGACCGGATAACCTTCTTCTGTAGTTAACAACGTAGGATGATGCAGATGTAGGATTCTGTTTACGAAACTCAAGTCTTTGGAGAGAGGGAATTCGGATAGCGGCATTGTCGATCCCTGGGATGTGGGCAGCGGATGAACGGACGCAGATCACCCACCGCAGGTAGGCATGATAAACGCATTCACTGGTGACATCCTGGCGCTCTTTCGTTAGCTGAGGGACAGTACTAGCAGACTCACACTCCATTCAGTCGACAGTACAGCGAATCTTCCCAGCTGAGGAACGGCTTACTTTCTACAGGGTGGCTCTCACGAAAAAGGTTTGTTTTTAGGGTTCTCAGCCTCAATGTGTTAAAACGGATCTGTTCTAGGATCTCTTTGTTGTCCATCTGGTTCGACTATCTGTCCGACTGTTTAGGCATCTTTTCCTAAGGATCAAGTAGATGTATCATGTTCACACTACTTAGATCTGAGGTCACTTGGCGGCGGAAAAATTAAACCGTATAAGTCAATGCAATCAAAAGATACGTCACTTTATATAATATATTTTCATACTCGAAAACTCAAGGAGCGATCCGCCTCTCCGTAAGTCCAGTTGATGCGAATCAGAAACTTCACATGCGGCATTTCGCAGCTCGATGGGAAACAGAAAATCTAGGTATATGACTGCGTGTTTGCATTTGTTAGCCGGCCGGTGTGGCCGTGCGGTTCTAGGCGCGTCAGTCTGGAACCGCGAGACCGCTACGGTCGCAGGTTCGAATCCTGCCTCGGGCATGGATGTGTGTGATGTCCTTAGGTTAGTTAGGTTTAAGTAGTTCTGAGTTCTTGGGGACTGATGACCTCCGACGTTAAGTCCCATAGTGCTCAGAGCTTTTTTTTGCATTTGTTACCTTCACAAAAGCAAAGGTTTCGATTGGCTGAGAGTCGTTACTGAATATTCTAGAAAACTTTGGAATTCTTGGTACACTGAGAAGCTTAATAAGCTGATTCTCACTAACACAATTTAATAAGCAAAATTCAAAGATTATAGGTTCTGTCAAAATAATGAATATTTTCACACATGAAAATGCACCTCCTCTATTTCTTATCAATTGTACGTTGGAGACTGAAGAAAAGCACTGATCTACTAAGAAGTAACGGAGCTTGGTTTCGGGTAATGTCAAGACTAAAACGAGTGTATTCTGAGAGTCTGCCTTTCCCGGGTGTCGTGGACGTTTCTCTAAATAACATTAGTCAGGAACAGGAGCAACGTAAACCAACAGTAGAAAAGGTAAGCTTCGAGACCTTCTTTGAGAAGACGAAATGCACGACGAACAGCAGCGATGGGCCACAGCAAGAAGGACTGTGGTAAGTTTGGATGAGTAATGATGTTTTAGTACTGGGTGAGGTAATCCAGTAGAACGACAAGGGGCTAGTATCCAGATGTGAATAATAGGGTGTGCGTGTCAAATAACTGTAATACCTTTGATAAGACACTGAATGTAGGAGACACACTAAGAAATAACAGCACCGTAGTAAGACCAAACGTTTTGTGTGCTTCGAAAATCTTGTGGTAAGGTTCTATGGGACCAAAATGCTGAGGTCATCGGCCTCTAGGCTTACACGCTAATCACTGTAACTCAACTTACGCTAAGGACAACACACACCAATGCCCGACGGAGAGCTCGAACCTCCCACAGGGGGGGACCCGCGCAAAACGTGACAAGGAGCCCAGGACCGTGCGGCTACACTGCGTGGCTATCAGGTTTTTAAAACATAACGAAGGACACTATGAAAGATTTTATGCAACAGATAGTTTGACGGACTTATTTAGTTAAGATACAATAAAGGAGTAAATGGAAACATAGGTACGGTGGAAACAGCAAATGGAAACAGATAGTTACTTTTCTTTGGGTGCATATTCGGTGTGGATAGTTAATTTCTCACGAAGAAAGTATAGAATTTCTAAAATCAAAGTAAATCAAATCAAGATGACACCAAGACTGTCATGTAGGTTGACATGAGCTTGGCATTGTCGAATAATAATGAACTGAAACGGATAGCTAGGAGTTTTATGGCAGAATCAGCATCCTCTTTTCGGAGAGGAGACTAAAGAAATGCTGTCAGTTCCTTTCCATTCTAATTTAGTACATACCAATTTTTGAAATGGTTAACTTTATTCTTGTGGCATTTTAACGCTGGTCTTATTGTTGAAGTGTACTTCTAGAATTTCCTAAATACATCTTTTAATACTGACACATAATGAATTTAATTTTTGTTGCCCAAGTCATACGAATTTACCTAAGACTCATTCCATACACTTTCTTGTTTTTGACGTAACAGCTGTCGATCTGTTGTACATTTCAGCCTGTTATCTACTGTTGTTGCACTGCGACAAACATATATAACAAATGTTTGTATTATATGAGACACTTGTTTTGGCTATCAACATATCTACTCCCGCTGTACAAATGATTATTGTAACATTCGGTAAATTTCCAAATCACTTTCAATTTTATGGAAGAAAGCCATCTTCTACAATAAATTTCTTATTCTGCAGGTGACTATACAATCTCATGAAATTTCGTCACAGATTTAACTGTATACCAGACTGGAAATCGAGCCCTTGCCTCGAATATTCGTGTGGCACAAAGTTTTAACCATTTAGAAATCTTTAAAAAAAATTTGGAACACTTCAGAAGTCTTGGAGATATCTTGCTGATATTTGTACGAGTCGAATTCAGATAAATCATTTTTTTTCCTCTCGTAAAACAGTGTCTGTGTCAGCACATCCATAACAACAAACGCCAGCTCTGAAATTTAATACATCCGCAGTTGTTAACAAGCGTTATCCATAAATGTCGATTTATTGTTTGTACCATCGTTCAAACTAAATTCATCCCGTGAATCGTATATCTCTAACTGTCAACGTGTTACAGTTCGACACTACATATTCACCTATCAGTTCATGAAATGGGGTATGGATGTGAGAACTAACAGATAGCAGCGCGAGCAGTTTGCGGGGATGTCAAAAGAGCGCGCTACCAGAGACGGCGCCGGATCGCAGTATTTATCTGAGTGGACTGCTTGAAGCTACGTGACAGCAGCAGCAGCAGTAGTTGTCCGAACGTGGCTCTTTCCGTCGTTACATTTAATGACACATTACGCGGGTGCCGCTTTTACGACCATCACTGTAATTCACCGTAAGCGATCGCCATAAATTTCCTTCTTCATTGTTCAGGTTCCCAGCTCAAAGGACGTTCTGTAAAAAGCCTGCGCTGTTAATGCGGATGGTATCCCGTTGCCTGGAAAGTAGACGCCTATTGCAGCAAACTAGAGTCTCTCCTAGCTATACTGTTTGCTGCTCCATTTACCTGACTATTACCTTCGTGAGACAATGTGACATTCAGGTTTTTATAACATCAGTCACTACGGATATTAAAACGAATTTAACAAATGTAGGTCAATGGTATTGTAAGCTTAAGTAATTCGTCAATAAACTAAAAATTTGAAAATATTTGTTTTTCAGTTTCAAAAACAACACATCCATTTTTGGTTTTAATTTAGATTCCGCTTTATGCAGACATGTTTCGACAATTGAGAGGGCGCGGTTAGAAGTAATGCTTCCGAATCTTTATGTCGAAGAACTTAAAGCTTTTTAAGTCAAACAAACGTTATTAACATTGTACATCTTTATTCTTCATGTCTACGTATTTATTTATCACCACAGTCATTCCGGGGACGAACAAATTTCTGCCGACGAGAGACCAGTTTATTGAAACTTCAAAGTATGAGAACAATGTTTGTTGACAGAGGCACAGCCTTACCTCTGTTTGCACCGCTTTATCACTGTCGAAGTCCTCGAGGGTGTTCTTCAAGTTTTGGAAACAGATGAAACATCTGATGGGGTGAAGTTGAGTACGATCGATGACAGTGAACCCTAGGTGTCGAATTTTCACAGATGTCTCAGCGCTCCTGCGTGGTCCGGCATTGACATGCTGAAGGAGTGGGTGCTCCAGTGTGGATGAACTCTTAGAATTCGTAACTCGATAACAGCACACTGTTCGTCGCGTAACAAAGTAGTTACGTTACACACTGCTATGTTACACGTTGCAATGAAGAGGCGTGTTTCGTCACGGGATCGTTTTGCTGGCGAGAGAGCGTTACGGAGATGCTACACAAATTCCACTGGCAGACGTTACAAGAAAGTCATTGTGCATCGCGGAGAGATTTACTATTGATTTATTATCAAACATATTACTTCTCCCCCCACCCCACCACACCCACACATACATTTCATGTATTGACCATGAGGACAAAATTCGAGGAATTAGAGCCAATACAGGGGCTTTCGACATTCATTCTTCCCACGTACTATTCAGGGAGAGTAACATGACTGGAGGAATCAGATAGTGGTACCGAAAGTACCCTCCACGACACCATTAGGTAGCTTGCGGAGTATGACGTAGATGTAGATGTATTATTTGGAGCCCTTTAGCGGCAGAGAGTTGCAAACATGTAGACACGAGGAATAAATGTGTAAAAATGTTATTAACGTTTGTTTTATTGGAAAAGCTTTAAGAGTTTTCTCATAATAATTTGGAGGCATTACTTTCCAGCTCGTCCTCTTATTTGTCGTCTTCTGTGGGTATCAATCAATTTCTGTAAAACATAGAACAAAGTTCATAGTTATCTTTCTGTTTTATGCTTAAAAACTATAACATGTGCATTTTGTTGATTTGTTTCAGTTCCTCACCTGGATTTACAATACTTCTAAAAATAGATTTTTAAAGGTCGGCTTGTTTTTATTTCTATCACCTGCTAAGTAGTCTTGAAGAAATTTGCTTATTTTTTTACATAATTTTTCTTGAGTAGTGGTTTTGTATGCCTCATTGCTTACAATCCCGTTCCAGTTCTGCATCTTCGGTTAATTTTCTTTTTCTGTTGCTACTGTTTACATTGTATTCCACACCTTATTTTGTATTTCAGTTTCACCTTTTCTTAAGACGACTTTTCTGCAAATCTACTGAATTCAAATAAAAAAACATAATATTCAGTATAATTAGAATTACTTAGGAGAAAGTACAAAAAATTAAAAATTTTTTGACTTACATTTACGTCACCGCACTCTGACGGAGACATCATGTTGTAGCTGCGTATTTGTTAGTCGTTCTGTTTGCGTTCAGTGTGTCGTTAATTTTGAATATTAGGTGAACCTAAGTTAAAATACAAGTGGAAAAATGGGAGTGTAAAATATAAAATAAGGATCACAACAACAACGGACATAGAAAGGGGAGTTAGAACGGAGCTTTTATTCACATTTTCGGGTATTTTTGCCGGTTTATAAAATTTGCAGTTCCGTTAATAAAACGGTATACAAATGACTTATAAACTCGCAAGGGGATTATTTTATTTCTTTATTTAAAATAGCGACTGCACTCGTTTCAAGTTAATAATTTTACCTGCGTTACTTCGAGATCAAATGAAGTCGGTAACCTTTTACACAGAAGGCTGTGGATTTCAGTATTACGTGATACTATGTTGTTACTCTTGGTATAACTGCTGAAAACAGTATCGTAGCATTTCATAATATGAAGCTATTTTGTATGCAGAAATTTGAAGAATTCTGTTGCTATGGTAAAGAGGATGGGTACTGGAGAGGCATTCGACTTCCATTTCCTAACGAAACATGGTCCTAAATTTAAATCAGAGGACCAAACAGGACATATGTTATAGCAACTACGAAGGGAAAAGTGGTCGGATGTAGGCATCTGCAACTATTAAAATTTTCTGTCGTTTCATGGAAGAAACGGGTGTTATTCTATGTTCTTAGCTGATGGTTGAAACGTCCCCTTAGAAAAATTTATACATGACTGTGCTTAAACTGACACACAATATTTTTTTAGTGCAACGCAATCTGACTTTCAGAAATCCCTACAAAGGAATGGCCCTGACTAACATTAACCTGTACCTTTCACAAATCACTTACCTCACCAAAAATCTTCGTTACTCGAACTACTGCAATACAGCGAGCGCCACTACTGCCAGATAAATAAAAGATTCAAACTACGGAAGGCACTAACTACTGATAGGCATAGTTAGCAATTGAAAGATGATAATTGAGAACAAACAATGTATTTACCTTACCAGTCATAATATATATAGTAGTTCATAATATCCAGTATTACAAATTTTCAAAACTCCGTCATCTCTCTCCCCACATCCACCACTGCTGGCGGCTCACCTCCAACTGCGCAACGCTACACGCTGTTCAAATCCAGCTGCCGCTGCCCAACACTACAATGGCAGACAACAATGCAAACTAGCCACAGACTGCACACAGCACAGCCAGTGATGTTCGTACAGAGCGCTACATAACGTTGCCAATAAGAAAACATAAACAGCCTACTTACATAGCCCCCATGCTCCCCACAAAAAAATTTTACAAATTGTTTTGGGCAGTGGCCAATAATGATTTGAAAAAATTTTTCATAATTACAATAACAAAGAGATCAAATGCACACACTTATTGATACAATGTTGGTCAAAAGCTAAAATTTTCTCACAGTCCATAAAGACAGTCCAGATTGTTCATCACTGTAAAATTGCAGCGTTTTTCTCAAAGTCTGAGCAGTAAAAGAAAATGCACTCGGAAGTAGTGGATTTCCATGGAGTCTTGAAGAAGTAGTGTTGTCCTTCCAACGCAAAGACAGTGCTGACTCTTGACATGCAGGCAGATAATGGGCCACAACAGAGCAAACCCACAGCAGAGTCAGTCGAAGTTTTGAAGAATATTGGTAGGTAGGTCATCACAGAGCAGACCCACTGTAGTCCTGGTAGAGATTACGGTATTGGTGGGCCACCAGAGGTGCAGACCCACTGCAGTCCTTGTAGAAATAATGGTACTGGTGAGTCAGCAAAGGTGTAGACCCACTGTAGTCCTTGTAGAAATAATGGTATTGGTTGGCCATCAAAGATGCAGACCCACTGTAGTCCTTGGAGAGACGGCCAGCAGCCATCTGTTGCAACTGTGCAAGTGCACAATCACCATCTAAAAGTCTTGCGGACAATATAGCAAGTCCATAAACCACCACTTGTGCACTCACAAAGTTTTTTGGAATTGTCCTTTGAACCAGCAAAGCTGTTAACCAGTCCCTTGCTGAGTAATTAACACACATGCAAACACTATCAGTCCCTACTTCTCACATGTTGTCCATATACTATGACCAACAGCAATGTGTGCATTGAAATGTAACTTACAAGTTACTTAATTTGATGAACTGGTGTCAATTATAATTTTATAACATAAGAATACAATTACAAAGGTACAAAATAGATCATTAAAGAACATAAAAATACAGATAACTTTCGTAGTACAAGCTTTACAAAAGATTAGAAATAAATATATACATCAGTGTTGCAGGAATTATGACATATGTAAATACATAAAAGATCAGAATTGCTTTGGAAACAACAACTTCACACAGGAGCATTAAAACAGAACAGAATAAATAATGTCTAGACATCTTTACAAAGAAAATAACATATTATCAGAAAAATTCTACAACATAACTCATATCAGTTAAACACATAAAGACAGGAAAAAGACAAATAAACCAGGGTACATAAACACATAGTGGGATAACACAAAAGGAAAGGACAGGGTTCGTGTTCAGTGTAACATTTGGTACTGCAGTACAACCCAAAACTTCATTCCATAGATCTTTCGTCTTATTTCGATATTTGCTCTAACCAAAAAAATCCTATCCAAGCATGCTTTCTGTATTTTTCTCGTATAACCTCTCTGTGCATTTCTTCAAATTCATCTGACCTCATTCTCTTATAGGCTACCCCCTCTTAAGCTAACTTAAATCTACTGAGCTCAGATGCTAAACTAAGGGACGAGGCAATGCAGCAGCACAAAACAATTAACACGAACAGCAATGACAAAAAATTGCCAATTTGCAAAGCAAGCAGCAGTAAATCTAAATTAACAGATAAAATGCAAAATTACAATTAATATGAGCCAATGTGCAGCAACAAGAAAAATAAATCAGTAGTAAAAATGGCTTAACAGAGTAATACAAAGTGAAATTTAGTAGCACTATGCCTGGCAATCAGCAGTAACTTATACCTAAACATGACAAAACTCAAGCAGAAAAAAATATTACACTAAAGACAACAATGCAGTCAAGGGAAATGTATATTCACATCTTAATGTCTATGTAATTAAAGTGGTGCACCACAAAAACTAATTCTACAAAAAATTACCAAGTAGTCGAAAAGAAAATTATATATGCAGTTATTGTTATTAGTCCCATCTTATTGTTCTTTCCATTCCAAGAGCTCCTTTTTCGAAGAATGTGGATCATAAAATAATTATTTATAGGCATAGTTAGCAATTGAAAGATGATAATAGAGAATAAACAATGTATTTACCTTAACAGTCATAATATATATAGTAGTTCATAATATCCAGTATTACAAATTTTCAAAACTCCGTCATCTCTCTCCCCACATCCACCACTGCTGGCGGCTCACCTCCAACTGCGCAACGCTACACGCTGTTCACATCCAGCTGCCGCTGCCCAACACTACAATGGCAGACAACAATGCAAACTAGCCACAGACTGCACACAGCACAGCCAGTGATTTACGTACAGAGCGCTACGTAACGTTGCCAATAAGAAAACATAAACAGCCTACTTACATGGTGACTCAAAAGGATACAACAGCGAGATAGCAACTTGCCCTTCTGGTGATGAGATTATAACAAAACTGGAATGTATGAATCACTTCAGGGAGAACATCAGCAGGTGACTGAGGAAACAAACTAAGTTTGAGAAAGAAGAAACTTCCTCATGCTAGAACCACAAGGGGTAGAATCGCAGACAAAATTATTGATGAATTCCAATAGTGTGGCATGGCTATTATGAATAACAATGACAATTTTTTTCAGAAAGAGGCCGGCAGTATGGGATACCTTCTTCCGTAAACACCCGACAAACTAATATGTCAACTTAGCTCACCCACACCAGATTCATGGCGCAAGTAACAGAATGCCCAATACTTACACACATCGTAGAGCCAGAAACGTTCCAACCTTGCAGCAGTCATGGAACTCATAAAGCCCATTTATCAGAAGTGACACATCCTGACTTGTTGATGAAGTGTCTACATGAGCAAATTCAAAAGCAAAATGTGTCGTTCAGTAATCTAATATGGACTCACATGACAAAATATATATCTGTTGGAAGGAAGACAAATAGTAGGGGGATGTGGCGCTGTTGTTGCCCTTAATGATGATAAAATAGGATAAAGTGCGTGCTGCTCCATGTGAGACTTGATACTGCATCAGAGAACTTCAATAGATGGACAAGGCTCGAATCGATAAAGCGACATGTGTAACAGAAAAGGCCAGCAAAGAGTTCAGAGTGGAGAAATGAATGAGCTTTGTGGAAAATGGTGAAGAAGTAGATATACAGTTTGATGCAGCATGCTTCAGTCAGTAAAAATAATAAATAAAACACATATTAAGTTCAAATCATTTAAAGTTTTGTAGAAAGTTCACATTTTCTTTTACTTTTTTCGCTAAGTCTCTGGGATTAGTTGTAGTAAAGGATTCAAATTTTCAGAGAGTGGCAAGATAGATCTACTGAATCTACTGAATTGCAATTAAAAAAAATATAATATTTAGTATAATTAGAATTACTTAGGAGCAAGTACAAAAAATTTAAAAATTTTTGACTTACAGTCAAAAAATTGTACCACCAAAACCAGTGCCTGAAATGCAATTATTTTAATTCCGTTCTGTTAACATATGGAACGCTGAATGTATAAATGCCACTGTGCGTGATGTATTTGATCTAATCTTATCCTCACAATTCTTTCGGGAACGATGCGGAGATTGTTGATGTCCAGTAAAATCCTGTTAGTACATCCATCATTTGAAAATGATTCTGGAAACATTGTAAGTAGATTTTCTCTGGATTGTTTGCTTCTATCTTCAAGTGTGTGTTAGTTCAATCTCGTCAGCATCTCTGTTCAAACAAACCTGTAAGCTGATGTACAGTCCTTCTGGATGTAGGATCAATATCCCCTATTAGTCCGATTAGGTACAGGCACTCAGTTCTTAGCAGTATTCCAGGATGAGTCATTCGAGCGATTTCTAAGCAATCACCTCTGTAGACTGATTGTTTCTCGCACATATTATAGCAACGGACGTAAGTCTGTCACATTCCTTATCAGCGACGGAGCCTGTGTGATGTCCATTTCAATCCTCGCTCACTGTTACATCGAGGTACTTGCATAAGTTGACGGATTCCATTTGTGACTGGATGATATACCCACAGGGTACTACTCATTGTCGTTTTGATAAGTGCACAAATCTATATTTCTGTGGGGTTTAAAGCAAGTTTCTAATATCGGCACCATCAAGAAATTTTATCGACATACTACTGAATATGTGTGGAACTTTTTTCAACAACAGTGCATTATTGGAAGCTGCAGCATCTGCGGAAAGTCTGAAGTAACTATTAATATTGTCTGTAAGGTCACTAATATTCATTGTTATCAAGGGTCCCAACTCTCCGAGATACAACCGAAGTTACTTCTGCAACTCTCGATGTCAGTCCATACACGAATACGTTGCGTCCTCCCTACCAGGAAGTCCTCAATCCCAATACAGTTTGAAGCGGTATACTTTCGTACTTTTGACAAATATTTTTCAGAAATACACTACTGGCCATTAAAATTTCTACACCAAGAAGAAATGCAGATGATAAACGGGTATTCATTGGACAAATATATTATACAAGAACTGACATGTGATTACATTTTCACGCAATTTGAGTACGTAGATCCCGAGAAATCAATACCCAGAACAACCACCTCTGGCCGTAATAACGGCCTTGATACGCCTGGGCATTGAATCAAACAGAGCTTGGATGGCGTGTACATGTACAGCTGCCTATGCAGCTTCAACACGATACCACAGTCCATCAAGAGACTGGCGTACTGTGAAGAGCCAGTTGCTCGGCCACCATTGACCAGACGTTTGCAATTGGTGAGAGATCTGGAGAATGTTCTGGCGAGGGCAGCAGACAAATAAAGACCCGTACAGGACCTGCAACATGCGGACGTACAATATCCTGCTGCAATGTCGGGTTTCACAGGGATCTATTGAAGGGTAGAGCCACGGGTAGTATCACATCTGAAATGTAACGTCCGCTGTTCAAAGTGCCGTCAATGTAAACAAGAGGTGACCGAGACGTGTAACCAATGGCACCCCATACCATCACGCCGGGTGATACGGCAATATGGCGATGACGTATACACGCTTCCAGTTGTGATCAACGCGTTGTTACCAAACACGGATGCGACCATCATGGTGCTCTAAACAAAACCTGGATTCATCTGAAAAAAAAAATGATGTTTTGCCATTCGTGCACCCAGGTTCGTCGTTGAGTACACCATCGCAGGCGTTCCTGCCTGTGATGCAGCGTCAAGGGTAACCGCAGCCATGGTCTCCGAGCTGATAGTCCATGCTGCTGCAAACGTCGTCGAACTGTTCGTGCATATGGTTGTTGTCTTGCAAACGTCCCCATCTGTTGACTCAGCGATCGAGACGTGACGGCACGATCCGTTACAGCCATGCGGATAAGATGCCTGTCCTCTCGACTGCTAGTGATACGAGGCCGTTGGGATCCAGCACGGCGTTCCTTTATTAAAGTCTCCTCCATACACGAGGCATCACAACAACGTTTCACTAGGCAACGCCGGTCAACTGCTGTTTGTGTATGAGAAACCGGTTGGAAACTTTCATCATGTCAGCACGCTCTAGGTGTCGCCATCGGCGCCAACCTTGTGTGAATGCTCTGAAAAGCTAATCATTTGCATATTACAGCATCTTATTCCTTTCGGTTAAATTTCGCATCTGTAGCACGTCATCTTCGTGGTGTAGCAATTTTAATGGCCAGTAGTGTACAGAAGTTCTGCGTCTACCAAATTACCTCGAGTCATGGCTTTCATGATGTTATGTGAGAAAAGTACGAGTTCATTTTCAAATGATACACTATTTCGGGACGCGCGCTGGTTGGCATAGAGGAGCCCGTTCTGTTCAAGTTACCTCATTAGTCTAAGTTCAGAATATATCCATAAACTCTACAACAAATGGATGTCTAGTACATCGGACAATAGTTTTATTCATCACGTCTGCTACACCTCTTGTAGAGTGAGTGAACAGTGCTTTCTTCTAACAAATGGGCATGGTTTCTTGTTCTAGAGACCTACGGTACATTACAGTGTAACACAGCTGAAAAATTGGACATCAGGCGCAAGTAAAATTAATCAACAAGCAGTACGTAGGACGCAACAACAGCTACCCCAAACCTGACAGTCGGGTTTAGAGCCTAGGACAAATTGTTAACCAAACATATTGCAAAAAGGACCACTGGCAGTTGCTATGGAAGCGGGCGTCATTCGGTTTTAAACGAAAAGAGTCTCACGTCGTAGCCTCCCGCCTGTCTCCAAAAATACCCTTGTGATCAGGGTGCCGAGGTCGATAGCTCGCGTGCAGCTAGTTGAGCATACTCTTTGTTGGTCAGAGGGTGTTTGGTTTTTTCTCTGCTGGATATAGTGAAGTCGATTGTGTGGAAAAGATGGAGACAGTTGGGACTGATCGGTTGAGGTGGATGGTGGGTCCGGTGGCACGTAGGGGTTTCCTGGAGAGCAAGTGGTCAGCATTGCCGCTGCACCGTTTTCTGGTGTGAGCGTTGGCGGTCGGCTTTTTTTCCGATCAGGGCGGTGGGGACGCTTGGTGGCGTGCTGGGGCAGCATACTCCTGTAGTACCTGGCTTCCTCCGGGAGAATTTGGTGCAATCCAACTAAGCCCACCGGTCGTGTCCCCTTCTGCACAAGACGACCGGAAGGCATTCACCACAGAACTTTCCCGGCACCGAGTCAGCGCCTGCGGTTGCGCTTCCTTATGTTTATGGCGAGGATCCCTATTTGTTCTCCAGCGACTTGTCTCCATTTCCTGCTGTTGGTTGTGTTTGAAGCAGCTTGGCGCTGGCCTTCCGCTTGGTTTTTCAATTTTTTTGAGTTGTGTTGCGCTCCCGAATTTTCCATTTGATGTGATTATTAATGGGTTTGTGGCACGTGCTGAATTCTCTCCCGTGTGGAAGCTGGCTCATGTCTGGAGTAAATGTTTTCAAACAATTTTTGGGCGCCCAATTTTAAGCAAAGTGCAGGCCGTTGTTCTAGAACTAGAGCGCTGTGGCCAATTCTAAATCGCATTCTAAGTTGGTCTTAAGAGAAGAGATCCTCTTTATTTAGAGGCACTGACTTGTTTCTTGCAGCCTGTGAGTCCCTCCTCCTCCCTCCATGCCCCCTCTCCCCGCCCTTCATTGGTAACATATCATTTAATAGAAGTAAATGGAATACATTACATGAGGCTTAATGACTCTTCCGTCTGTTAAATTATATGTAAAACTATCCTAAAACTATTCCATGAAAACAATTAAAGTTCCTGGTTGGTTCAAATGGCTCTGAGCACTATGGGACTCAACATCTTAGGTCATCAGTCCCCTAGAACTTAGAACTACTTAAACGTAACTAACCTAAGGACACCACACACACCCATGCCCGAGGCAGGATTCGAATCTGCGACCGCAGCAGTCCCGCGGTTCCGGACTGCAGCGCCAGAACCGCTAGACCACCGCGGCTGGCAAAGTTCCTGAGAGACTTTGATTTGATCATTAAACTAATAAAAGTTTATTAGCATACCTTGTGCAGTGGATACCATTTTGATGGCTCCTTCTGCATTTGTAAGATTGTGTTGAAGTTTGTTGTACATTTAAGATACTGTTAATTTTTTATCCTTGCTGGTTGCAATTCCCGCTCTAAGAGTACACCTTGTTGGATCCCATTAACTGTAACTAGCATCGCAGGAGAGAGGAGAGTTAACATTCAGCGACGCTTTAATCGTAACTCGGTATTAGGTACTGGATTTCTTTTAGAGCCGGGGAAGAGGGTTTGGCTTTATTTTACCGGTTTACTGTTTAAGAGAGCATGTATATGTTAATGTACACTACCTATCCTCTATGGGTTGTTGTCGCCAACGGCTGGATCCCGAGATCTACATTGAGGGTCTGTTGTGTCGTCTTTGGGTTTGTGCCCGACTTGGGACCGCTCTGTTACTCAAACATAATTTTCTAATTATGGTGGGTGTCGGCCTGACTTACATTGAAAGTTATTAGTATTTAATGTTTTATAAATAGTTATTTGAAAATATAAAAAAAATTTAAAGAATATTGAAACAGTTTCGCGTCTACTATTTCACGTTTAATGCTTTTCCTTACGGGTGAAAGCTCAAATTTAATCTTTAATGTGCGAGTTTTCCTTTTTTTTTAAGTTGAGCCTTATACCTTGTAGCTATTGAAGGGGGGGGGGGATTATTGCTGGTTAATACAGTGTTTTGAAGAGTGGTTGGTAACAAATGATGTTCATTGTCTTTCTCCAGTCTTTCCTCTAGGACCTGCTGACTGATGACCTGAATTACTAGCACTTGTTACCTGTAACATTCAGTTATCCTCATCTGAGCGCAGTTGGTCATTAGGATCGAAGCCGTTCGTAACGAAGCACTGAATTAAATTATTATTAAGATGCAGCGACATCCATGTTTTAGATGCTCCAGCACTTCTTATGGACACGCTGCTTGCCGTCCCCGAGTTAACACTATCCAGGTAATCACGACGATGGGGAAGCTGAAGGTGCTTGTCGCACTGTCGTCATCGTCGCCGCTGGATGGGAGGTCCGTCCGGTACCTTTGCTCCTGATCAATGCTGCAGGCAGTTTCGGGTACTGGGGGCCTACCTGTCCAGTGGGAGCAGAATCACCCCACTACGTGACTTCTGATAGTGTGGTACATCCCGATGGAACATCGCAGATCATCGTCGTCTTTTGGGGCGCGATCGAAGACGCTCTAACCCAGCGTCAGGCCGTAATCTCATCCCGGCTTCGCCTGCCAGTCGACAGAATTCGGCTGAATTGCTGGAGCAGCGGCCTTGCAGACAAATAGCGCCGGGCCGACAACGGGAGTTAGCGGAATTCTTCCATGTCACTGGCACGACACGACTGTCGAGAAGACACAGAACCGTAAATCTGGATGAATAAATATTAAATTGCTAACCCGTTCCACAACCCCATCCTGAGAACGCAGTGGCATCTCTGTGAGGCACCCCTATAACGCGCTTGTGACACCATTCGTTTCGCATCTAATTTTCCAGCCAAATTACTTAGGAATTGTACGTAATTCTCCATGCACCAATATCCATTATATTATATTATGTTATACTCATCTACATTTTTAGTGTATTCTTTTGTGATTGATCAGTGTTGCACTGTTTAATTTACATTAGTTCACTCTGTAATATACAACAGGTTATTTATTCGTGGTAAGTGGTAAAGACAGTGGTGCCACACGCCCCTCGGAAAGGAGCTTGTATTCCTACGAATCCGTTTACAATAAGTTACCAGATTTGGAAATTTATGGTAAGTTCCCATGGGACCAAACTGCTGTGGTCATCGGTCCTTAAGCTTAAACACTGCTTAATCTAACTTAAACTAACTTACGCTGAGGACAACACACACACCCATGACCGAGGAAGGACTCGAACTTTTGACGGGGAGAGCCGCGCGAAACGTGGCAAGGCGCCTCAGAATGTGCTGCTACCCCGAGGGGCATTGAATTCTTTATTTGGTTAAAAATTTCATAAAAATGAATCCCCTACTTGGCAATGTTCTTGCGTCCAGAAAAAAAGGCTCAAACGAAACAACTACAGGAATGTTGTTCTGTTCCATGGAATGCTGTGCTGGATAGTATGTGTGCCGTGTGTGGGCTGTGATTGGTCAGACTGGTCCCAGTTTCAAGGCAACCATCACTAATTGTATAAATTTCAAACCTAACATTTTCAAGTGGAGTGCAAAATCTCCCGTGAAGGTAAGTGTGCCATTCTCTGTTACTGCCTTGATCGACTTTAATTAATTTTTTGATAGCCTAATTATATTATTTTATGTTTTAAAACGGTCGCGCACTAATTAGACACAACGAAGAGTAGCTCCTTAAAGATGTAGTCACTGCCATATTTTTTCAGTTCTTCTAGAATTATTTCACACAAAAAACAATTACTATGTGTAGTACTGTAGTTTTTAGATTGTTCATATATGAGAAGGTAATAAAAAATTAATATCTTTTAAAATTCGCGATCAAAGTATAGGAATATAGTTTTTTCTTCTTTTACTGTTTATATATTCGCAGTAGTTTTCCAGTTGGAATTATGAGGCTGTAATGCCAAAAGTACTGGTTGAACTGGCTACTGTATTTCCTATGAGAGTCTCTTTGGCGCTAATTCCTTATTAAATAGCTGATGGTAGCTGCCGTTAAGTATTGCCTGTGTTGTGAGGTTGAATTTGCGGTACATTAGAGTAATATGACAAACTGTGAAGAAACCGAACGTTTTACACTCTGGATGGAAACATGATAAAGGTTTTCTCATAAAGCTGCCATACAACATTCCATCATTTAGACGCGCTATTTAAACGGTATGTACATTATCAGGAACCAGTTGTTGTGGACGTTGCTTTTGTAGCACGGGTATTACAGGTGAAGACAAAAAATAAAGGATCTGGTAACGAACCCTAAACTTTCATCTGTCATACGGTCAGTGAGAAATGTTACAGGCCCTCCTGTTCTTAAATCATCACACTGTCCAGGATATTTGCAGTGATCGACCAACTGAAGCAGTTTATGGCGAGTGTCTTTGTTTTTGGAACAATTTAGCAATTATTTAGTTGCTATTTTAGGCCTAGAGAAGGAAACAGCTGAACTGCTTCATCTCAGACTCAAGTGAAAGATCTTCTGCACACCAGGAATAGATATTTTATTTCTTCGGAAGTGGATATACTTGTCTTTAATGAGTGATTTGCAATCCTTAGTTATGAGTTTTTCTTCTTTCGAACACTGTTGTTTATTTAAGGATTGTTGCTTGTCACCCATCTTAAACTCTATTAAGAAAGGCGAAAGGAAATGACAGTTGGAGACCTAATCCTGAGATTCCACTATTACATGTGAATATGTTTATCTGTATCCACAGCTGAGTAATATTACCTCCTCGTTATCGACGGTGCGTATTACACTGGCACATACTTTCAACTGGGGCGATTAGCTCAATGACTACTATACATTTTTCTTTTGTTTACAGCTGTTTACTGTTAACTCCAAAAAAATGTTTCAAATGGCTCTGAGCACTATGAGACTAAACATCTGAGGTCATCAGTCCCCTAGAACTTAGAACTACTTAAACCTAAGTGACCTAAGGACATAACACACATCCATGCCCGACGCAGGATTCGAACCTGCGACCGTAGCGGTCGCGCGGTTCCAGACTAAAGGGCCTAGAACCGCTCGGCCACACCGGCCGGCCATCCACAATGGCTCTTATATTTAAAAATTCCTCTCAGTTTTCTCTAGGGAAAATTCGTTGTATTCTACACACTAAACTTTATAAATTGGGTTTGGGCATGTCGGGTTCCTGCGTAACTGCAAGTGTCATTAAACCTTATTTTAGCAACAGATGGATTTTTTATAGCTTTTTATTAATTTTTTACGTATGGAGAATAGTTACGGAAAATTAGAAATATATTTGAATGAAATAATTAGTGGCTAGTACACACGCAATACTTTAAATGTGTCATGAATGCTTCTTATCCAGTGAAGTCGATGTACTCAGTGCCCTGCTTCTTATGTGAATGGCCTTGTGGGGCCAGAGGGAACAGAATCTCTAAGAGCTTTCTGGATCAAGATAGTCGTGCATACAAAAATAAGTAAAACATTGGAAAATACTATTATCACCGTACCCATTATAATGGGCCTAGTGAAAAAGTGTAGACATAGATGGAGAATGTTTAACGTATCTTACAGAAATATCGTGTTTCAAAAGGAAAGTTCGATCCCGACTTAAAATCAGAATTAATTGTGTGTGGAGCGGACGCTTCGGTATCATTCAAGAAGGTTATTACAATGTTATAGGTAGCCAAAACCCGACATTAAATTTCTGTTATTGCCAGCTTGCTCGAAAAGTTCTAGAAATTAGCCTGCTCCATTAGCCTCAATATTCGCTTTTTGCACTTTGATCTCCATTATTTCAAAGGACGTTTGTGTGACACCGGGGAAGATGAAGGTGAGTGCTTCCACCAAACAACAAGGTAATGGAAAAGGGTATCCAAGGCTGTTGGCAGGGCGGTATGATGGGAGACTGCTATTCTTCATTTCACTGAGACGTTCAACAAGCAATATATAAGAGAAAAAGTTTTATCTTGTGTTTTAATGAAAAAAGAAATATAATGAAGTGGAAATGTAATTACTATATAAGCGACAGGTGTTTTTATGTACTTACATAAAACCTTTGTTCAAATGGAAAAATTAAACTACTTTTCATCCAAATTCCATATGTCTTAGTATCTTTGTATCACATAACCAAATTACATACCTTAAGTGTCGTAAAAAACCGAAGTCAGTCTAAGATAAAGCTCTCTCTCTCTCTCTCTCTCTCTCTCTCTCTCTCTCTCTCTCTCTCTCTCTCTCTCTCTCCCCCCCCCCCCCCCGTCTCTCTCTCGACAAACTCCGATGTTGTAATATAGGAGTACATAAATTACATCGCGCAGTGCGACAGTGGATTTGCATAGCGTCTGTCCAAAAAACGGATAGGAGCTCGTCGGTTTAAGACGAATGTGAGAAATCTTTTTAATCAGTATATTTTATCTTATTTATATTATGTCGGTTTTCGTATTTCAATGTATATGACAATGACTAAATTGTTGATTCAACACTCTTGACATTAGGACAAAGCCGTTTCCATGAATATGACACGAATGACCATTATAAGCAAATTAATATGGGCTTTAAAATGAATGCCTTAAAAGCTATGAGCTGTTACTCGTTTTAGATGTTGTAAAGCAAATATGTTCTCTTGCAAGCTCTTTCCTTTCCATATTTTTGGAGGAGGTAGTGTCCCCCAAAATATGAAAAACTTGTGTAGTAAACATGGGCTATAAAACGCGTACCTTAATAGCTAAGATCGCTTCCTCATTCGGAGGGATACGTTTCACAAAAGCGAACAAGCGCTCATGGCCATTTCTCAAAATACGGAAAACAAAAAGCTTGCAACACAAGAGATTTGTTTCATAGTAGCGAAAATAAATAAATGCTCATGGTTCTTAAGGTGTCCATCTTAGAACCAATGCCGTCCGGGGCGGCCGAGCGGTTCTAGGCGCTACAGTCCGGAAACGCGCGACCGCTACGGTCGCAGGATCGAATCCTGCCCGGGCATGGATGTGTGTGATGTCCTTAGGTTAGTTAGGCGTGAGTAGTTCTAAGTTCTAGGGGACTGATGACCTTAGAAATTAAGTCCCATAGTGCTCAGAGCCATTTTAGAACCCATGCTTACTACAATCTTTATCCCATGTGCCAAGACTATTGATTCCTACTGAATCACCATCATATTCTCCTATAGGACACACTTTTGATCATATTCTCTCTCTCGCTCTCTCTCTCTCTCTCTCTTTCATATACACTCATGCTCATAAATTAAGGATAATTGCAGAATGTGATGCCACACACAGTGGCACTAGACAAAACTGGCGCCAGTAGCATAGGCACATAGCAAACACACACGACACAGATCTGTAAGTCCACGGTATTGGTTGAGAAAACCGTTCCAAAACACGTGTGCTACAAAACGCCACTGTTTCCTGCGCATGCTCCCCCACATCAATATGCGATATGATCACCATGCACACGTACACAGGCCGCACAACGGGTTGGCAACTCTGGATCAGGTGGTGGAGCAGCTGCTGGGGTATAGCCTGCCATTCTTGCACCAGTGCCTGTCGGATCTCCTGAAGTGTCGTAGTGGTTTTGAGGCGTGCAGCGATATGTCGACCGAGAGCATCCCAGACGTGCTCGATGGGGTTTAGGTCTGGAGAACAGCCAGGCCACTCCATTCGCCTGATATCTTCTGTTTCAAGGTACTTCTCAACGATGGCAGCTCGGTGGGGCCGTGCGTTATCATCCATCATGAGGAAGGTGGGCCCCACTGCACCCCTGAAAAGGCGGACATACTGGTGCACAATGACGTCCCGAAACACCTCACCTGTTACAGTTCTTCTGTGAAAGACATGCTGGGTTGTACGTGCACCAATCATAATCCCACCACACACCATCAAACCACGACCCCCATACAGGTCCCTTTCAAGGACATTAAGGGGTTAGTATCTGGTTCCTGGTTCACGCCAGATGAAAAACCAGCGAGAATCACTGTTCAGACAATACCTGGACTCGTCCATGAACATAACATGGGACCACTGTTCGAATGAGCATGTACTCTGTTCTTGACACCAGGCTTTACGGGCTCTCCTGTGACCAGGGGTCAGTGGAATGCACCTTACAGGTCTCCGAGCGAATAAACCATGTCTGTTCAGTCGACTGTAGACTCTGTGTCTGGAGACAACTGTTCCAGTGGCTACGGTAAAGTCCCGAGCAAGGCTACCTGCAGTACTCCGTGGCCGTCTGCGGGTACTGATGATGAGATATCGGTCTTCTTGCTGTGTTGTACACTGTGGACGTCCCGTACTGTAGCGCCTGGACACGTTTCCTGTTTGCTGGAATCGTTGCCATAATCGTGAGATCACACTTTGTGGCACATGGAGGGCCCGTGCTGCGACCTGCTGTGTTAGACCAGCCTCCTGTCGCCCTAGTATTCTACCCTTCATAACGTCATCAATATGCGTTATTTGAACCATTTTCAACACACAGTCACCATTAGCACGTCTGGAAACGTCTGCACACTTATTCGCTGGAACGTACTCTGCCATGCACCAACACACCTCTGCGTATGTGGACTGCTGCCTGCGCCGCCTTGCGACGACCGCAGATCAAATGCACCGCATGGTCATACCCTGAGGTGATTAACGCCCGCAAACCGGCCATCAGAGCTTTGTTTCACCATGTATCAGCATTAACTTTAATTTATGAGCATGAGTGAATATATACAGGGTGGTCCATTGATAGTGACCGGGCCACGAAATAGGCATCAAACGAAAAAACTACAAAGAATGAAACTAGTCTAGCTTCAAGGAGGAAACCAGATGGCGCTGCCTTAGGTCAAACGGATATCAAGTGCGTTTTTTAAAATTGGAACCCCAATTTTTTATTACATATTCGTGTAGTACTTAAAGAAATATGAATGTTTTAGTTGGACCATATTTTTCGCTTTGTGATAGATGCCGCTGTAATAGTCACAAACGTATAAGTACGTAACATTCCGCCAGTGCGGACGGTATTTGCTTCGTGATACATTTCCTGTGTTAAAAAAGGACCGTTTACCAATTGCAGAAAAGGTCGATATAGTGTTGATGTATGGTTTTGTGATCAAAATGCCCAACGGGCGTGTGCCATGTATGCTGCTCAGTATCCTGGACGACATCATCCAAGTGCCCGGACCGTTCGCCGGATAGTTTCGTCATTTAAGGAAACAGGAATGTTCAGGCACGTGTGAAACGTCAACCACGACCTGCAACAAATGATGATGCCCAAGTAGGTGTTTTACCTTATGTCGCAGCTAATCCGCACAATAGTAGCAGACAAATTGTGCGAGAATCGGGAATCTCAAAAACGTCGGTGTTGAGAATGCTACATCAACATCGATTGCACCCGTACCGTATTTCTATGCGCTAGGAATTGCATGGCGACGACTTTGAACGTTGAGAACAGTTCTGCCACTGGGCACAAGAGAAATTACGGGACGATGACAGATTTTTTGCCCGCGTTCTATTTAGCGACGAAGCGTCATTCACCAACAGCGGTAACGTAAACCGCATAATATGCACTATTGGACAACGTAAAATCCACGATGGCTGCGACAAGTGGAACATCAATGTCCTTGGCGGGTTACTGTATGGTGCGGCATTATGGGAGGAAGGATAATGGTGCAATGTATGTTGATTTCCTACGTAATGTTCTACCGATGTTACTACAAGATGTTTCACTGCATGGCAGAATGGCGATGTACTTCCAACATGATGGATGTCCGGCACATAGCTCGCGTGCGTTTGAAGCGGTATTGAATAGCATATTTCATGACAGGTGGATTGGTCTTCGAAACACCATACCATGGCCCGCACGTTCACCGGATCTGATGACACAGGATTTCTTTTGCCAAATGCATTGAGGTTGACGGACATCGTTTTGAGCATTTATTGCATTAATGCGATATCTACAGGTAATCACGCTGTAACAGCATGCGTTATCAGAAATGATAACTCACAAAGGTACATGTATCACATTGGAACAACTGAAATAAAATGCTCAAACGTACCTAAGTTCTATACTTTAATTTAGAAAACCTACCTGTTGCCAACTGTTCGTCTAAAATTGTGATCCATATGTTTGTGACTATTACAGCGCCATCTATCACAAAGCGAAAAAAGTCGTTGAACTAAAACATTCATATTCCTTTACGTACTACACGAATATGTAATAAAAATGGGGGTTTCTATTTTAAGAAACGCAGTTGATATCCGTTTGACCTATGGCAGCGCCATCTAGCGAGCTAACCATTGCGCCATCTGGTTTCCCCCTTCAAGCTAGTCAAGTTTCGTTCTTTGTAGTTTTTTCGTTTGACGCTTATTTCGTGAGACATTTGGCCCGGTCACGATCAATGGACCACCCTGTATATGGTGATTTTTTTACACATTGTAGAAACTCTAGAGATTGATCTATGAGAGGATACGGAACTAAAAAGGTCTAATGAAATGTCTACTAACCTTACGTCTGGAAATGCGTAGTATCGATGCGAGAGGCAATTTATGCAGTCATGCTTTGTTACAGAGGCTGCGGTCTAATACGCTCTGTACCAGGCAGCCACAGTTACAGTATGCATGCATGGTTTCCTCCTAGAGGGTTTTTTTTTCTTTTTGTTTGTTCTTCGGTCTTCTGGCTGGTTTGACGCAGCGTGCCACGAATTCCTCTCCCGTGCTAATCTCTTCATCTCAGAGCAGCACATGCAACCTACGTCCTCAATTATTTGTTAAACGTATTCCAATCTATTTTTCCTCTACAGTTTTTGCCCTCTACAACTCCCTCTACTGCCACAGAAGCCATTCTCTTATGTCTTAACAGATGTCCTATCATCCTGTCCCTTCTTCAGTGTTTTCAACATACTTCTTTCCACTCCGATTCTGCGCAGGAGTTCATTCCTTACCTTACCAGTCCACCTAATTTTCAACATTCCACACCAGAATTGCTCCGATTCTCTCCAGTTACGGTTTTCCTGCAGTCCATGTTTAACTACCATACAATGCTGTACTCCAGACGTACATTCTCAGAAATTTCAACCTCAAATTAAGGCCGAAATTTGATATTAGTTGTTGTCTCTTGGCCAGGAATGCCCTTTTGCCAATTCTAGTCTGCTTTTCATGTCCTCCTTGCTCCGTCCGTCATTTTTATTTTATTGCGTAGGTAGCACAATTCCTTAAATGCATCTTCTTCGTGACCTTCAAACCTAATGTTAAATTTCTCGGTGTTCTCATTTCTACTACTTCTCATAACATTCGTCTTTCTTCGATTTACTCTCAGTCCATACTCTGTACTCACTATACTGTTCATTCCATTCAGCAGATCATGTAATTCTTCTTCTCTTTCACTCAGGATAGTAGGACAGTCAGTGAATCGTATCATTGATATCCTTTCCCCTTGAATTTTAATTCCACTCCTGAACCTTTCTTTTATCTCCATCATTCCTTCCTCGCAGTACAGATTGAACAGTAGGAGCGAAAGGCTACATCCTATTCTTACACCCTTTTTAATACGAGTACTTCCTTCTCGGTTGTCCATTCTTATTATTCCCTCTTGGCTGTTGTACATATTGTATACGACCCGTATCTTCCTATAGCTTAACCCAACTTTTCTCAGAATTTCGAACATTTTGCACCACTTTACATTGTCGAACGCTTTTTCCAGGTCGACCAATCCGATGAGCGATTCTTGATTTTTCTTTACTCTTGCTTCCATTATTAACCGCAACGTCAGAATTGCCTCTCGTGGCTTTATCTTTCCTAAATACAAACTGTTCGTCATCTAGTGCATCCTCAATTTTTCTTTCCCTTCTTCTGTATATTATTCTTGCAAGGAACTTGAATGTATGAGCTGTTAAGCTGATTGTGCAATAATTCACGCACATGTTAGGACTTGCCATCTTTGGAATTGTGTGGATGATGCTTTTCCGAAAATCAGATGGTATGTCTATAGGCTCATACATTCTACAAACCAATGTGAATTGTCGTTTTGTTGCCACTTCCCCCAATGATTTTAGAAATTCTGATGGAATGTTGGAATGTTATTTGATCTTAATACCTTCAAACCTCTTTTAAATTATGATTCTAATACTGGATCCCCTTTCTCTTCAAAATCGACTCCTGCTTCTTCTTATATTACATCAGACAAATCTTCCCCCTCACACAGACTTTCAATGTATTCTTTCCGTCTATTCGCTCTCTCCTCTGCACTTTACAGTGGAATCCAATTGCACTCTTAATGTTATTAGCCTTGCCTTTATTGTCACCGAAGGTTGTTTTGACTTTGCCTTATGCCGAGCCTCTCCTTCCGATAATCATTTCTTTTTCGATCTGTTCACATTTTTCCTACAGCCATGTCGTTTAGCTTCCCTGCACTTCCTATTTATTTCATTCCTCAGCGACTTGTATTTCTCTATTCCTCCTGTCATCGAGCTACTGAAGTATTTCTTCTGTTACCCGTTGTTTCACCGGTCTTACCTTCTTTCAACCTACATTTTCCTTCATAATTTCTATGATGTCTCTTTTTAGAGATGTCCATTCCTCTTCAACAGTACTGCTTACTGAGCTTTATCTTATTGCTGTACCTATATCCTTAGAGAACTTCTAGCATATCTCGTCATTCTTTATTACTTCCGTATCCGACTTCTTTGCGTATTAATTCTTCCTGACTAATGTCTTAAACTTCAGCCTACTCTCCATCACTACTACATTTTGATATGAGTCAATGTCTGCTCCTGGGTACGCTTACAATCCAGTATTTGATTTCGGAATCTCTGTATGACCGTGATTTAACCTAACTGAAATCTTAGCATAGCACCCGGCCTTTTCTAAGTATACCTCCCCCTCTTGTGATTCTTGAACAGAGTATTCGCTATTACTCGCTGAAACTTATTACAGAACTCAATTAGTCTTCCTCTTCTCTCATTACTTGTCCCAAGCCCATATTCTCTTGTAATCTTTCCTTCTACTCCTTCCCCTACAACTTCATTCGAGTCTCCCATGAGTATTAGATTTACATATCCCTTTACGTACTGTATTACCCTTTCAATATCCTCACACACTTTCTCTGTCACTTCATCTTCAGCTTGCGACGTCGGCATATATACCTGAACGATCGTTGTCGGTGTTGGTTTGCTGTTGATTCTGATAAGAACAACCCCATCACTGAACTGTTTACAGTAACACACTGCAAATGCCCTACATTCCTATTCATAACGAATCCTACACCCGTTATACTATTTTCTGCTTCTGCTGATGTTACTCTATACTCATCTGACGAGAAATCCTTCTCTTCTTACTCCACTTCACTTCACTGTCCCCTACTACACTCCTGGAAATGGAAAAAAGAACACATTGACACCGGTGTGTCAGACCCACCATACTTGCTCCGGACACTGCGAGAGGGCTGTACAAGCAATGATCACACGCACGGCACAGCGGACACACCAGGAACCGCGGTGTTGGCCGTCGAATGGCGCTAGCTGCGCAGCATTTGTGCACCGCCGCCGTCAGTGTCAGCCAGTTTGCCGTGGCATACGGAGCTCCATCGCAGTCTTTAACACTGGTAGAATGGCGCGACAGCGTGCACGTGAACCGTATGTGCAGTTGACGGACTTTGAGCGAGGGCGTATAGTGGGCATGCGGGAGGCCGGGTGGACGTACCGCCGAATTGCTCAACACGTGGGGCGTGAGGTCTCCACAGTACATCGATGTTGTCGCCAGTGGTCGGCGAAAGGTGCACGTGCCCGTCGACCTGGGACCGGACCGCAGCGACACACGGATGCACGCCAAGACCGTAGGATCCTACGCAGTGCCGTAGGGGACCGCACCGCCACTTCCCAGCAAATTAGGGACACTGTTGCTCCTGGGGTATCGGCGAGGACCATTCGCAACCGTCTCCATGAAGCTGGGCTACGGTCCCGCACACCGTTAGGCCGTCTTCCGCTCACGCCCCAACATCGTGCAGCCCGCCTCCAGTGGTGTCGCGACAGGCGTGAATGGAGGGACGAATGGAGACGTGTCGTCTTCGGCGATGAGAGTCGCTTCTGCCTTGGTGCCAATGATGGTCGTATGCGTGTTTGGCGCCGTGCAGGTGAGCGCCACAATCAGGACTGCATACGACCGAGGCATACAGGGCCAACACCCGGCATCATGGTGTGGGGAGCGATCTCCTACACTGGCCGTACACCACTGGTGATCGTCGAGGGGACACTGAATAGTGCACGGTACATCCAAACCGTCATCGAACCCATCGTTCTACCATTCCTAGACCGGCAAGGGAACTTGCTGTTCCAACAGGACAATGCACGTCCGCATGTATCCCGTGCCACCCAACGTGCTCTAGAAGGTGTAAGTCAACTACCCTGGCCAGCAAGATCTCCGGATCTGTCCCCCATTGAGCATGTTCGGGACTGGATGAAGCGTCGTCTCACGCGGTCTGCACGTCCAGCACGAACGCTGGTCCAACTGAGGCGCCAGGTGGAAATAGCATGGCAAGCCGTTCCACAGGACTACATCCAGCATCTCTACGATCGTCTCCATGGGAGAATAGCAGCCTGCATTGCTGCGAAAGGTGGATATACACTGTACTAGTGCCGACATTGTGCATGCTCTGTTGCCTGTGTCTATGTGCCTGTGGTTCTGTCAGTGTGATCATGTGATGTATCTGACCCCAGGAATGTGTCAATAAAGTTTCCCCTTCCTGGGACAATGAATTCACGGTGTTCTTATTTCAATTTCCAGGAGTGTATATCTAGATTGAGCCTTTGCATTTACCTTTTCAGATTTTCTAGCTTTCCTACCACATTCAAGCTACTGACATTCCATGCCCCGACTCGCAGAACATTATTCTTCCGTTGATCATTCATGCGTTTTCTCACGGTCACCACACCCTTGGCAGTCCTTGCCAATGGAGAGATCATCACGACACTTCTTCAGTCACAGGTCACATGTCCTGTCGATACAAGTTATGTGTGTTTAATGCCGTGGTTTCCATTTTCTTCTGCATCCTAATGCCGTTGATCATAGCTGATTCTTCCGTCTTTCGGAGCAGTTTCCCACCCCTAGGACAAGAGAGCGCTCTGAACCTCTGTCCGCTCCTCCGCCGTCTTTGACAAGGCCGTTGGCAGAATGAGGGGGACTTCCTATGCCAGAAGTCTTCGGCCGCCAATGCCGATTATTTTTCAAAATCTAAGCAGGAGACTGGGTTCGAACCTGGGCCGAAATGTTTTGATTCTGAATCAAAAACACTGTCTCTAGAGTAGACACTGTCTCTAGACTACGGGTCTAAATTAATGGTACTGCTGCTAATCGGTCATGCCCAGTGCCCTCTCGTGATGATGATGATGTTTGGTTTGTGGGGGCGCTCAACTGCATGGTTATCAGCGCCCGTACAATTACCCAATCTTTGCTCAGTCCAATTTGGCCACTTTCCTAGATGATGATGAAATGATGAGGACAACACAAACACCCAGACATCTCGAGGCAGGCGAAAATCCCTGACCCCGCCGGGAATCGAACCCGGGACCCCGTGCTCGGGAAGCGAGAACGCTACCGCGAGACCACGAGCGGCGGACAAGTGTTTGAGTGCCCTCTCGTGTCTTAGTAATTGGTAATGTTTTTTCCGTTTGACTTGAGTGGATGTGATACAGCTTGTGCACAATAGTTCCGTATTCCATTCGAGGGATTGTTGACATGGTGTTTAGTTAAGGAAAGACAAATGGCAACCGTCGGCAAGCAGCTAGGTTTTATCAGGAGATCTATCCCCGCCGACTTCAAACCATATGATTCAATGTCTGCAACAGCGACTCGCCGCTTATCTGACACAGGGTCCTTCCAGGATGCAATAAATAATGAAGGACGTACCCGAAATTTTCCGACACCATCCTTGGAGGAAAATATGATTAACATTGTGGAAACCGACAACCGTGTCAGTACCAGGCTGTTGGCCAGCCTGTACCGGGTAAACCACACGACCGCGTGGAACATTCTACATGAAAACTGTTACTACCCTTATGACTTACTGGCGACAAACTTTCCACATCAGGAATAGTTTCGCCACTAGTTCCTTCACCAGGCAACCACAATTTCAGGATTTGTGTCATCCATCCTACTCACAGGTGAGACCACCTGTACGTGGAGTGGTATCTTTACCTTTCATAACAGTCATCTGTGGAATAGTATGCAGAGCCCCCACGGGGACAGTAGATCATCGGCATCAGTGCAGCCGGAATATGTCGGCCGGCGTAATTAACGACCGTATTTTGGGACCAGTCTTCCTTCCACGTCGCCTGACACCCGGATATATCGGCGTTTCTTGCGGGTGACTTTGCCTCTCCTGCTGGAAGAAGTGCCACTGATGATTCGGAGGGTTATGTGGCTGCCACATAATAGCACTCCTGCCCAATTCACCGTTAACGTCCATACGAGGGGGTCCAGTTGCATGGCCTGGTCGTTCACCCCTTGCGATTTATAGTTATGGGACCATCTCGTACGAATCGCCTACGCAGAGCCTATTCCAGATGTGGAGCCACTGGAGCAGTGTATTCCTGTTGCCTTTGACACTGTTAGAATGCAGCCTGGCCGGTGTGAACGTGTGAGACATAACATGCTACGGTGCGTACACGGATGTATTGAGGCACATGGGAACCACTTTTAACTCGTACTGTAAGTGTGGCTACATGTTACAGCGTATATTAAACAGAAGTCTCCGTAACAACATATGACTGAGGTAAATAGTCTCTAGCATGGAAACCATGGATTTCAGGACATAAGTTCTATAGAAATTTTAATTCCGTATCCTTTCATCAATCAATCCCTAGAGTTTGTACACAGTGGAAAAAATCACACGTTATATAGGGTGAACATATATAAAACCAAGAGACTGCACGCACCGAGCAGCGTGGAGGAAAATACAGTATGTGATCAAAAGTACTCGGACACCTGGCTGAAAATGACTTACAAGTTTGTTGCGCCCTCCCTCGGTAATGTTGGAATTTAATATAGTGCTGACACACCTTTATTCTTGATGACAGCTTGCACCCTCGCAGGCATACATTCAATCAGGTGCTTGGATGTTTCTTGGGGAATGGCAGCTCATTCTTCACAGAGTGCTGCACTGAGGGGAGGCATCGATATCTGTCGGTGAGGCCTGGCACGAAGTCGGCTTTCCAAAATATCCCAAAGTTGTTCTACAGGGCTCAGGTCAGGACTCTGTTAGGCCAGTCCATTACAGGGACGTTATTGTCGTGTAACCACTCCGCCATAGGCCGGGCATTATGAACAGGTGCTCGATCGTGTTGAAAGACGCAAACGCTATCCCCGAACTGGTCTTCAACACATCTGTGTAGACCTGCGCTGTGGTAGTGACACGCAAAACAATAAGGGATGCAAGCCCCCTCCATGAAAAATACAATCACACCATAACACCGCCGCCTCCGAATTTTACTGTTTCACTACACATGCAGGCAGATGACGTTCACCGGGCATTCGCAATACATAAATCCTGCCGTCGGATCGCCACATTGTCTACCGTGATTCGTCGCTACACAAAACATTTTTCCACTGTTCAGTCGTAAAATGTTTACGCTCCTTACACCATGCGAGGCGCCGTTTGTCACTTACCGGCATGATGTGTGGCTTATGAGCAGCCACTCGGGTATGAAATCCAAGTTTTCTAACCTCCTGCCTGTCATAGTACTTGCAGTGGATGCTGATGTAGTTTGGGATTCCTTTGTGATGGTCGGGATGGGTGTCGGCCTATTACACATGACGACTATCTTCAAATGTTGACGGTCTCTGACAGTCAACAGACGAGGCCAGCCTGTACGCTTTTGTGCTGTAAGTGTCCCTCCACAATTCCAATTCACTATCACAACGGAAACAGTGGGCCTAGCGATGTTTAGGAGTGTGGAAATTTCGCGCACAGACGAATGACACAAGTGCCGGCCATCACCTGACCACTTTCAAAGTCCGTGAGTTCCTCGGAGCGCCCCATTCTGCTCTAATGACTACTGAGGTCGCTGATATGGAGTACCTGGCAGTAGTTGGCAGCACAATGCACCTGTTATGAAAAACTTATGTTTTTGGGATGTCCTTACTTTTTATCACATAGTGTAGGTACTATGTACTTGTGACCAGAAAGGCATCGTTGCCTCGGTAGATGGCGCTGGCGAATGAAAGATCCTCTACCTGTCATGTCGTGTTACACGCTGCGTTGTGTGCTGTAAGCAGAAGAATGGTCCGGACTTCATGCACGGTACAAGCCGAGAGATTAAACTTTTTATACCTGGGATTCACAGTCATTTAGAACTTTAGAAAAGACATATTTCCGCCAGTGACTGTAACATTTTCTTTATTTCACGATCCCAATTTCGGCCTTAGGCCATTATCAACTGTAGATTTTTGTGGCCTTAAGCTGTGTCAACTTAAAATGAGGTGACACATTTATATGTCGTCATTACTATTAAATCAATGCGTGACGCTGTTACATATTGCGAGCACACATATCTATATGTCATAGGAAAACACCGTCTGTAGACACTCATGTTCGTTAGCCGATCACTAGTCACTTAGTGCAACAGGCGAATTTTCCCTGGTGTTTCGGATGATATTTCCATTTTCGTTTTCGCGTTGCATGACTGACGTCAGTCCAAATAATTACTGCTCGCCACGTGCTTCATTCGACTCTTAGTGCCAGAGGAAAGCGTTGGTTTGTTTCCCATTACAAACAAAATTATTTTCAAGTCGGACTTCTACGTTCCCATTCGACAGATTACTTTCAAATTAGTCTACTCCAGTGACTCAGTAACGCTGGACATACCCACACAGACACACACACACACACACACAGACACAGACACAGACACACACACACACACACACACACACACACACATTATGTATTATATATGAGAGTGTGTGTAAGTGTGTGTGTGTGTGTGTGTGTGTGTGTGTGTGTGTGTGTGTATAAGTATGAATATGTTTCAGTGCACATATGTTATCTAAGTTAGCGCTGTACTGAAGGTCAATTGGGGGAAAATGGAAATGTTTGAGTTCAAAGCGCAGTGGAAGTCGGTGTATAGACCAGGGAACCGATAAGAATCGTTTAGAAAGAGTTACTGTTGCATCACTATTTACTAATTTAGAGAAAACACGGATAACCTAAATCTGTAAGTCTGTACCGATATCTTAATCCTCCAAAATACGGCATGTGTCCAGTGCCCTAACCACTAAGTCACTTCGCTCACCTAAAACGCAGGAAAGACTTAACGCAGTGGCGTGATCTGTGTATGTTTCATGCACCCTGAATGTGTTGGTGAGTGTTAAGAAAATGGTAACTGCTTAGTAGCAATCGTTATCAACAACATAGTAAATGATATTCTGGGTCACTCAATAATATTCCTTCGTATCTTTCACTGCATATCTTACGCCCGTGTCGCCCAGTGCATATGAAAAATATCCCATCACGCTACTTGTGTCGCATTGCATTGTACATAACAACACTTAGAGTGGAAGGATGACAGATCGCCCGTTTGCGGTATACGTGTTGTTAATCAGGGAGAAAAATTGTTCGCGTATGAAACCCTGACAGCTGAATCGGAGTTTTGGAAGTGGACAAATTAGTCTGACATTTTTCGCTTCAAAAAATTTTCATCTGGTATGGCAGGCGTTCGTTGCTATCACCTATATACGGATAGTTTCCACGGGATAAATACATTTTAACTGGTGTCATCAGCTGTCGTCTCTCTTATAACATGCCCTCAAAAGGTTTACAGAAGTATATTCCAAATAAAAAAGGCAAATTATATAAAAATTTTACTACAACTTTAACTTGTAAAAGTCAGTGCGAAAGCAGTTACAAGCGTATTATTTGTCTCATATGAGAGGTGAGATCCTCTCACGGTGAAATATGGGGTTCTTTGCAGTGCGACAGTTCGTTACGACGTTTCGTTGAGCTATACGCAAAGTACGATAATCTTAATCAGTGACAGATATGTTTCTAAGGATCCTTACACATCCTTACCCCTATCGCTGTCAGTAATATGTTTCTTCCTTAAAAGTTCTAGCACACTGGACTAGCATTCGGGAGGACGACGGTTCGAACCCGCGTCCGGCTATCCTGATTTAGGTTTCCCGTGATTTCCCTAAATCACTCCAGGCAAATGCTGGGATGGTTCCTTTGAAGGGGCACAGCCGACTTCCTTTCCCGTCCTTCCCTAATCCGATGGGACCGATGACCTCTCTGTTTGGTCCCCTCCCCCAAACCAGTTAACCAAGTAACCAAACTTAAAAGTTCCTACCTTTATATCAAATGTGTAAACAGATCAACATTTATTTAATAAATATTAATGAATGTGTTCAGCATTTGTCGGTCGACGCAGAGCTACGAAAAAGATGATGTTTATTCGTTCTTCTCAGTATGCTAAGTTTAAACAGGGATAAATCATTATTGACAGATAACACGTCTTCCATTATTAATTTCGGACAATGTCTTCAGCTCTCAATCATTAACCAGATCAACTGTACCTAAACTAATTTGTTACTGAGTAACTTTTTTTGCCGGCCGCGGTGGCCGTGCGGCTCTGGCGCTGCAGTCCGGAACCGCGGGACTGCTACGGTCCCAGGTTCGAATCCTGCCTCGGGCATGGGTGTGTGTGATGTCCTTAGGTTAGTTAGGTTTAAGTAGTTCTAAGTTCTAGGGGACTTATGACCTAAGATGTTGAGTCCCATAGTGCTCAGAGCCATTTGAACAATTTTTTTGACTTCTTTTAATTTTGATCTCATCAGCTGAGAGTATATCAAAAATATTCTTTTCAGTGTTCACTGTTCCCAGTGGCTATCAGATACAGCTACTGGATTTACGACGAAGTGAAGAGTAGTCTCCTACGTGAGGATAAAGAACGAAGTTAATGGATCAGTTGCTTATGAGTAGCAAATTAATCGCAGCAAAGTTCACAGTGATCCAGGATACGATGGTATCTTTATTCCAGCGACGATCGGCAATATTATACAACAAGTATAATATCGTCGATCGTCAACAACTAATAAATTTTTCGTATACTATGACTGTGGTCTAACTGTACCATATTTCAGTAAGTCGGCTTGATGTATTAGATGAGATTTTGTTCTCAGGTCTTTAAGATGACCATCATAGACCGAAATTAATTACCTCTTGATTAATATTGTGGTCCGAATAGAATAAAAATAAAAGTCAGTAATCATTGACTGAAATACTCTGCTGAATCCGTATAAGTCAATTACTTTCGTAACAGTGAACGCTTTGTCAATCATAGTGACGATAATGAAGCTATTTTTCCTGTCTTGTGGCTAGTTACATGCGGCATCCCAACGAATTACTCTCCTATATCTACCTCTTCATCGCAGACTAACACTTCTATCTAATATCCCAATACCGGGCCGCGTGGTCGTGTTCGATGTATAAAACTATCCACGGGCGTTCAGTCTCTGAACATATCGCCTGGAGAAGAGAACAAAACGTCAGTGAATAGTATTATACAGTTACAAATGTGTTTACTTGTAGGGCATATTCTAATACTTGTCATCCCCTGGTTTTTGCGCTCTGTGACTCTCTTGGATGTCTTTGCTTTGTGTCGCATCGCATAGCCTATCACCCTGTCCATTGTCTTTTCCACACAGTCCTCTCCTCTCCAGTTCTGAGGAGAATTTCCTTGTTTTCTATCTTGTCAGCAAACTTAACTTTCTACACGCTTCTGTAATACCACACATAAACGCTTCACTTTCCTTTTATCTTGGTTTTCCGACCATGTATCACTTCCATGCAAATGTTATACTCCTGATGGTCATTCTCACGTATCCCATCCTAAGGTTAAGAGCTATGTTTGACACCTGCATAATTCGTTTAGCGGATAATGCTTTCTTTCTCTGCAATAGTACGTTTTTTATATCCTACACAATTTACCCATCAAGCATGTTTGCTTCTACGTTAGCATATTTTACTTCATCAACTACGAAGAACCGAATTATGATGTTATCGATAATCTTATAATCTTCCTCCTTCTTTGATACATTCTGAAACGACAATTTTTGATCCTGCGACAGTTCAATCCACACAACTGGTCCTGTAACTCTTCCTCACTTCCACTGAAGATAGATGTTTCAGCAGAGATTCTCATGCTTAATATCCTTTCACTCTCAATATTAAACATAATTTATTAAAAATCAAAACAGCCTTTGGTCATAAAAGCCTTCTGAATGTTGTCTATGCATTACGACCTTCAGTTATATGTGTCAGAGCTCATCCATATCATGTTTGGTCTCTGAATAGCCCTCATTTACCTTCAGAATTCCAATACATTGTTTCTGAACAAAGAATACTATTTAACACATGTTGTATCGATGTGTCGCTTAAAAGGAAAAGCACTATCATCCATAGGACTTTGCTGTTTTTCGTTATGTATTTGAAAACAGTTCTTAGATCATACATTTAGTCAACGGAAATGTACAGAATGTAATAATGCGATATTTCATCCTAGAAATAACTCATTCTCCATTTGAAAATAGCGTATGACAGGGGAGGTTTGTTTTTAGAGCCATTGTCAGCTGCCAGCCCAGTGTGGGCCTTTCGGTACCTCGCTACAATCGGCCAGCATTGCAGCTTCCATACAGACAACAGCGATGTGCGAGACTGCATGAAGGACATTCCGCCGCTCCACTTACACAGAGTTATCATGAAATTACACTTCTTAGCTTCATTGACCTAAATGGTATTCCTGCAGCTTTATTGTTGTTGTACGGAACGGAAATCTAGTCAGTAATAGAATTTGCTCTGAGTCTAGCATATTAGCTGCCGAAAATCATGAAAATCGGAACGGTTAGTTATTCGGTGCTTTTGCTTCTATATCCTCTGGTGTGCCAAACTTAAGGACGAAAGTAATTTCGTATGATGTTCCTCTGCCACTTGGCGACTTGGAGCAAACATAAAAGGAACTGCTACAGTATAGTACAAAAGGTAGCTAAAAGAAATGCACGACGACACAAACAAAAATTACATGTCACTTCAGTCAAAGAAAATAATTACAGTGAAGTCACCTGGATATTGTAAAAGTTGGGAGATGATTCTTCCAAAAGTGGTCGATGGGAACGGGCAGACGAATACGTTCTTATACTAGTTATTTATTTCTAGTGGCGAAACAAACGCTATGTAGGCTCACAGGACACTTATTCCATCTTTTATCTGAGCTTCTGTATGTTGATAAAATTGGCTCTGAACTTGGAATGCAACTCAGACCGCGCTTAACGCGGAATTTGATCCCTTCGTGACAATACAGCTCGGCTACAGTTTGTTGTTTGTTCAAAACTCCAGATTCCTCAACATATCCACATATTGCGCGTGGATGGGTTCAAATCCTGGCCCCGCACTAAAGATTTCATTATGTATTATCAAGCTCTAGCATGAGAACACCTATCGGCTGGTGGATAACATTTTCGATTTTTAATGTATTTTCATTCGTTGTCAACACTAACGATATTTGACGTTTTTGACTCCCAGTGAGACACAGAACTATTTGCGAGATCACTGTAAGTTCAAGATGTTATTCCGAGCTACTGGTGGAGAAAAATTCAGTAGCTGACGTCTCTTTGTGTGTGGTCAACAACAATATGCGTGGAGCTCTATTCCCAGTTAGCACTGAACTCTTCGTCATATTATTTCTAATTCAAACATGCTCACATGTCGCTGCTGGTGCAACAAACCCACATTTAACGTTCGTTTTCTCTAGAATATAACAGCGATATGTGCTGGGTTGGAGTCCTGGGGTGGGAAAAAATTAATGTTTCGTCTCGTCATTTCAGTTAAAACATCTAGCTACCCCGAGACAATCCGATATGTCACAGTTGATTTTGCTTCGATATCTATCTTATTAGGTTCTGGGTTCGTAACCCTGTCCAGCACAGAGCTTTACCTCACGACATTTCAAATAAGTTACTTGTTAAGAACCAATATTTAACATCTCTCGTAGTTCGTTAACAGGGACAATAAGTGCTGGGTAGGAATTTGCGTTCGTTAAAAATGTTTGCATAATGTAATTTAAAGTTGGTATTTGCTAACTGATACTGCCTAAAATCGAGGTATATCACTCTCTGTCAGGAATGACTGTTAGTTTCCGTCAGTCACGAAATCTTTGCTTAGTCTGCATGACCTGGGTTTGAATCTATATGCAGAGCGAGACGGTTCGTCGCGTCATTTGAAGTTCATACATATTCTCAACTAGCTGCTCGTGAATAACTTAAATTTTTAATGTCATTTTGTGTTAAATATTAAGTACGGTATGTTACTTCGAAGAGGAAATCATGAATACGACGAACTTACTACGTGCATTACCTATCTGATGTAATAATGAGAGTGGTAACATTTCAGGTATGTCATTTATTGTAATGAATGCGAGCTTACAAGCCTTAAGGACAGTCTTATCTGTGATAAGGGGTTCCCTGATATTTGTAGTATCGTAGGATTACTTTACATCTTGAGTTATTGCGATACAGAGCAGTGTTTTCTAGTGGTGACCTGTTGGAACCATTTTCAATAGTCAAACGACTGTACCCAGAAGCGATTAGAGGATCTGCTAGACAGCTGCGTTATGTGGGTTGCATGCAAATCAGGCGAAATGGGATTCAGGTCGTTCGGATATTTTTTGAGCATGACTGTACATATATAGATGAGGAAATAACATGGAGCTGCCTAATTTAAGTAACTTCAATTAAGTAGCCCCTTGTTACTTCATCATCTAAATTGTTACAAAACAGATATGGCTAAAAAATTGCCTTCTAAGCTTTTAAATGACATTTAACATATGTATACGCTTGACGTCAGAGAAAAATGACCTCCAGATTATTTATTTCCACTTAAAATTTTTCTGTGAGGCCTGTCAAGTATGAAAATGTTAATTCACATCTGCAAGTTCTGTAAAAATAGTAAATGTGACCAGCAACACGAAGTTTGCGTCATAGTTATTTCCACATCTTGTCCAAAATATGTCAGCGACGTACACAAAATGTTTATGTCGGGCGCTACAATGGTATCTCCAAGTCTAAAACAACTGACACACTATACAATGAGTGTTACCCCCTCGATATGAGGAGCTATGTGCCTCATGGTTGAATGATTGCTTTACAAAGCGTTCAGTAAGCAACACATTATGGGCAAAGAAGATGATTTACACTAGAAAAATGCAATCGATGATACTGACTACCATATTTTACTTTTCATTAAACGTGAGCCAGACTTACAGGCGGTTACTTAAAAAAACGATAATTTGAAGAATGCTGCAACTGCACCAGTCGGAAGAATGGTACCGTTCTCTATAAAACGTTAAGACTGAGCTTCTGTAATTAACTACTAAGTAATACCAAAAGTTAATCTCACTGGTGGAAATACGTGCTGTGACAACAAAGAACGTAGCCGTAAACCAAACGAATTGACCAAGTATAATTTTAGAGGTATTTTGACGACATCTATATTGCAATATATTACTTAAACTGCATATTCTCTTAATATGAAAATATAAGTTCATAATGCTATGAATGCGTGAAGTAAGCATGGCAAAAGACAATATGAAGCAAGAAGTGAAAGACCAATATCTGAAAAATACAACCTTTGCATTCAAATAAAATTATTTCTCAAAATTAGTGTAGATTTCTACTAGAAACCCACACACATACATGGGTTACTTAACCTAATACACAACTCCAATACAGAGCTTTGATCGTAAATAGTAATACGAACTTTGTACTAAAACAAAAATATTTCTCAAAATGTGTAAGCCTTCAAACACAAAACACCTACGCGACTATGGCTGTAAATTGTCTGTTCCGCAACAATGAAGAATTTACACGTGGCTTTTATATTGGCAGTAATGATAAAATGTGAGTGTGAAGCATCACTTGTTGATGACTTAAGTTCAACGTCCATACCACATACTTCAACCATCATGGCCCATTAAATTAAATATATCCACATCTTAATTGTCTGTATTACTTATCAAATTACATGTGGCTTGCTTATTGGCACTATCCAAATTAATTATGAGTTAGGTAATGAGCTTCATTTGCCTTTTTGACCACACGATAAAGATCTGAAAATACATTATAATGAGTTCCGTAACATAAAAAACAAGTGGATGCTACTGCCGATGTAATGTACATCTTACATTTCACTTATCAATGAGACTCTTGTACGTAAGGAGATTGTGCTCTACCATCTTCTAAATGTGTCGAACCAACGATATTAAAGTAATCCAAACATTATAATGACTCCCAGTGCTAGACTATTAACTTCATCTTTTAGATCAAAATGTGTGTCATCTTCTGTTGAGAACGATAAATGAAGCTGCCTCCCAGAAACAACATACTTCGATTACAATATCACATTGAAAAGTAGTAACATATTTACAGATGTCAGAAACGAAACTCACTGTTCTTTCAGTTACCCACTTTCAAAATCAATCAAACATTATAGCAAGCCCAAAGAAGGGTGTTATCTCTATCATGCAACACAAACGTTTCTCATCCTCTGCTGTTACACAACAGCGAGTACAAGGCACGTCGCCCTCCATACACCACCAAGTTACATAAAAATTATAGTGTATTGCGATATACATCAGTATGTTATACGATTTATTAACAAATTACACCGAACATAACGATAAGTGCACATTAGTAGTAAATTACATCAACGTTTTTTTCATGTTATAGAACTAATTTTCTATGTTTTACTTTCCTTAATCCTTGGGACAAAGATCTATTTCAACTCATAGAGCAACCTATGATTTATTTCAATAGTTTCAGTAAGCGGGCTATTTGTATTACGGCGTGTGGGAGAGAGAGAGAGAGAGAGAGAGAGTGTATGTGTGTGTGTGTGTGTGTGTGTGTGTGTGTGTGTGTGTGCGTGGGTGTGTGATCGTGTGTGTACTTGTGTACATGTTTTTCATTTGAAATCTTTACTTACTTTAAAAATGATATTATGTTGGTGCAACTATTGTATTTTAGAGATAATGACCTTTCATCTCCGCTTTATTCCATATTGTCTATGGCTTTCCTGTTTTAGCAATGTGTTTGGTTATTTTACATTTAGTATATGGCGCTTTATGAAGTTGTAGTTATTTCCGTATAACGAAATTATCCAGTTTAAGCAATATAACACAATTTTGATTTCACCAAAACGCATTATTCCCTCTTAAAATCGTGCTTAATCGTTTTTTTTTGCGTTTTGACTTTGTTGTGTGTTTTTGCTGTGCATGTGATGGGACATTACGATTAAACTTATGTATCATTTAGTAGTTAGATTTGAAAATGCAGTCTGCAAATATTTTGGAGTTTAGTCACCATAGTTCTATTGGTGAAAATTAGTCTTTCCCAGAAGCTTCTTATCGTACATTAGTTCGATTAGACGTAGATCTAATGAAATAAAAATTAAATTTATCCATTCAGTATCATAAATTACATTTTTCTACTGCTGAATCGATGCATTGTCTGATTATCCTTAAAATGGTGCTTGCTGGGATGCTCACTTTCTGAAAAACATGGAGAAATCATAGCCACTCAGATCGAAACTGTACCACCATTTCTGATTTTTGACTGATCCGCTAGATGTCGAAATACCTGCTTGCATTTTACGTAAACATTGTGGGTGTGTTGCTGACATACGTTTTTTACAACATTTGGAAATATTGTTGACCTAAACAATGTGTTGTGATGAAGTTTTCCTGTTTTTACTGACTCTTTAGTTGTTGAATAACACTGTTACACATGACAGCTGTCATACAACAAATTATTGTAGAAATATTTGATTTCTTGGTCCATTGTGTTTTATGCCAAGTATAGACCCAATAAGAAAAATAAAATCAGTGTTGAGCATTATATTTTTTCGCCATATGTGTTTTGTGACTTTTTTCACGTGGAGCTATCATAGTGTCACTTATTTTGAGAGTCCGCAGTCATATTTCTAGGCATCAGTTTCAAAGGATGTGTGCGTTAGTAGTAATAACGGTGACACTGGATACCAGCGTGAAGTTTCTGCGCTGGTGGCGTATTTTTAGAGTTATTTTAGATGCTGAACTAACATTGCTACACTTGAGAAACACCATAGAGCAATTTACAAGGGAAATATTTAATTTGAGGCTCTGTTGTGCTTTACACCAAGTGTATGTCTAAATACACTCCTGGAAATTGAAATAAGAACACCGTGAATTCATTGTCCCAGGAAGGGGAAACTTTATTGACACATTCCTGGGGTCAGATACATCACATGATCACACTGACAGAACCACAGGCACATAGACACACGCAACAGAGCATGCACAATGTCGGCACTAGTACAGTGTATATCCACCTTTCGCAGCAATGCAGGCTGCTATTCTCCCATGGAGACGATCGTAGAGATACTGGATGTAGTCCTGTGGAACGGCTTGCCATGCCATTTCCACCTGGCGCCTCACTTGGACCAGCGTTCGTGCTGGACGTGCAGACCGCGTGAGACGACGCTTCATCCAGTCCCAAACATGCTCAATGGGGGACAGATCCGGAGATCTTGCTGGCCAGGGTAGTTGACTTACACCTTCTAGAGCACATTGAGTGGCACGGGATACATGCGGACGTGCATTGTCCTGTTGGAACAGCAAGTTCCCTTGCCGGTCTAGGAATGGTAGAACTATGGGGTCGATGACGGTTTGGATGTACCGTGCACTATTCAGTGTCCCCTCGACGATCACCAGTGGTGTACGGCCAGTGTAGGAGATCGCTCCCCACACCATGATGCCGGGTGTTGGCCCTGTGTGCCTCGGTCGTATGCAGTCCTGATTGTGGCGCTCACCTGCACGGCGCCAAACACGCATACGACCATCATTGGCACCAAGGCAGAAGCGACTCTCATCGCTGAAGACGACACGTCTCCATTCGTCCCTCCATTCACGCCTGTCGCGACACCACTGGAGGCGGGCTGCACGATGTTGGGGCGTGAGCGGAAGACGGCCTAACGGTGTGCGGGACCGTAGCCCAGCTTCATGGAGACGGTTGCGAATGGTCCTCGCCGATACCCCAGGAGCAGCAGTGTCCCTAGTTTGCTGGGAAGTGGCGGTGCGGTCCCCTACGGCACTGCGTAGGATCCTACGGTCTTGGCGTGCATCCGTGCGTCGCTGCGGTCCGGTCCCAGGTCGACGGGCACGTGCACCTTCCGCCGACCACTGGCGACAACATCGATGTACTGTGGAGACCTCACGCCCCACGTGTTGAGCAATTCGGCGGTACGTCCACCCGGCCTCCTGCATGCCCACTATACGCCCTCGCTCAAAGTCCGTCAACTGCACATACGGTTCACGTCCACGCTGTCGCGGCATGCTACCAGTGTTAAAGACTGCGATGGAGCTCCGTATGCCACGGCAAACTGGCTGACACTGACGGCGGCGGTGCACAAATGCTGCGCAGCTAGCGCCATTCGACGGCCAACACCGCGGTTCCTGGTGTGTCCGCTGTGTCGTGCGTGTGATCATTGCTTGTACAGCCCTCTCGCAGTGTCCGGAGCAAGTATGGTGGGTCTGACACACCGGTGTCAATGTGTTCTTTTTTCCATTTCCAGGAGTGTATTAACAGCCTACTTACAAAATACTTGCTTCGAATGTTATGTTTTATCCGCATGTGCATTGTACCAATAAAAATGTGGAAACAGTATTTGAGTACTAAGAGTGAGAGTCCACAGCGATGTTATACGCACTAACTTTCACTGACATGTGTGTGTGTGTGTGTGTGTGTGTGTGTGTGTGTAAGTAACATCGTGACACTTCACTTAAAGTATATTTGTGTTGCTGAAGAATGTGTGCAGACAATTTAGACATTGAATGAATGTTGTGACACTTCTCAACCCTCATAGAACATGTCTGCTATAAAAAAATATTTTATCTAGTGGCCTGTTGTACCCTACACAATGCATGGCATACATAGTAAAATATTATCGCCCACAAGTTCTCCTTAACTCGTAACTTCATGGCACAAACATTTTGTGAGTGTTGTGTGTTGGTGTGTGTGTGTTCATGTATGCGTGTGTGCAGGCGTGATGGATCAAGCATTGCAACTGTTGCTCGCCTCATATCGTTCGCATCCACGAGATGGACCATCGCCGGCGAAATTGCTTCACGGCTGCGGCCATCGCACACTGCTCAACCCTCCGCAGCATCAGGCGCCCCAGGAAGGCCGCAAGTACCGCTTCGAGCCACATGATATTGTCTTTTACGGAGTTTTTAGAGGCAGCAGACGGTGGGTGTGGGAGAGATCGTCGGTAGACTTCGCGCTTGCGTGTTTCTTCTTTGAGGTCCTGATGGTTTGCAGCGCGGCCATCAAAATCAACTTCTCCTCTGCCCCGTACACGATGATCTTTCAGTCTCTCTTCCCCCAGATCCACGGGTCTGGAGGGCAGCGCGGCCACAGCGGCTGCCAGAGGGTGTCATCACGACACCTCGGGACGACCCAATGGAGACGGATCCTTCGCCTCCTCCGCCACCACTCGTCCTATCGCTGGAGCTGGACCCGCCGGCACCGCAGCATTCACCGCCTTCTTCATCTGGTTCATGGCAGTAGGAGGTGGACGCCTAACCTTCTGGTCGTTTCCCGAAGACGTTTTCGCCAGAGCGCAGGCCGCATGGCGAGGTGCGGCCGGAAGCTTGGCCTCCCCTACAGCCACAGCTTCGGGCCGGTCCGGGGGCCCACACTCTTGCATCCCCGCCGTGGTCACACTCCACACACGACGACGGTTCGTCACTTTTGGGGTGGGGGGAGGGGGGGAATGGATGTTCTGGCGTAACCAGAAGCGACGGAAGTAAGACGAACAGAAAACCAGAAAAGGCGGTGAAGAAACGTCGGCCATTGGTGCACGGAATTGGATCGCGCAGCGCCAGGAGCGACATATTAAAAAAGTGAATATAAGCGCGGCTCCTGCCAGCCTCGTTGCTCAGATCAGCCCACTTTGCAACGGACATTAGTGTTACGCTATCACATTGTCGTGATCCGTATCAAGTGCTTACTTGGACTTTCCGTATAGCAAGAACTTTAGTTTTTTCATGTCGCCTCTCGCTAGCGACATTTGCCGTAATCAGATGTAAGTATTGTCAGTTGCTTTATTGAAATAAAACTACTAATGTCATTTGTTTGAATTTTTGTATAGCATTCCGAGAACGCTGCATCCCTTAGGCACCCTATTAGTGACGAGTGGGCAAGACCCCACAAAACCTATTGCATCAAACAAAGTACTTTATACCTCTGGCATGGCGCACAGCGGAATTACGTGCCACTCACGTACTTGACCAGTTTAATTCTACAAAATGTATCAGTTTTACTGCATCACGTTCCAAAACAGCAGCATTCTGTTTACCCGGTATTACCATGCCTCGTTTATATTTTCATGCTTCTGTATATACAATCAGTTTAATCTCTCAGCTTCCTTCCGTGATATTTTAACAAGTACTCGTGTTCGTGAGGTTTCGAGCAAAATTTCATGGCTCGTTGTCCTGGCTATCGTTCCCGGGAGCTGCAATGAATAGTTATTCAAAATGGACCAAAATGCTATGCCAACCTGTAGAGAGTTATGAGAAAAATGTCATAACACTGGCAATGAGTCTTTTCTGAACGCTTTTGCCCGAAGCGTACGATTGTGAAATGTTGACGATCAGCAGTTGTAACATTAAGAGAATAGAAGGTTTTGAAATGTGATGCTACGTAAGATTGATGAAGACTAGGCGTGTAGATCGAGTAACTACTGAGGTACTGATTGTAAGCAGGGAAAAGTACATGTTATTATGACGCATCCAGAGATACGAAAGAATCATCAGTTTGGTAAATGTGGGTCAAAATTATACAGGGAGGCGAAGGGACGAATAGAGAATGTAGGTTTAAATGGATTTGGTCGCATAAATCTGAGATGAAGAGATTTGTGCAGCATACACTAGCAAGGGAGGAGGGGGGCGCTGCATCATTCAAGTCATAAAGAAACGTCCTTCACACAAAAATAGCTTCTTAGTTCTTAGTCGTTACACGTTTTTCGATGTGATTTAAACGAAACTGAGCATCGGATCAAACGTTTTGCTTAAATTAAGTCTTGTGGTTCTTAGTCGAATCAGTGAGCTACGAAATTTCTCCTCGATACCTAAGGAACTTAGTTGGAAATGTCGTCGAAGATATCTTGGAAACAAAATGAGAATATCTTGGCGACAAACCCGAAAGTTGAATATTATCAGTTCCGTCGACAAAACACGGAGGGTTATCCCTCACTTTCTTTTGTTCATATCGAGTGTCGGATGCAAGTTTTGGGGAAAAATTTTATCTTTATTACATATTGACAAGCAAAATGTATTATAAAAGTTTACCAGAAACTACAATCTTAATTGCGGCGTTTATAAGGTATGCATAGTACTGGGCTGAGTCTAGCGCTGATGGAGGACGGAAACGAAACGAGAAGCACGAGCTAAAAGTATAAAAAGCTTGCTCCAAGCTGCTTGGAGAACGTGACGGCGCTAAGGAGGAAGGCGGGGGTCGTAAAATATCTACGCCTGCAGCGTGTTTGAAATTCCCCGTCATCCAAGCTGGTTGGCGGTCCGCTAGGGCTTTCAGCAGGCGGACATAGAGCTGGGTGGGCCCACGCAGGGTCTGGTGAATAAGTGACTAAGCACTAGTGCGGGCCCGGCTGAAGTATTCAAGCGTCCTTCAGGCGGCTGCAAAAGGCGGCAGCCACTACCACACACACACACACACACACACATGCTCCAGGGCTTACCCACTGAGCCCCATAACCGGACTCCGAGGCAGAGCGGATTTGGCGCACAGCGCCGCTGCTGCCGACCGACGCACGTTTCCCCCTTTTGCTTGCCTTTTCTTTCTTCTCCCTTTTCGTTCGAAGACGCACCCACAGGTTGATATCAGAGACTACAACTATATTCGAAATTCTCAAAATTATGACTCAGGAGGCTTAAAAGTTACAATACCTCTTATGTTTATTTCTAATTTTGCCATCAACATTACTGTTCATAAGATATAAAAATGACCTAGCGGATATCACCAGAAGCTACATGAGTCTATTTTCCGATGGGAGTGACAATGCTAGAAAACTGTAGTAAAGCCGATGATTGTAGATTGTTGAGGAGGTTCTCAATGGACTCTTAACATAGACACATGTTAAGTGTTGTACGAAAGTAGTTTTATAACACAATCACCTGAAAGATTCACATCCATCAAATATGTATGAGTATGCGTACAGAACGATTTAAAGGGAGACCACATAAAAGTAACTGTCAGAAACGCAGATATCAGATGGATTCGTAGGAAGAATCTTCAGAAAGTATTATCAGTGAAGGAGGTAGCTTACGAAACCTACGTTCCATCGTTACGTGAATATTGGCCGTCAGTCTGAGATACTTACAAGATAGGACTGAAAGAGGCAATACACAAGAGCTAAATAGGAACGGTACATTCCGTCACAGATTCGGCTGATAAACACAAAAGCGTCACTCTGATGATCGTGCAACTTTGGAGGTATAATCATAATAGTGCTAAATCCTCTCACAGGTGTTGCGCATGATGGCGTGGGTCTCTGGCAAATTTCCGAGAGCGTACTTTCTTAGAAGTGTCAGTCACTACTTAGCCACGTTCCGTATATTTCGCGAAAAAGTCATGCAACCATAGCAAAATTCTTTCTTCCCGCGTGCGATTTGTCAGTTGAACAGGAAAACTTACAAATGTCAGCAGTACACAAACCCTCCGCCAAATATCGTAAGATGTCAAGACGCCTATAGATGCAGAACGTCGGAGATCAACGCACAGCAAGAGTATTCCAACTTGATACAAAGGATTATCTGTCACTACATCATCACTGAAAGTTTTACGCTACTAACGCCATTAGACAAACAGACCAGATCATTATACTTCCAAAATCACGGAATGTGTTTCGTTAAACCCGTCACGTAAGGCACGTTCCAACTTACATTAGCAGCTGAACGCTATGTAGTATGGTCTGATAAATCAGTACGTAACCTTAAGGTCTCTGGATCGACGCCTGTTGGTCCTATGGTTTTTTTGTTACTTACCACGGACTTCCACCGTGCGTAATGATCTTTATATTGTGAAAAATGTCAGGTTTCACCATTGTTGCAGCTATAGTTGCCTGTGTAACTCAGATGAAAGGCCGGAAGAAGGGAAAGGCATTTCAGTTACAGCGGGGCCGTGCATAGTAAGGAACTGCAATATTCAAAGCTTCCGGGTGGACACAGCGTTGAACAGCGTTAGTTTAACGACTCATATTAACTCCATTGAGGTTAAAATGAATATGAAAATTTGGACGACTCATGTGTCCCACGAGTTGTCGTATGACATATTTACCCATGAATACGATTAAGCATACGTCTGGATCACCTTATTGCACTAATATAGGAAACCGAGCAAACCGGCGCAGTGGTTAGCACACTGGACTCGCATACGGGAGGACGACGGTTCAAACACACGTCCGGGCATTCCGATTTAGGATTTCCGTGATATCCCTAAATTACTTCAGGCAAATGCCGGGACGGTTCCTTTGAAAGGTCACCGCCGACTTCCTTCCCTAACCCGATAGGACCGATGACCTCACTGTTTCGTCCTGCTGCCTCCCCCCCCCCCATCCCCCCCACCACGAATCTATAAACCAACTCTAGTATAGTAACAAAGATTAATCTTCCCGTCTTCTAACACGCTTCTAAAGACGCTCTACAGTACCTTACATCACCAGTTATACCTTCAAAGGAATCAAACTATGAAACATAATTTAATTTCATTACATACCATTATCCACAACGTGTACATCATCACACAAAACGTTACTTGCTTTGTAAACCATAATTAAGTGAAACGAACCAGTCTCTAGCTTCTTAACTTCATTTGTATTTTTATATGCATGATGAGCACGTCAGAATTATGCAACTGAAAATAACGTTTAGTTTAAAAATTTGAGTAATTAAAAATTAATTTTGCACCAGATAAGTTACAAATTTCTTAATACAATTTCAACTACCTTTTTGTTTTATATCAAGCTGCAAGTATTAAAAATTAAGACTCGAGTAGCCTATTTTCTAAAAACCAGTTAATAACTCTATTTAAGAAAATCAATCACAGTTTATTCGGTTGTCATACTTCCCTTGAAGTTTATTACACCTTCCATAGCACAAAAAGTACAGAACCGTTAGAATTTACCCTCTACCCACACTGTACTTGTTCCGAACTGAGCCAAGACTCAAAGGTAATGAATGGCAGTGAACACCATTATAAGAGAGTCGTACATTTGTTATGAGGACAGCTGGGTCTTATGGTGAAGTTCAGATCTTTACTTAACAGACAATATTTGGACCCTGTTTTTGAGAATGGAAACCTTTCGGGCCCTGAAGACTAACAGGCACAAAAGTAATTGCTGCCACGTTTATGTCCTTTAAGTACGGTATCTATTTCAAGATAGCCTGCCACAGAGGCTGAGCGGTTTATAGGCGCTTCAGCCTGGACCCGTGCACTCGCTACGGTCGCAGGCTCGAATCCTGACTCTGGGATGGATGTGTGATGTCCTTAGATTAGTTAGGTTTAAGTAGTTCTAAGTCTAGGGGACTGACGATCTTAGTTGTTAAGTCCCATAGTGCTCACAGCCATTTGAACCATTTATATCAAGATATATTTTCGTATACTGGACAGATCTTTATTAACAACTTTCAAAACTGTTGCACATAATAACATTACTATCAAAAAGAAGCGTTCATAACACAAATCTTACCTCGTATTTGAGGTTCCTCCTACCATTATTGCGGCTTCCGTTTTTGTATTGTAAAACATTCATTTAGCTGTAAGCTTATGACGTGCGTGTTAATAACAATGTGACGCGTTAGATGTTTACCTCAAGTTAGTTACAATAGGGGAGGTACTGAAGAATGCAACGTCACTGGCGCTGTAGATTTTCTTTCCTTCTTTTATGTTTGACTGTTTCGCACATTGCTCTTTAACTTTTATTTACCCTTCTTCTTTAGTGAAACTGTATTCTATGTCTAAACCAGGGCACGGCCTACAATCCAGTATCTGACATCAGAATATCTGCAGAAACCTTTGTCTCTAGTCTTTTTTCAAGAATACCTCCTCGTTTTGTAAATTTTGATAAGTATATTCGCTATTACCAGCTGAAATTTACTACCGGATTCATTCAAATTTTCTGGTCTCTCTTTTTCATTAACAAGTCTATTTTCTACCCTAAAGTATGTCCTCTGTTATTCCTTCACATTACAGTGTTCCATTTATACACAATTCCTAGTGTTTTTCTTCCTTTATACAATGACAGTGTGTTGTGACTTGGCAAGACAACCAAGCCACTCTGAGGAAGCCGAAAGGCACGCGTTTAAGCTCACGCAGGCTGGCGTGAGGTCTGGAACAGTTATAGGAGTTGAGTCTAGTAAAAAAGGTACGTAGCTTCTGGAATACTTAACTTTATTCCATAATTGTTGAACATCGGTCTGACGGTACATGCATCAAAAGATAAATAGCAAATGATAATGGCGCCTTGCTAGGTCGTAGCAAATGACGTAGCTGAAGGCTATGCTAACTATCGTCTCGGCAAATGAGAGCGTAATTTGTCAGTGGACCATCTCTAGGAAAGTCGGCTGTACAACTGGGGCGAATGCTAGGAAGTGTCTCTAGACCTGCCGTGTGGCGGCGCTCGGTCTGCAATCACTGATAGTGGCGTCACGCGGGTCCGACGTATACTAACGGACCGCGGCCGATTTAAAGGCTACCACATAGCAAGTGTGGTGTCTGGCGGTGAGACCACACAGGGAAGCTCTCCATGGCTTCCCCCCTCAGATTTAGTGTTAAGAGGGCCCAGTGGACAGCCTGTGAAAACCTGAACACAGATCAAGTACGGAAACAGGAAGAAGGTGTACTTGACTGTGAGGAAAAAGCAAAACTGAAACAGTGAACGGGCCGAATCAAGAAGTGCAATATAGCGCAGCCGGAAAGAGACATGATATAATGTTTAACGACGGAATGGTAGCTCAGCGTGATCGATCAGAGGTTTAGCTACCCTCTGTAATATAAAAAAATATTGAGTTAGTGGATCAACGATGACCTTGAATAAGCGTCATGGGACGTCCACCCCGAACAACTAGAACGAACAATAACGAAAAAAATGAGATTAAAAAAGGGGGTTACGATGTCTCAGTGCCAAGCGGGTGAGCCGGGTGTCAAACTCTTTTCTCTCTCTTTTTTTTTTTTCACTATTCGCTTTATTCGGATTTGTGTCTGTGTCGTGGTGCAACGTCTGGTTGCAGCAGCGAGGTGTGAGATAGCGACCTACATCAAAGAGTGATTCTGCACAACTAATTAGCCGAAAAGTATGGGTGTCATATATGGCCTTAGTGACAGCACATGTGTTTTATGATTAGGAATCTCTTATCGACGCATGTAATTTGTACGCCTGGTAAGTGAATGTGATACGCCTCCTTGCTCGCTATGGGTGTTCGTATGAATGTGGTGCGATCACTCCCAAGGAAATGATGAAAACATAATAGTTTCTCACATAAACTACAACAAATGAATGCAACAGTTTTACAATCACACAGTTTCTACTTGCTCTGTCAAAACATGCTTTTCTAACGTTATTGAAGCTGCGTTCTGTTTCAGAAGTCATGGCTCTTGAATTCCTTTGCCGTAACGTTGTTCACACCAATGTATTTGCTGTTTTCATATCTGTGAGAGGTCTGTGTGGTATCTCGCCTGCTCTCACTGTTCATCACATTTATTGGCGACGGTAACGTACTCTTACACATGACTCATATTCTATAACCAATGTGTAGTATAAAAGCTTCCAAGACTACAGAAAGAAAACAGACATTTCAATGACCGTGGAGAGTTCATAAAGCTATAAAAAAAATGGCACGAAGGAATTTTGAACACGCTTGGCCCGGTTGGCACTGAAACACCATGAGCAACTACCCACGCCGCTGCTGCTGTTTGAGACTGCTCTTTATTGCACTTCTTGGACCTTCCACTGTTTCTGTTTTGCTTTTTTTGTTCAATGTTCAGTACACCTTCTTCCCGTTTTCATGCTTGATCTGCTTTCTTACCACTAAATCTTACGGGGGTGCGATGAGAATTTTCCCTTGTGAGTTACCCATTGGATATACTTCAATACTTTCGGTATCTCCTCATCATCTGCTTGTAACGTCGCTTGTGTACCTGAACTATTGTTGAAGATATTGCTGTCGATTGGAATAAAAATAATCTTATCACTGAACTGTTCACAACAACTCACTCTATGCCCTACCTTCCTTCTCACGACATATCCTACTCCCCGTACACATGGTCTGCTGCTTCTGATATTGCCCTGTGTTAATCTGACTACAGTTCCTTATCGTATTTCCATTTCACTTCACTGATGTCCACTGTGTTTAGCTTGTGCCGTTACATATCAATTGTGCGATGTTCTCGCCCCCCTACCACATTGAGACTTCTGACATTTCGTGCTCCGACCAATAGAATATTACCCTTCAGGTGACTATTCCATTTTTCTCTCATGATACGCTACTACCACATACACACACACACACACACACACACACACACACACACACACACAGAGAGAGAGAGAGAGAGAGAGAGAGAGAGAGAGAGAGAGAGATGGTAGCAAACACAAACGCTGTTGTCTAAGGCCAGCATAATTTATGGCACATTTTTCCAGAAAATAATTAGCACCATAAAGCAATAATGAAATTGCAACTACAGGCATAAACTTTTAGTTCCCTTTTTTTAAATATTTCGTCCATTACACAGTACGATGCAACAAATCGATAACGAGCCCTTACCGCTAGCGGTAATCGAATAAATTCCAATCTACAGTTTCGCTAAAGCGGGACGTTTGAGATTGAGGAAGTACTGAATGCTCTATGCAACCGACATGTTTCTGGTCCTTGTCACGGCTTGCAATTTTTTTAAGAGAATTCAGAAGGTAGATGAAAAAGGAGACTAAGACATTAAGAATGTTGCAAATTTACTAAAGTGAAAAAGATATCGCACAGCGAGGAAACGTAGCCTCTGAGAATATAATAGAGAGAAAAGAAGAATCGATATATTCAATCAAGTTTTCCGTTGAAATAGATACGACATGATGAGGGCGTACAAAGTTACAGTGGTCATATACATCAGCTTTGGTAATCCACCGTACATTTTCAAACCACAAAGTATGGGAATGATTTGAAGAGAGCCGATTTTGTTACAGAATAATACTCAACACTAATGAAGAAACAGTTTTATTTAATTACAGAATACATATTACCTTTTTTAAATTTTGTAACTAACATCGTTGAAAATTTCGTTACACAACAAGGGAAAAAGATTATATTTCCATGGTTTGTGGCTCCATCACATAATATTCTACAAATGAAAATTCTTCCATTTGACTGCATCGATTGTTTCTTTTATCGTACAATCATGATTTCAGCCTGTGGCCATTTTCAAGAACCACAGTGTTAAGCAACGTCAGACATTTCTGAAAGAAGTCATCGACGAAATATATTAATCCTAGTTATATGTTCTCGTTTATACCTGCAGTATATAACCAGGAGTAACATATTTCGACTATGACTTCGATTACAGATGTCTGAATATGCATTACATTGTGGTACTTGAAAATGGCCAAATGCGGAAATCATGATTGTACAACAGAATAACAACGTATACAGTGAGTAGGCGGAACTACAATCGAAACAAAAAAAGAAGTCACTTATCTAACTTGTCTTATTCGAGTTTTCATTTTTGCTCTGAGCCTAATACAGTTGAAGTGAACGCAATAATAATTGCTTTATAGGGGTCACGACCCATTTTCTCCACGTCCTTACCCAACACAGTATGTTTGTTTATGACCTTGGAGCCCTTATCTTCTGGTTTTGATTTTGGTATATGCAAACTGACTCAAGAACAATATAAATTATGTAATCTCTTGCAAACGATTCCCCAATGTACTCGTATTGAGGCCAACTGTTTATTGTATGTTTGTTTTCATGCCCACATTTCTCAGCACCTGTTACGTAACAACTAGAATTAGTCATGTTTTATATGGTCTTAAATTTATTACAGCTTCAGAGCGTTTTCCGCCAGACACATTTAACTTTTATTTACAGAGCGTCTCCTGTGGACATTGTACAAATACGGTAGTAATAATTTGTTTATATATTCAAAAGAGTTTTCCTTTATAAATATAGCGTGAATATTACTTACGGCGTTAATTCCTCTCGTCTGCATGTTACGTAGTCCACAGTTGCTTGAATGTGGAACTACGTTTTTAATTACTTCAACCACCACTAACAATTAGAGGAAAGCCCTGGACCACTGAACACGTAAGCAAAGGAAAACAACACCGCATATATATATATATATATATATATATATATATATATATATATATATATATATATATATATATATATGTCGTCAAAGCTATACAATGGTTATTTGGAAAGGAAGTTCCGATCGGTCGCAAAATGGAGATCACAGTGAAAATCCTATGAAGCTTTGCACAGATGTGTTGGGCAGTGTCTCTAGCACACCCGTTGATCGCGTCACGTCGGTCTTTTCAGTTCTGAGCGCACAGTGAGCGCGTCAAGATGCCCAGAACAATAGCGTCTGCCACCGAATACGAGAGCCTTGTGAGATATTTCGCCTGAGCCTATGCAGCCCACATAACATAACATAACTCCAAGACAATCTCAACCGCACTTTTCAGGAGCAGTGAAGATGCTCCTGCAGCGTTTTCGATGCGAATTGTTTAATTACCCACAATACTTGCTGTGGGTTTCGTCTCTGCTCACATGAACCGCTGACTATGAAGGCAACATTTTGGTACAGTCGACCAACTATACACGAGAGTAGAGAATTGGCGGAATGCACTGGTGGCTACCCCCATGACGAGGATATTGGAAAGTTGGTACAACACTACGACAGATATCACAGCGGCGACCATGTAGATAATTTTTTATTAAAAATGAAACTCCTCCAGCTGTACTTAAGATTTTATTTTTACTTGGCTACTAGTTCCGACGTTGCGTCAACGTCATCTTCAGGCCCGTACGCTTTGATGAAATCAGATGTGTGTGGCTCAGTACTATATGTCCGCGGTAGACCAACACGTGCTCCACATGAATGGTGGGTAGTAACTGAAAATGAAACATTTTTTTTAAATTTTAACAGTAGTTTTCATTTCGTGGCCGATCGGAAAACTTTCCGAATACGCCTCATATAAATATACCATCCCCGCCCGGTTAGCCGTGCGGTCTAACGCACGCTTTCCAGATTAGGAAGGAGCGCCTGGTCCCCGGCACGAATCCTCCCGGTGGACTTGAGTCGAGGTCCGGTGAGACGGCCAGGCTGTCGATGGGTTTGAGGCGGTTTTCCATCTGCCCCGGCGAATGAGGCTGGTTCCCCTTATTCCGCCTCAGCTACACTATGTCTGCGATTGCTGCGCAAACCAGTTCTCCACGTACGTGTACAGTGCCATTACTGTACCACGCAAACATAGGGATTACACTCGTCTGGTGTGAGACAATCCCTTGGTCGGGAGGGGGGGGGGGGGAAGTGGCACTGGGTGCCGAACCGCACAATAACCCTGAAAGGCTGTGAAAGAGTGATTCGGTGTGGGGCGGCGGAGGGGTGCAGTGGACTTCGGTAGTCGTCGTGGGGTTATGGACCACTGCGGCTGCGATGATGACGGGACCTCTCCGTCGTTTCTAGCCCCCCGGTTAACATGCAGGACAATACAATACAATATTTGCGGAATCATCACTGAAGATGCTTCCTAAATGAAATCGAAACGCCTCTGATGAAAAACGGTATTAAAATTAAATACGCTTAAGACGGGGAAAACAATAATAATCGATATGCTTATTACTAAGTGTCAAATGTGAAATAATCTTCATAACGACATTCACTTTTAAAGAGAAAAGCTCATTTCTTTTTCAGCGCGTCGTCATTTCAGCAGACCAGAGAATAACCAGGTGCAACAAGGCGAGGCCAATTACAATAACAACAATAACAGCAGGTCAGAAAAGAGAGCTCTGTGGAACCAGCGCAGAATTTTCTCGCTCGAACATGTCGCACCGCGTTCTCCCTTCATTAGTTTCATTCTTGAAAGTGTACTTTTTACCCGTTGCATACAAAGCTGATAGCGCACCGAAGTTGAGGCCGCAGAGGTCTTTCGGTGCGGCACGGCGCCGGTCCCGGCGGCAGCAGCCGTGTACACACAAAGGAGTTTCTTTAATAGTTTCCGTCCGCTCTTTGTCCGGCAGCGCACCGTACCGGCCTCTCCCTGGGAATGGCGCCACTTCATTTGTTCGTGCATTATGTATTTAGCCGCGTAACGGCGCGAGAAAATTAATGCGGGCTTTTCGGTCGTACGGCAGCCGGCGCCCACTCCATACTTAATAAGCGGCCCGCAGCAGCCAAAGAGGAGCGGCGCGGGCCGCTCATTTCCCGGAACGCCGCGCCGCGCGGGCGATAACGTGGCGCAGTTATCTGGCAATTTGGCCGCGCGGCCACAAAGGCTGCGGCGGCGGCGGCGCCTGGCCACGTGCGTGCACGTGCGAGCGGCAGCCGCGCCGGCCGGCGACGCGGCGCTTGGCGGCGGGCAGAGAGCGGTCGTCAGCGGCGGCGCCCTCCTGGGAGCCCCGGCGCTCGATGGCAGCTGCGGGGAACAACTTGTACTTCGCCGCAGAACGATAAAATTGTTATGTCGAGAGCCAGAGGCTGGGCCGGCCCTGCTCAGCACTCGCCCTTCTTATTGTTTGGCCGCGACGTACCGTCCTTCAGAAAAGAAGAAGAAAAAAAGGAGCGACAGAAAAGGACTTGAGTCCCGCGAGGCGCGCGATATGACATCCCTGAACGCGACGGTGACGTACCAGCAGCACCATACGTCATCTTCTGTTACAAGGTGACGCCTGCTTTTAACCTATGTTTATCGGTATCTATATTTCTATGTCAATTTGTAGTAATGTTTATGTACACTACTGGCCATTAAAATTGCTACACCACGAAGATGATTTGCTATTCAGAGCATTCACACAAGGTTGGCGCCGGTGGCGACACCTACAACGTGCTGACATGAGTAAAGTTTCCAACCGGTTTCTCATACACAAACAGCAGTTGACCGGCGTTGCCTGGTGAAACGTTGTTGTGACGCCTCGTGTAAGGAGGAGAAATGCGTACCATCACGTTTCCGACTTTGATAAAGGGCGGATTGCAGTCAATCGCGATTGCGGTTTATTGTATCGCAATATTGCTGCTCGCGTTGGTCGAGATCCAATGACTGTTATCAGAATATGGAATCGATGGGTTCAGGAGGGTAATACGGAACGCCGTGCTTGATCCCAAAGGCCTCGTATCACTAGCAGTCGAGATGAGAGGTACCTTATCCGTATGGCTGTAACGGATCGTGCAGCCACGTCTCGATCCCTGAGTCAACAGATGGGGACGTTTGCAAGAGAACAACCATCTGCACGAACAGTTCGACGACGTTTGCAGCAGCATGGACTATCAGCTCGGAGACCATGGCCGCGGTTACCCTTGACGCTGCATCACAGACAGGAGCGCCTGCGATGGTGTACTCAATGACGAACCTGGGTGCACGAATGGCAAAACGTCATTTTTTTAGATGAATCCAGGTTGTGTTTACAGCATCATGATGGTTGAATCCGTGATGGGTGACATCGCGGTGAACGTATGTTGGAAGCGTGTATTCGTCATCGCCATACTGGCGTATCACCCGGCGTGATGGTATGGGGTGCCATTGGTTACATGTCCCGGTCACCTCTTGTTCGCATTGACGGCACTTTCAACAGTGGACGTTACGTTTCAGATGTGTTACAACCCGTGGCCCTACCCTTCATTCGACCCCTGCGAAACCCTACATTTCTGCAGGATATTGCACGACCCCATGTTGCAGGTCGTGTACGGGCCTTTCTGGATACAGAAAATGTTCGACTGCTACCCTGGCCAGCACATTCTCCAGATCTCTCACAACTGAAAACGTCTGGTCAATGGCGGCCGAGCAACTGGCTCGTCACAATACGCCAGTCACTACTCTTGATGAACTGTGGTATCGTGTTGAAGCTCCATGGGCAGCTGTACCTGTACAAGCTCTGTTTGACTGAATGCCCCGGCGTATCAAGGCCGTTATTACGGCCAGAGGTGGTTTTTCTGGGTACTGATTTCTCAGGATCTATGCACCCAAAGTGAGTGAAAATGTAATCACATGTCAGTTCTAGTATAATATATTTGTCCAATGAATATCATATGCATTTCTTCTTGGTGTAGCAATTTTAATGGCCAGTAGTGTATAATGTTGTATCTGTCATGGAAATTCTTTGACTATCTATACATGTTTCAGTTAAGTGAAATTTTGACCGATGTTGTTAAATATTATGCTTGTGCGTTTAAATAACTAATGAAATGTTTGTTATGTAATGTACTAGAAATGACTTGGTCCATAATTAGGAAACGTACGGTTGAACGTAAAATATGTAGGGAAGCCCAGCCGCTACGGAAGTAGCCTGGCGGGGTGCAAAAAGTGTGGTTGCCCGTAAGTGACAACTCGTCCATTGTGATGAATAATGAGTCCGGGCTGAGCAGTACTGTGGTTAACACCCCGCTAGCAGCAGCGGATCATAGTGGGTCATATACCTGATGTTTTGAGCCCAGAAGAACTTAAGAGCAGTATATATGGGACTCGGATGCTCAATTTGGTGATACCATTATCATGGCATGGTTTATGGCCCTATAAAAATATTATTTCCAAGCCAAGAAGATCAGTAACAGGGTGAGGCCAACAGTACTCCCACGACTGCAGGTTAATAGCCACTGCAAATTGCGCCACCAGTGCCACCAGTCTTCCACTAAATTGTTTGGTATTTGGCACTCTGTAAATGGACCAGGTATTTGTGAAAATTGCTTGATTTTAATAATAATCGTGGTGTTACTAAAAACTCTTTCTTAAACCCATGATTAAAGCAGATCACAAATCTCGACAGGATTTCTATCCTAGTGAATTTAATTCGGAGTGTTCTAATTTATTTTCAGAAAGTGGCTGAATTTTAATTTCAATTTAACATTTGTTGTCGTTCTCACAGCCAATTATAATTTTGAGTAGGTCAGAAGACTAGTTATGTAAGCACATTTGTTATTTAAAGAGTTATAGTTAGTTGTGCTTTACTCAACTAATAATTAATGATAAGAATACTTACCTTTTGCCGGCCGCGGTGGGCGAGCGGTTCTAGGCACTTCAGTCCGGAACCGCGCGACTGCTACGGTTGCAGGTTCGAATCCTGCCTTGGGCATGGAGGGCATGAATGTGTGAGATGTTCTTAGGTTAGTTAGGTTTAAGTAGTTCTAAGTTCTAGGGGACTTATGACCTCAGCAGTTGAGTCCCATAGTACTCAGAGCCATTTGAACCATTTGAACGTACCTTTTCTCATACATGCTGGTGTAGTTTTGTTAATGAGCATGGCTCTTCAAATCATGAAAGTTTAAGCGTCCTCATGTACTAGTCTAGTTATTTAATGAAGCAATGCAAAGGCTCTTTCAGAGACAGTATAGTTAGATTTCCATTCTGTTTAATTGCTTCAAATCGAGTTTAAGACAGAACCGTTTATTTTGTTATCTATTCTAATGCAAGTTGGTTAATGGACAAACATAAAGACCTTGTATTACGCAATGAAATTATGGATTATGATCATTAGTAGTCCCCCTAATTTAAATTCATAATCATTTCAAGCTTTTCCATTTTCAGTATTACTACTAGTTTCACGTGTGTTGGCATTTGGTTTTATAAACTGGTGCTCCTAGTTCATTTGAGATACGTGTTGTTGACAGGCATATGTTGCTGTTTACTATCTCATTGGCCATTTGCTTTTCTTACTTACCAGTTAGTAGCACATTTATCTGCAAGATTAGGTTACTGTGTTGTAGTGTGAACAGACATAAGATAAGAGTTAAGTGTTTATGTGTGTGTGTGTGTGTGTGTGTGTGTGTGTGTGTGTGTGTGTGTGTGTGTGTGTGTGTGTCAAGGAAGGCTAGGTTAGCCTTAGCACTGCCTTCTGCTTTATCATTTTTCTTGACACAGGAATGCCTAATTAGGCTGGCGACCTGTTCTAATATGTAATTTTACAACTCGCTTTTGTGCTGGGAGAACTGCTGTTCCCGACCACCGTTTACTATTGTTTGTACTCTACTAGCGTATTTCGGAAACGAATCCAAGTTTGATTGCTCTGTTGCCATTAGGTTGTCTCACGGTCACAACTTTCCAAAATTCCTCGCAGAAGTATAAAGTTAGCATCGATTGCCGTTTAAAGGTTGTCGGTGGTACCGTTACAACAAAATATTTGAGAGACTTTAACAGACATTAAACTATGTGCCGAGGAGTTGTACATCTGAGAATTACAACCCTCCTCCACCCTCTCTGATGGCGCTGTCGAGAGTCGTAAAGGGAAGGAAGGCGCATGCAGTGCGAAGTTCAGTGGTGGAGGCCAGGTGCGGCAACACAGTGGTATCCCAGTACACGAGTGGTGCTGGCTTGTTAAGGTGATTGTCTGGGGAATATCACTGGTTTGGGTTATGGACGCTGTTAGTGCTTAAACAGATTGGCTTAATCTGCACGTGGAGATGTCTTATTCTTGTGAATTCAGGCGGAGAAGACGGAAGATTATCGAGCTTCCTTGCAGGAGTCATACGATACTATATTAGTAGCAGGCAAAGATCTGGTATGTTAACTTGAACACTTTTGCGTCCAGTACTTCTTCTGTGTTGATAAACATCCGCCAGTTCATGGGTTAAGTTACTGGCGCTCTTTTTATTTTTTTATTTTTTTATTTTATGACCTTCATTCGATCAATCTAGTCAGATATACTAAGATATATACAAGTTGTGGTTATTCAGTAGTACAAGGCGATGATCAGCCAGAAGATTACGACCGCCGACTTGCTGTCGATACAAACCCGTCCAGCCGATAGCAGCATCACAGGGCGAGGGATGTCTACTAGACACATGCACGGTGCATATAGTATCAGTGAGTGGGCTGTTCGTGTGTAGAATGGGGAAGGCGCACTGTCTAATTGAATCTGACAGAGGGCAGATTCTGATGGTCCGGAATCTCGACACGAGCATTTCGGAAACTGCACGACTTGTCGAGTGTTCTAGGAGTGTTGTGACGAGTGTGTTCAACACGTGGCGAAACCAAGCTGAAACCACATCGAGACGTCGTGTAGAGTGGCAGCCACACTTCATAACAGATGCCGGACGTTGTAGGCTGGGCAGACTGGTAAAACAGGACAGGGCGGCGACCCGTGGCGGAAGTAACATCAGACTTTAATGCTTGGGAGAGTACACGTGTATCTGAACACACAGTGCACCGAACACTCCTAAAGATGGGTCTGTGCCCACTCCCGTGTCAATGTTAACACCACCACGTCCGCAGCTATGACTGAAATGGGCAAGTGACCATCAGAACTGGACAATGACGCAGTGGCAGAGCGTTGCATGATCTGATGACTCCCGATAACTTCATCACGCCGATGGGAGGGCACGAATCCTTCATCTTCGAGGGGTACCGCTCCTTGACATCTGCACTGTGGGGTGGAAACAAGCTGGCGGCTGTTCCATTATGCTCTGGAGAACATTCACGTGGGCATCCATCGCTCCAGTGGAAATCATGCAAGGCACCATGACGGGCAAGGAGTATCGTACACTGGTTTCAGCACACTTACACCCCTTCTTTGAAGATCGTATCTCCCGACGGAAGTGGGATTTTTCAAAAAGATAATGTGCCAGGAGTGTGATGAAGTGGTTCTAGGAACGCAGTGGGAGTTCCAGTTAATGAGCTGGCCCCCCAGCTCGCCAGATCTGAACCCCATCGAACCACTGCTTCGAACATGATAAAGTGGTAACGGTCAAGAATTAATTTCTTTATTTTAGTTACTACTGTGGTACAACCTAGACACTCCGTCACCGTTGCTGTTCACGATTTATATCTGTGATCCTAGACCCTAGAAGAATGTTTGCCCACTTACGTTAACGCATATACATTTTCATTTAAAATAACCCGTCCATTTCAACGCCGGTTTATTTCGCCATCTCCGGACCTGAGCTGCAGCAATCTCTGATTTTCCGACACCGTATTCTGGTGTTGCAATTGGTGTAGCTCCTGCCCCTCATTTCTCCATTCCCGGATTCCATTTCCGTTGTGAGAATCACATATCCTCTTTGAAAATTGTTATTGCCGTTGTGGTGATAATTCCAACTATTGTGAACGTTTCTATCTTTCCCATTCTGGTACACATTTTTCTCTATAATGTTCCACCTATGTGGTTTGAATTTCACTGCCTGTTTAAGTTTCTCAATAAAATCTTAAGACTCATCAACAGAAGTTATCGTACTGTGGACAAGATCTCATTGCAAAAATTCGAGGGATCACTCTTGATCATCGTAATTTCCGTCAATACTCCCAGCAGATGATTTATATGCGTTCCAGTTTACACACACAGGAATTCCACGTCGACCCTCTTCCTTGTTTGAAACTTTGTCCGTTTTTGAACTCTTTTTGAAGTCACGTTTATTTCGCTTCACTCGATAATTCACTCAGAAGAAAGTCTCAAGCACTTCATAGGTAGTGAACGAAGCACTCATTAATTTTGCCCATGATTTTGCACTGCTCCCGGCATTCCTCTCACAAAACCATCTCTATATGTAGCAAGAAAATCTCCTGGCTAGTATTTTCCATCCCCCCCCCCCGCCCCCATGAACCATGGACCTTGCCGTTGGTGGGAGGCTTACGTGCCTCAGCGATACAGATGGCCGTACCGTAGGTGCAACCACAACGGAGGGGTATCTGTTGAGAGGCCAGACAAACGTGTGGTTCCTGAAGAGGGGCAGCAGCCTTTTCAGTAGTTGCAAGGGCAACAGTCTGGATGATTGACTGATCTGGCCCTGTAACAATAACCAAAACGGCCTTGCTGTGCTGCTACTGCGAACGACTGAAAGCAAGGGGAAACTACAGCCGTAATTTTTCCCGAGGGCATGCAGCTTTACTGTATGGTTAACTGATGATGGCATCCTCTTGGGTAAAGTATTCTGGAGGTAAAATAGTCTCCCATTAGGATCTCCGGGCGGGGACTACTCAGGAGGACGTCGTTATCAGGAGAAAAAAACTGACGTTCTACGGATCGGAGCGTGGAATGTCAGATCCCTAAATCGAGCAGATAGGTTAGAAAATTTAAAAAGGGAAATGGATAAGTTAAAGTTAGATATAGTGGGAATTAGTGAAGTTCGGTGGCAGGAGGAACAAGACTTTGGGTCAGGTGAATATAGGGTTATAAATACAAAATCAAATAGGGGTAATGCAGGAGTAGGTTTAATAGTGAATAAAAAAATAGGAGTGCGGGTAAGCTACTACAAACAGCATAGTGAACGCATTATTGTGGTCACGATAGACACGAAGCCCACGCCTACTACAGTAATACAGGTTTATATGCAAACTAGCTCTGCAAATGATGAAGAAATTGATGAAATGTATGATGAGATAAAAGAAATTATTTAGGTAGTGAAGGGGGACGAAAATTTAATAGTCGTGGGTGACTGAAATTCGAGAGTAGGAAAAGGGAGAGAAGGAAACACAGTAGGTGAATATGGATTGGGGGAAAGAAATGAAAGAGGAAGCCGCCTGGTAGAATCTTGCACAGAGCATAACTTACTCATAGCTAACACTTGGTTCAAGAACCATAAAAGAAGGTTGTATACATGGAAGAATCCTGGAGATACTAAAAGGTATCAGATAGATTATACAATGGTAAGACAGAGATTTAGGAACCAGGTTTTAAATTGTAAGACATTTCCTGGGGTAGATGTGGATTCTGACCACAATCTCTTGGTTATGAACTGTAGATTAAAACTGAAGAAACTGCAAAAAGGTGGGAATTTAAGAGGATGGGACCTGGATAAACTGACTAAACCAGAGGTTGTACAGAGTTTCAGGGAGAGCATAAGGAACAATTGACAGCAATGGGGGAAAGAAGTCCAGCAGAAGAAGAATGGGTAGCTCTGAGGTTCAAATATATCTGAGCACTATGTGGCTCAACATCTTAGGTCATAAGTCCCCTAGAACTCAGAACTACTTAAACCTAACTAACCTAAGGACATCACACATACCCATGCCCGAGGCAGGATTCGAACTTGCGACCGTAGCAGCCCCGCAGTTCCGGACTGCAGCGCCAGAACAGATAGACCACCGCGGCCGGCCGGTAGCTCTGAGGGATGAAGTAGTGAAGGCAGCAGAGGATCAAGTAGGTAAAAAGACGAGGGCTAGTAGAACTCCTTGGGTAACAGAATAAATATTGAATTTAATTGACGAAAGGAGAAAATATAAGAGTGCAGTAAATGAAGCAGGCAAAAAGGTATACAAACGTCTAAAAAATGAGATCGAGATCGACAGGAAATGCAAAATGGCTAAGCAGGGATGGCTAGAGGACAAATGTAAGGATGTAGGGGCTTATCTCACTTGGGGTAAGATAGATACTGCCTACAGGAAAATTAAAGAGACTTTTGGAGAAAAGAGAACCACCTGTATGAATATCAAGAGCTCAGATGGAAAGCCAGTTCCAACCAAAGAAGGGAAAGCAGGAAGGTGGAAGGAGTATATAGAGGGTCTATACAAGGGCGATGTACTTGAGGACAATATTATAAAAAGGGAGGGGATGTAGATGAAGATGAAATGGGAGATACGATGCTGTGTGAAGAGTTTGACAGAGCACTGAAAGACTTAAGTCGAAACAAGGCCCTGGGAGTAGACAACATTCCATTAGAACTATTGACGGCCTTGGGAGAGCCAGTCCTGAGAAAACTCTACCATCTGGTGAGCAAGATGTATGAGACAGGCTAAATACCCTCAGACTTCAAGAAGAATATAATAATTCCAATCCCAAAGAAGGCAGGTGTTGACACATGTGAAAATTACCGAACTAAACTCCAAGTTTAAACGCAGCCAAAACCTCTCAGACAAACAGAAGCTAAACGATGTCAAAGTTAGCGTAAGGAGGGCTATGCGTGAAGCGTTCAGTGAATTCGAAAGTAAAATACTAGGTACCGACTTGACAGAAAATCCTAGGAAGTTCTGGTCTTACGTTAAATCAGTAAGTGGCTCGAAACATCATGTCCAGACACTCCGGGATGATGATGGCATTGAAACAGAGGATGACAAGCGTAAAGCTGAAATACTAAACACCTTTTTCCAAAGCTGTTTCACAGAGGAAGACCGCACTGCAGTTCCTTCTCTAAATCCTCGCACCAACGAAAAAATGGCTGACATCGAAATAAGTGTCCAAGGAATAGAAAAGCAACTGGAATCACTCAACAGAGGAAAGTCCACAGGACCTGACGGGATACCAATTCGATTCTACACAGAGTACGCGAAAGAACTTGCCCCCTTTCTAACAGCCGTGTACCGCAAGTCTCTAGAGGAACAGAAGGTTCCAAATGATTGGAAAAGAGCACAGGTAGTCCCAGTCTTCAAGAAGGGTCGTCGAGCAGATGCGCAAAACTATAGACCTATATCTCTGACGTCGATCTGTTGTAGAATTTTAGAACATGTGTTTTTGGAAACTCATAATCTACTATGTAGGAATCAACATGGATTCCGGAAACAGCGATCGTGTGAAACCCAACTCGCTTTATTTGTTCATGAGACCCAGAAAATATTAGATACAGGCTCCCAGGTAGATGCTATTTTTCTTGACTTCCGGAAGGCGTTCGATACAGTTCCGCACTGTCGCCTGATAAACAAAGTAAGAGCCTACGGAATATCAGACCAGCTGTGTGGCTGGATTGAAGAGTTTTTAGCAAACAGAACACAGCATGTTGTTATCAACGGAGAGACGTCTACAGACATTAAAGTAACCTCTGGCGTGCCACAGGGGAGTGTTATGGGACCATTGCTTTTCACAATATATATAAATGACCTAGTAGATAGTGTCGGAAGTTCCATGCGGCTTTTCGCGGATGATGCTGTAGTATACAGAGAAGTTGCAGCATTAGAAAATTGTAGCGAAATGCAGGAAGATATGCAGCGGATAGGCACTTGGTGCAGGGAGTGGCAACTGACCCTTAACATAGACAAATGTAATGTATTGCGAATACATAGAAAGAAGGATCCTTTATTGTATGATTATATGACAGCGGAACAAACACTGGTAGCAGTTACTTCTGTAAAATATCTGGGAGTATGCGTGCGGAACGATTTGAAGTGGAATGATCATATAAAATTAATTGTTGGTGAGGCGGGTACCAGGTTGAGATTGATTGGGAGAGTCCTTAGAAAATGTAGTCCATCAACAAAGGAGGTGGCTTACAAAACACTCGTTCGACCTATACTTGAGTATTGCTCATCAGTGTCGGATCCGTACCAGATCGGGTTGACGGAGGAGATAGAGAAGATCCAAAGAAGAGCGGCGCGTTTCGTCACAGGGTTATTTGGTAACCGTGACAGCGTTACGGAGATGTTTAACAAACTCAAGTGGCAGACTCTGCAAGAGAGGCGCTCTGTATCGCGGTGTAGCTTGCTCGCCAGGTTTCGAGAGGGTGCGTTTCTGGATGAGGTATCGAATATATTGCTTCCCCCTACTTATACCTCCCGAGGAGATCACGAATGTAAAATTAGAGAGATTAGAGCGCGCACAGAGGCTTTCAGACAGTCGTTCTTCCCGCGAACCATACGCGACTGGAACAGGAAAGGGAGGTAATGACAGTGGCACGTAAAGTGCCCTCCGCCACACACCGTTGGGTGGCTTGCGGAGTATAAATGTGGATGATGTAGATGTAGAATTCTTTATAGACGAATGGAAAAACAGGTAGAAGCCGACCTCGGGGAAGATCATTTTGGATTCCGTAGAAATATTGGAACACGTGAGGCAATACTGACCTTACGACTTATCTTAGAAGAAAGATTAAGGAAAGGCAAACCTACGTTTCTAGCATTTGTAGACTTAGAGAAAGCTTTTGACAATGTTGACTGGAATACTCTCTTTCAAATTCTAAAGGTGGTAAGGGTAAAATACAGGGAGCGAAAGGCTATTTACAGTTTGTACAGAAACCAGATGGCAGTTACAAGTGTCGAGGGACATGAAAGGGGAGCAGTGGTTGGGAAGGGAGTGAGACAGGGTTGTAGCCTCTCCCCAATGTTATTCAATCTGTATATTGAGCAAGTAGTAAAGGAAACAATAGAAAATTTCGGAGTAGGTATTAGAATCCATGGGGAAGAAATAAAAACTTTAAGGTTCGCCGATGACATTGTAATTCTGTCAGAGACAGCAAAGGACTTGGAAGAGCAGTTGAACGGAATGGACAGTGTCTTGAAAGGAGGGTATAAGATGAACATCAACAAAGCAAAACGAGGATAATGGAATGTAGTCGAATTATGTCGGGCGATGCTGAGGGAATTAGATTAGGAAATGAGACACTTAATGTAGTAAAGGAGTGTTGCTATTTAGGGAGCAAAATAACTGATGATGGTCGAAGTAGAGAAGATATAAAATGTAGACTGGCAATGGCAAGGAAAGCGTTTCTGAAGAAGAGAAATTTATTAACACCGAATATAGATTAAAGTGTCAGGAAGTCGTTTCTGAAAGTATTCGTATGGAGTGTAGCCATGTATGGAAGTGAAACATGGACGATAAATAGGTTGAACAGGAAGAGAATAGAAGCTTTTGAAATGTGGTGCTGCAGAACAGTGCTGAAGATTAGATGGGCAAATCACATAACTAATGAGGAGGTATTGGATAGAATTGGGGAGAAGAGTAGTTTGTGGCACAATTTGACTAGAAGAAGGGACCGGTTGGTAGGACATGTTCTGAGGCATCAAGGGATCACAAATTAAGCATTGGAGTACAGCGTGGAGGGTAAAACTCGGAGAGGGAGACCAAAAGATGAATACACTAAGCAGTTTCCGAAGGATGCAGGTTGCAGTAGGTACTGGGAGATGAAGAAACTTGCACAGGATAGGGTAGCATGGAGAGCTGCATCAAACCAGTCTCAGGACTGAAGACCACAACAAATACAGTATTTTCCATAATCTGGAAAACATTTTTTCGTTCCTGAATGAAGCAGTAGCTTGGTATCCTACTAAAGAATTTAATTCTGCCTCGTATCTTTAAACTGCTGTTCATGCTTAACATCTTCTTTAACTAATACAGATTCAAAATGTTCTCTATTCTTGAACAACTCTTTCTCACGCTTTACCAGTCTACCTAGCAAAATGTTAACAGATTCAGTGTTCAATTCCTAAAGCACTTTTTGCCTCAGCGCACATTTCTTAACATCGCCACCCAGCAAGTCCTGTATCTCTTCTAACACATCACCGAAACTGTTTCGTATGGTACCAGGCCAACTTCCTGAGAAATCTCGCCCTTATGCCTTCTAAATTTTAATCAATCATCGCTTCCGTATCAGACCTCATTTTTTCCACCTCATCTTTTACATTTTCTACTACACGTGTTACTATATTTTCAATTTTCAAACCTAGATCTGTTTTCACCGAACCTGCTCCATATCCAAAACCACCACACTAGACTGCATGGTTCCCATGATAGATTACAACTGTAGCAACATTTGCATTCATGGTGACGGTGTATCGTCTGAAAGCTTGATTCCCCTCCATGATTTTGAGCTATCTGCTCCACAAGTAAGATCCATTTCGGTACTCCCGCATTCAGACTTCGGACTAACTGGTCCATTAGTGTTATCGGAACTACTCAGACTGGATGGTTGCTTATTCGTTGTAGGCTCCATCACTGACGATAAACCTGCGGGTCACAGATGTTAACATTATTGCAAAGTAGTTAACTTGCCAGTCGTGCTGGCTCCTTCTGATGTATTTCTCCTGCCGCAAGTGTAGCTGCTGCCGATGCCGACAATCTCGAAGCCTCCGCCGGTAGTCCACGTTGCCGTGGCTGCCGCTGCCCCTGTTCCGCCATGTAGGACTCCCTTGCTGCCGGCCGGTGCACACTCAAAATCTGCACTCCTCTGCGAGGTCTTCTTCTTCATTCTTGCAGTTTCGCATCTAACTTTCCCACACCTAACTTTCACTATCACACACGCACACAACTGCTGCAATATATTATTCTCAGAACCTGCAAGCAAACTCACATCATGCAACAGATTTAGGACCTGGATCTTAGAATATTGTGAAGTGTTAGTATCAGCACTGCAATTCTGAGGCATTGCATTCATATCCAATACGAACCTCCAGTTGCGACCATACTCAACGTTACCGTCCTTCCGAACAGCATCCTATACAATCAAATCAGTTGTGTCTCTATCTGTGGTTGTTAGTAGTTTAAGTACTCTCCGTAGTTATAGGGTCGTGCTGGGCATATCTGCTTTCACGACCTGCAGCTAATTCTCTCCACATTATAACCTGTTGCTGTGATACTCCAGTCAAATAGTCCATGCACTGGCTAGAATTGCGAGTTACTAAAATATACAGAAATACAGAGTTAAAGTTAAATGAAAAACTTACTAACAAGTGCTCTATTCTAAACTTGGTAATTAATGTAACCAATACAAAATTAAATCCAATAAAGTTTATTCAAGAAAGGACATCTGCAACAAACGGGAAGTGATCATACGATTTTCAGTTACATTGCAGACAGAATATGCCCTTGTCGATTGCAAGAAAGCTACATTGAGAGCTGTACGAGGATGGCAGCAATATCCCCAAACTAAATAGTCGGCGAAGATACGTGAAAACTATGGCCATTTCCTCACCACAATTCATGGAATATTCACCAGATCAAAACAGTTACAGTTCAATATGATAATTTACAATTCATCATGTGTGATACAAAGAAGAGTAACTCATATTCTGTCTATCCTCAGGTCCATAGTACTGCTCTGAGGCACATTCAAATCTCTCGTTAGTTGAAGTCCCTTCAAAACTTAGAGTGTTGTAGCGGCCATTCAATGCCCAGAATCAATTACCTCTATGACTGAATCATGAACGTTACCATAGGCATGTCGCCTCTTCCAGCACTCGACACACGATGACAGAATCGCTCCCTTGAGCTCTTCAATCGAAAAGTCCCAGTCACCAGCTGACTCCCTAGTGTTACGCTTCTGACTGTTTGCCATTGGCTGCAGCCATCCCCGGCTTAAATACGTGGTTCTTAGGCTCTACAGACATTATTTCATTCAACGTGACCTCTTCCCACCAAACTAATATTTTACAATAGTATTTAAATATAGAAGTGTTGCAAATATTAGGTCAGATTCAGTTAATTCAAAATAATTACATGGAAACGTTTCTTCATAAATACAACAAGTGTGCACTAGTTAAAGAAAAAGGAATTGTCGTTAAACGTTGTTCAAACAATTATATATGGCCTCTTGACAGAACCGTCTTCTCAGCTGTGGTGTCCACTAACACATGTGACTGACCACTTTTAAATTAGCAGAGTTTTCTTAATAGCACTGGAATCAACATCTCTAATAAAGTTACTGGCAAAATAGTAAATTGTTCATTAAACAAGTACTAAAATATGACAAAATAGGAGATATTCACGTTGTATCCATTTCTTGCGTGATTTTTAAGAATACGAAGTTCTAACAAATATTTGCATAATGAAAGGATATCAAAGATGATGTAAGTCAATAAATAAAGTAGATACAAATACGTAACTATCAGAGATGATAGCTATAATGCAATGCTATCGTCTGAGACATTGTATTTTGAAATATAATGTAATGATCAAAAGTTATTAATGCAGAGATTCACTATGAAAATTTCATTTTTCTGAGGTCTCCGATGTTATTAATATTTTGACTGCGAATTACCGTCGGATCTTGTCTGATACTCAGTCATTTTTGGCACATTTTCTCCTGCACAAAGGTAATGCGAGCTACAGCAGCCCAAATCCACAGCTTTGTGATACCCTCATTTCTGGAGATGCTGCTCCTTTCTGCACCCGGGTGGCTACAAGCCATCGATCCTGGGGCCACATAGCTTCCCTCAGTCGCACAAGCAGATTAACCTCCCTTCATACGAGCCCTAGGTGTACAAATAACTCGCCTACATACTTGCAACGTTACATGCTGCAATAGAATTCCTGGCCGGGTCCCCTGATTTCACTCCTCTTGATTTCTTTCTATGGAGAACTCTGTAAGCTGTAGTCTATAAAGAATACTTAACTATGCGAGACATGTACCCCGCCAAATGGCCACAGTATGCAACTGTATATCATCCAACGATGTTTCTCCAATCATCTATCTCTTGAACGGTAATTGCAAATGTGCCTTACTATCGATGATTAACAATTTGAACAAAAGCATAAGTAAAGTGTAAAATAACGTTTTGTTGAGAAAAGTATTTATTTTTGTGGATAACATCGCTGTCACTGCACTGTTACAGTACTTCACTCCGTGTCATGTCATACTGTTCGTAGCCTAGTTCTTATTACATTTTACAATTTTTGTTGCTGTTTATATTACGCTATATTCGTCCAACCAAAATTCTTATGTTCTTTACATGTCACTTAGAAGACTCTTTCTGCGTCCAAAAGGAGTCTGCATTTTACTTTTCTGATTTTCTAGCCTCCTTAGTGAGTTCGGACCTGTGACACGCCACCCTCTGATTCGTATTATGTTACCCTTTCGTTTGTTATTCAGCCTCTTTCACTGTTATATTCCGATTCGGCAGTTCCCTCCAGAGTGCATAAAGGAAATTTTTTCCAATGGAGATATCGTCATAACACTTTTTCAATTACAGATCACATAGCTTGGCTTTGATTCAGCGGTTCCCAATGCCTACTGCACTCTCGTTGTCCATTGCTGATTCCGTCTTATTTAGAGGAAGTTTCTCACCACAAGGACTCTCTTCTGCCCTCTTCGTTGGCAGAACGAGGGTACCTCCTTGGCCAAAAGAGTTAAGTGAAATATTTTGGCGGAGAATGGGACCCATGACGTTTCAATTACTAGCCAAAGACGCATTTTCTAAAGAATATCTCTTATATACTATTTACTGTCAGGAGAGCCAGCTTCTTCAGACTTTCTCAACATTTCGTTGTTAATCCATAGAGGTCGATGAAAAGTAAATCAGTCACCTACAAAGATAGTTTTCGACCAGCATCGAAGGAAGTCCTTGCCCAAATGAGCTGAGAAAAAAGTGGAACAAAGTAAGAAAGTGGAACAAAGTAATACTGACGTACCTTAATAAGTTGGATTGTTGAATACGTGTAACACTCCTATTGCTGGTTGAATCACAGGCCTCTCTCACAGACCAAATGTACTGTAACGGAACGAATTGTTAGACACAACGTTAAAGTCGGTAATTCCTTCCCTTATTTCATAGAAAGGAAACAAGAGGAATTGGGTGTAGCGAATGAGTCGGGGATGGGAGGGATTTGGGCATGGGTAAAAATGTGTATATTACAATGACGATGAAATATTTCATCATCAGAGACCAGTGAAGAATTTCTAAGTGGATCCTGATGTCTTCAAGAGCGGGATGTATAATCTACGGGCCATAATATACGAAGCACGCAGCACCCTATACGTAGCTGTAGTGTTTGGGAGGCAGGAAGTATTCTCAGCCTGGTTGTGACGAACGTGGTGACGTGATTGAACGAGCCACCATCGTGATGGTAAGAGCCCTTTTCTTTCGAGTCCTATTCTGAATGACGTTTTGGTCCCCGTACAAATATCTATATTCGATTGTATCGGGTTTTTGTCAATGGTTGCTGACTAAGCTCTGTGTAAGTTTGGCTCGGTTCCATTTCTCACACATAGGAACAGCGTTGGTGACAGGAACGGCAATGCCATCGGTAGCAGAGGGCTTGCAGCGACAACAGTGTGGCTAGAGTTATATGTAGCCAAAGCGGAAATGCAGTAGCGTTGGCTAGAGCGGAGTCTCAGTAAGAGTCTGCTTGTGGACAAGGAAGTTAACATACGTCAGCTGACGTGAGTTTGGGAGAAACCAGCCTGTGTACGACTTGCAAGGTGTGACTATTCAGCGACATGGCTAGTGCGTGTCTCTGGCAAAAGAAGCACCCACTGTCTGTCATTTATTCACTGCCATGTACGGAGTACGGTGTCCAGACGGTTGGTGCAAACATACCAGCAACGAATTCAGGTTGTTTGTCTGCTTGTGTGGAGTACTTTGCCGGGAAAGATACTGCAGAATTGCAGGCGTCGAGTTCAGGCTCTCCACCTTCCATGTCATCGCTGACGTGTACGACGTACAAAACGGTTGTTCATTCTGTGCTTGTCACCTTCAAATAGATGCGGAAGTAACGGGAACATAATAGCGTAGTTTGAAACTGTGGTCGCAAAAGAATAAATAGCCACCACGGCAGTGACTCCTGGAGGAATGTAATTCACCGTCTTCTGCTAGAGGCTATAAGTCATTTTTCCTGTTTACTGCTGCATGCTGGTGTAGCGGTGCGACTCCTACCTTAAATGTGGGATAACAGTGTTTAAGCGGCGGCGTTGTGTGGCCGTCACTGTGTCGTTCAGTTTTGTGCCACATTGCTTGGGATGCACTGTATTCATCGGTGTATGAGCGACATAGTTGGCGTTTATTAGAGTATAACTCAGTCAGTGGTGCCTTCTTCGTCACTTTTGTGTCAGTATTGCATCGTGTTAGTGTTCTCTTCCGTTGTGAATCTGTGGCTTGTTAAACTATATATATTTGTGTAATTGTATTTACCGCGAGAGGTGGCCGTGCGGTCTCGGCGCCCTGCTACGGTTCATGCGGCTTCTTCCGTCAGATGTTTTACTCCTCCCTCGGGCATGGGTGTCTGTGTGTGTGTGTGTTTGTGTGTCTGTGTGTGTGTGTGTGTGTGTGTGTGTGTGTGTGTGTGTGTGTGTGTGTGTGTTGTCCTTAGCGTAGTTCAAGTCAGATCAAGTAGTGTTAAGCCAAGGGACCAGTGACCTCAGCGGTTTGATGCCATAAGAACTTACCAAAAAATCTGTAATTGTATTTAGCACAAATTTGAATTTTGTTTACGAGGACAAGACTTTTCTTGTCCGTTCTCTATTTTTAATTAATGGTAAGTTTGGCTTCCCTTTTGATCGTTCCATATGTTTTTAATTGACGTAAGCTAATCTGATGTTTCCAGAATGAGATTTTCACTCTGCAGCGGAGTGTGCGCTGATATGAAACTTCCTGGCAGATTAAAACTGTGTGCCGGACCGAGACTCGAGCAGAAGTACTTTTGTCGGTCTTTGCTGCCATAGCTCATTAGCGCCAAATTTCGCAGCATCGTCCTAACAGTTGCAAAGCACTCCCCCCCCCCCCCTGTCCTTGTTATTTGCGTGCTTTATAGTACATGGCAAAGTATTCTGACATATTGCTAACGACGTCTAGGGGTAGTGATGGTTCAATTTCCTGGTGGTAGAATGCGTAGAGGTATTTATTTGTGCTGTAGTTAGTATTACTCATGTTTCGTGCTCCCTTTTGACGAGAAGCTTCTTTTAGTGCATTCGCTGATTTTTAGGTCACATTATCCCTACGTTGCGGGGTGTATTCGTGGCTTTGAAAGGTACTTTGAATACATTGTATTGTCAGGAATACCACGATGTTGAGACGAGAACTTGCTGTGCGATCGCGTTAGGTATAGTCAGCTGTGTTGCAACATGCTGCACTCGCATATGATTATATTGTTTGATGAAGAAGACTCATGTTTTGTCTACCTTACATGCCTTTTATATTTTTTGCCTCACTGCACCTGTTGACTCTTATCCCATCGTTTGGGCAGGCGGTAGGGAACGTAACCAAATCTTTCCGGATATCTATTCGTAGTTACCAAGCGTGTTCTTCATGCGCATGCCGATCTATGGGTACATCCCGACACAAATCTAACAATAATCTTTGCTTCACTTTCTTCATAATACATTAAATCTAATATGTTTGCTTGTAAAATGTTACATAGGTAACACATTTCTTTCATTCGCTGTTAAAGCCGAAATACTCATTGCGAAGTTAACACTGAAAAACATGAAATGTCCCCTTCGCTAGAACATTCGAATTCAGCTGTGAAGGAGGCAACTGCTGGGGGCTACGCAGTTTGGCTTTTCGACCTGTACTCTACGATGCGGTCCATCGAAGTTCCTACATTTGCATTTTAATTGAGTCAGCAAATTCTCCAGCGGTTTCCGCTAACACGGATTTTCACTGAATTTTACAGTTCCTAATAAATTCACTAATTAAGGCAGTACACTTGATCAGAACACGACAAACTTACTGAACGGAATAAATATTTTGACTACATCTGTGCAACATATCTTCTTATAGAATATAGTCTATGTTTATGCATAAGAAATAAATTTTAAAATAAAAGCAGACTGTGAATCACCTATAGAGGAAAAAAGTTGCAGAATTCCATATTCAAAGGAGTACCCATTTATTTACAGTTTTGCAGGTTGATTTACAACTATTATGGGTACGTTTCCAGTTATTATTTCTTTAGCATCGTCAAGTGCTACAAATAAAAAGATTTAACAGTAGAAACATCAGCACATAGTCAGTTCGATGATATGACAGGTCACACAAGTGAATCTCGGAGTAGCTTTGGTTGCCAAATAAAATTTCAAATATTTCAAAACTGAAATCAATCATGAATGGGTTAAAACACGGTAATAATTATATAGAAATATCGGGTAATATAGTAATTATGTAAAAGTATCGAGTAATACAGGTATGCAAGACTAAGGGAAATTTTGTTTAGTTTAGGGACCGACGCTTTCAGCAAAGCTTATGACCATTCAGACAAGAAGGAGTAATCGGATGTCATGAAGTGATACTATGCCCCTCTGAACAGTAGCACTCTTGATAGGTTTTAGATTGCAGTGACATGCAAGCGTTGTGGTGCACTCTTCCCAGTTAGGTACACTAGAAGTGAAGGTATATTACAATCGACCTGAATGGGTTGTTGTTGTTGTGGTCTTCAGTCCTGAGACGGGTTTGATGCAGCTCTCTATTCTACTCTATCCTGTGCAAGCTTCTTCATCTCCCAGTACCTACCGCAGCCTACATCCTTCTGAATCTGCTTAGTGTATTCATCTCTTGGTCTCCCTCTATGATTTTTACCCTCCACGCTGCCCTCCAATACTAAATTGTGATCCCTAGATGTCTCTGAACATGTCCTACCAACCGATCCCTTCTTCCAGTCAAGTTGTGCCAAACGCTCCTCTTCTCCCCAATTCTATTCAATAGCTCCTCATTAGCTATGTGATCTACCCACCTAATCTTCAGCATTCTTCTGTAGCACCACATTTCGAAAGCTCCTATACTCTTCTTGTCTAAGCTACTTATCGTCCACGTTTCACTTCCATACATGGCTACACTCCACACAAATACTTTCAGAAACGACTTCCTGACATTTAAATCTATACTGGATGTTAACAAATTTTTCTTCTTCAGAAACTCTTTCCTTGTCATTGCCAGTCTACATTTAATATCCTCTCTACTTCGACCATCATCAGTTATTTTGCTCCCCAAACAGCAAAACTCCTTTACTACTTTAAGTGTCTCATTTCCGAATCTAATTCCCTCAGCATCACTCGACTTAATTCGACTACATTCCATTATCCTCGTTTTTCTTTTGTTGATGATCATCTTATACCCTCCTTTCAAGACACAGTCCATTCCGTTCAACTGCTCTTCCAAGTCCTTTGCTGTCTCTGACAGAATTACAATGTCATCGGTGAATCTCAAAGTTTGTATTTCTTCTCCGTGGATATTAATACCTACTCGGAACTTTTCTTTTGTTTCCTTTATTGCTTACTCGATATACAGATTGAATAACATCGGGGATAGGCTACAACCCTGTCTCACTCCCTTCCCAACCACTGCTTCCCTTTCATGTCCCTCGACTCTTATAACAGCCATCTGGTTTCTGTACAAATTGTAAATAGCCTTTCGCTCCCTGTGTTTTACCCCTGCCATCTTCAGAATTTGAAAGAGAGTAATCCAATCAACATTGTCAAAAGCTTTCTCTAAATCTACAAATGCTAGAAACGTAGGTTTGCCTTTCCTTAATGGGTACTGTCACAGAACACGTTAAGATGTTCACTACTGGTGCTGACAAGAAGGTGATTTTAAAGTGTATATTGCCATGCCTAAACAGCTTCATAGATTAATTATTTTGTCCCATTATTTTAGTATGAGGTTAGATATAACACAAAACGTTTCTTAACGTCAGAGAAATGAAGACAGTGTCGAATATGTTCATATATTTTGTATGCTATTTGTTTGTATGTATTTTTATTTTCACCGTTTTTAAGTCATCAGTTTGTTACTGATTTGATGGTGTAGTTCCTGTATTACCTTTTATCGCTTTCAGTCTCTTCAGAGCTCTGACTTTCGATTGTTTTCCGAATTTTGCTCATCACTGCAATTTGCAGCATCTTATTAACTATTAACGAATGCCATTCCAGTTGTTTCACTGATGTATCATTTCTTCTTTATTGCAGTTCCATTCCGTACTTAATCTTTACGTTTGATTGTAAACATATTTCCCTTCCATGTTTCACTTTTTCCCTCCCATGTTAATACAACTCAAGTTCATTTCACACAGAATACTAGAGAGGTAAAATCTTAATAGCTTCTTCCTCACATAAACATCACCATTCAAAACGATCAAAATCTTAATAGCTTCTTCCTCACATAAACATCACCATTCAAAACGATCAGATCACTTTTGTGAAGGGAAGCTATTTACATACTGCAATTTCTCTGAAACCTCTGCCTTACTTGTACTTTCACTGTACTCGTATAACAATTATTACAGAATTATAATCTTTTTCTTCTCTGTTTTTCATTAGTAATATTTTAAGCCATTAACCCATATTGTTACAAGAATGGAATCCATTTCACTCAAAAAATCTATCAAGCTGTGGTTCAGAGAGACTCAGCCACTTGAAAAAGTTAGTGTTTCTTTTGGCTTACGTCTTTCAGTTCCTTCACTGCTTTATGAAACTTAAACAGTACAGAGGTATAGGCGAATAAAATCCCATTCTTATTACTTCCAGTAGAATTCGCAGATTCTGCGGATTACACGTCATTAACATCGCCTTGCGAAACAAAGAGAGCGATGTAATTAATACTCCAATAAAACTGCAAAGGTCGCACACAGTCTCAGACCCTCGTCAGGCACGAACATCAATAGATTATCACTGAGTGGCGGTATACGTTTGGGCCTAAAAGCACCGCCCGGTACGGCAGTCAAACAGGAATGATTATCAGATGACTCTCGGATCTGACAAGGGAAACAGATAATAACGTGTGCGACCTGTGACTGTGTTATCTGAACATGACTATTGATTCTACGACAGTTTTTGTAATTTATCTCCTTACTCAATAGGAATGCGGACGTATTTTAATTGTAATTGCAGTATAAGGTAATAGTAATTTAAAACACAGACAAACACTTCAACACTTCTACATAGTGATACCTATCGACTTCGGCTAGTCAGCATCCGATCATGAATAAATACAAGCAAGTTTCCCTGTAAATAATTAGAACCGAGATGCAAGGTGAATATTTATTTTATGAGTTATTTTCCGTTGGCAGAATGAGGGTGAGTTCTAATGCTGGAAGTCTTCGGCCGCCAGTACCGATAAATTTTGAAAGTTTAAGCGGTCGCGGGTTTCGAATACGGGACATGGGACTTAATTCTGCTAACGCCTTTGTCATAGAGGACGGATGACAGGACCGAGGTTCAGTAGGTTCTCTTGGCCTCGGGATGGGAGGCTGCCCCTAAAAGCTGTTCATTTTTGGAACACAACCTACGACCAGCTTAGAGACAGGAGTGATGACATTTTCTGCAGGACCTGGAGATTATTTTGCAGGACAATGCTCAAGCATGTACAGTGCAAGCTGTTACTGATTTGTTTGACTGACGGGGCTGCACTTCCCTGACATAGGTCCTCGTAAGTTTAACTCGATTTCTAAACTGAAGGAAACAATTCACGGCATTCGCTTCAGAATTGCTACAAACTCGTCGGCCAACAGATCACGCCTCTCGAAATGTCAACTGGCACTGCTAAGAGTATCCTACGCCTTCCACGTTGCTGGCAACGGGTTATACACAACGCTGGTGACTACTTTGAAGGTCAGTAAAACCTTGAAACGCGTATCTATTTTGTACGAGCTGTAAATAAATAGTTGCCAGTATTAAAGTTCCAACCCTCGTATATGAGGATACTGAACGGTGATTCCGTGCGTAAAGAGAGATGAGAATCTGCTAGTCTTGGGGGACTGGAATACGGTTAGTGCAGAAGTAGTAGAACAAATGTTTACTAGAGAATATGGGTTTGGTACTAGATATGAGAGAGAAGAAAGACTAATTGAGATCCGCAATAAATTTCAGCCAGTGACAGCGAATATTCTGTTCAAGAATCACAAGTGGGGGAGGCATACTTTGAAAACGCCAGGAGATACGGGAGCATTTCAGTTAGATTGCATCATGGTCAGACAGAGATTTCGAAAACAGATACTAAATTGTAAGACGTACCCAGGAGCAGATATAGGCTTAGATCACAATTTATTAGTGTTGAAGGGTAGGCTGAAGTTTAAGTGATTGGTTAGGAAAAATCAGTACGCAAAGAAGTTAGATAAGGAAGTCCTAAAAAAATGAAGAGATACGCTTGAAATTCTCAATGGCTATAAATTCTGCATTAAATACGGGCAGTTCAGTTAAAAAGAAAAGGACATCTTAATAAGAGCAGTCACTGAAGTTTGAAAGAAAGATATACGGAACAGCTGATCTATCGAAGTTCAAAAATTTTCTGGTAAATTGACGAATACAGAAACAGAATGTGCAGGGAAGCTAATACGAAATGAAGAAATCTGAAAAGAATTTATTGTCTGTACGACTGACTAAGCATATAGGAAATTCAGAATCACTTTCGGTGACGTTAAAGCAAGGGTGGTAACATTCAATGCGAATTCCACCGTTAAATGTGTAGGAGAGAGCGGATAGGTGGAGGGGGTACAATGAAGCCTTCGATGAAGAGGACGATTTGTCTGGTGACGTGATAGAAGAAGAAGCAAGAGCGAGCGATGTAGAAGAGATAAGGGATCCAGTATTAGAATCAGAATTAAAAAAGCTTTTCAAGACTTAGATTCGAATAAGCAAGACGGGATAGATAAGATTTCGTCAGAAGTTCTTTCATATAGACTCGACCTCAGAATCCTCGGGTTACTGTAGCGTACTCTCTCCACGAGGGGCGGAGGAGCGAACCTGGAAAAACCGTTCGAAAATGTAAATTAATGCATGATGTTCAACATTCTGAGAAAAATATTTGTAAGCTACCTGAAAAGATGAGTAATATACAGTAGGTACAAGAGCCGAGAGGGAATAATAAGAGTAGGAGACCAAGAACGACATTCTGGGATTAAAACGTGTGTAAAACAGGGATGGAGTCTTTTGCGCTACTGTTCAGTCTATACATGGAAGTTGCAATGATGGAAGTAAGACGGGTTGAAGAGTGGAATTAAAATTCAAGGTGAAAGTGCTAATGATATTGTTATTCTCAGTGAAAGTGATTATTAATTATAGGATCTGCTAAATGGAACGAACAGTCTAATGGGAACAGAATGTGGATTGAGAGTAAATCGAAGAAAGACGAAATTAATGAGAAGAAGCAAGAAACTTAACATCAAGATATGTGCTCACGATATAGATGAAGTTAATGAATTCTGGTATCCGGGTAGAAAAGTAACCAATGACGGACGGAACAAGAAGGTCCAAAAAAGCACTGGGAAAATGGGATATCTGGGCCAAGAGAAGCCTTCTAGTATAAAACACAGGCATTAATTTGAGAAAGAAATTTCCGAGAATCTACGTTTGGAGCACAGCATTGTATGATAGTGAAACATGGACTGTGGGCAGACCGGGAAAGAAGAGAACCGAAGCATTTCAGATGTAGTGCCACAGAAGAACGTTGAAAATTAGGTGGAACTTCTCCGGAGAATAGAAGAGGAAGCAAATACGAAGGTCGTTCAATAAGTAATGTCCTACATTTGTTTAAAAAGCCATTAACATACACATAAAAACGTGCTTGTTGGTGCTTCACATTTGATGTTTGTTCAGTGAGCAGGTGCAGTTTCGAACCGTTCTGACAGGTGGCAGAGTCATAGAACAGCGTCAAAATGGCCTCTACAAGCAGTGTGTTGTTATTGAATTCTTGTGTACAGAAAAAGAAACCGTGGTGAACATCCTTAAACGTTTGTGAGCAGTGTATGGCGGTGCTGCAGTTGATAGGATTACAGTTAGGCGATGGGTAAAGAAAGTTACAGCGTCAGGAAATATAGAAACAGAGCTCCATGAACAGCCACGCTCGGGACGTCCTGTCAAAGCCACTGCTCCAGACATGCTGAATTGTGCGAATGCCAGTATTCCTGCTGATCGCTGCATCTCTAATCGACGATTGGCTCTGTAGTTGTCGGTAAGCATTGGAAGTGCGTCTGCAATGGTCAAGACTCTTAGATATTCAAAGAGGTGCTCGCGATGGATTCCACGAATGGTCACAGCGGGCCACGAGATTCAAAGAAGGGCCATTTCATCTGAATTGTTGCAGCTTGAAGATTCTCTACGGGGAACTCACTCTGAAAACGCCAAGAGTGTCAGTCATACAGTGTAAACATGGCTACGCCTACAGGACAAAAGCTTTGACCAGCAGGGAATACATGTTCTTCCACAACATTGGCGTACGGCCATAGAACGTGATGGAGACTACGTAGAAAAATACGACACGGACAAGACATTTTGATGTATATTGTCACCAAGTTCTGACTCTTGACAATAAATATGTTCTAAGATAATAAATGTAGGGAATAACTTGGGGGATTACTAATTGAAAGACCCTCGTATATGAAAAACTCTGACGAGAAGAAGAGACAGGATTTTAGGACATCTGTTAAGACATCAGGGAATAAATTCAATGCTACTACAGGGAAGTGTAGAAGGTAAAACCTATAGAGGAAGATGTGGACTGGAAAGCATCCTACAAATAACTGAGGACGTAGATTGGAAGTGCTGCTCTAAGATGAAGAGTTCGACAGGTCGGCACAGGAGACGAATTCGTGGCGGGCCGTATCAAACGAGTCAGAAGATAGTTGAGTCAAAGCAAAATAAATAATTAAATAAATCGGTAGCCGGCGGAGACAAAAATGAAAACATAATTTCTATACAGTTTATACTATTATGTACATCGAAGAGGCGAATACAAGTCGTCGGCAAGCCATATTTCTGTTACTATCAATGCATTTTATTTAACGTTTGCGAGTTTCACTCACTTAAGCTTCGAGACAATGAACGTGTTCGCGATCGGTATAACCGAACAGATTAGTTTGTGAAACTAAGTGAAGATATGCTATGGGTTCCTGACTTTTTCTCTGACAACCGATTCCTGCTATACTCTAACATGTGACCGTCTATTAATGTTCGTGCAGTGTTTTAGTTACATTGTAAGGTGTCAGGCAAATCCAACACCTTCCATGAAAACCCTGACATGATAAGGAAATCCAGTAGTATGTCACATAGCTCCGAATAAATCGTGACATTAAATTAACCAAAGTAATACGAGTAACGAGTGAGCAAATGGAATACCACAGACTAACAGAAGAATGCCTAAATGCATGTCATACCTTCCCACCGTGAGACAGACGCAGTTCCGAGGGGAGAAACGAGAACAGAAGCCGAGAGCAGAACCGTGTTAAGCTAGAAGGCCCTACGATAAAGGACAGACACCCACGTCGCCATCTAACCGCTAGGACCACCCCCCAGCCCATGTTAAAAGCTAGAGCCCTCCAGAAGTACAGTACAGATCTTACGATAACACTAAAAGGGCCACCCCAGCCGCACGTTTTAGCGTGAGACTTTTTCGCGTCTCTGTTATGTCAGGACCACCCCCCAGCCTATGTTAAGAGATAGAGCCCTCCAGAAGAACAGTATAGATCTTACGATAACACTAAAAGCACCACACCAGCTGCAAGTTTTAGCGTTGCATACTTTAAAAACATTGCCCCACCACAAAAAGTATTACGTTTCTCATTGGATAGACAGAATTTTTGTAGGCGGAGCTTAAGGTTAACATTGAGACTCTGATTGGTCAGATGAAAACACAGCCAGATAGTTTTTTAAACCAACTTATGTAGATTGTAGTAAGGAGAAGTTAGGACAAGAGTTGCTTCCAAGACGGCGAGGTGAGCGGAGCTGTGCTGTCCCGCGCCCCCTGACGAACACTGACAAGGTAATGAACGCACTCGATGCCGCATAACAGTGCATAAAGATTCACTCAGAACTGCAGAAGTCTCATCTGTTACACCCCCTTTTTGCCTAATACTAGTGTTGATCGTCAATTAAAGCTCATGGTGTTCACATTTGCCACTTGAAGTAAAAATCAGAAACGTGATGATTTTTCTGTTATATAGTTTTTGAGAAGCCACATCAGCCACTGTAATTTACGACAAGTTAGATAAGTAATTATAGATAATTGAGGGTCACTGTAGACCATTTTGATAGTTTTCTCTTTTGTGAAACTTAATTTAAACCTAGGTTATAGATGTGATGTGGCACAGGTCATCCTTCGATCCACTGTAGAAATTGGAAACCCACTCAGGGAATATTCGCTCACATTTTTGTTGAACGCAGTTGGTTTTTATCATCCTGTATTAAAACATTTCCTTTTATCAGTAGTGCAATTTATAAACAATGTTTTGTGAGTAGAATAAAATTTCCAGTGGTAAACTTAACTGCTTTTTCGACGTTATTTTACCAGCTAACTAAAATTAGGAGAGCCTTGAACCCCTTCCACTAAATTTAGTTAGTATTAAGATTCTTTTACAGGGAGTGCAGTGGAGCTGATGCTGAAATCGTTAAGTTCAAATGGTTCAAATGGCTCTGAGCACTATGGGACTTAACATCTATGGTCATCAGTCCCCTAGAACTTAAAACTACTTAAACCTAACTAACCTAAGGACAGCACACTACACCCAGCCATCACGAGGCAGAGAAAATCCCTGACCCCACCGAGAATCGAACCCGGGAACCCGGGCGTGGGAAGCGAGAACGCTACCGCACGACCACGAGATGTGGGCAAAAATCGTTAAGTATTTGGTTATATCATCGTTAGTCTCACTGAACTCGTCTGAACTCTACATGTCATGTGTGGTCTGGCATCTCCTTACCAGCAACAGGTCCCAGGTTCAAACTAGTCAATTCCCTAAAAAACGTGCTCAGCGCATCATTGCGCAAAAGTGGTAGGGAGACACGATATAGAACAAACAGACACCATGCAGAATGTTAGAAAATGGCGACCCTGCCAGGATGGTAAAATACCATGATTGAAGGCCGACCACATGCCTAACTAGGTCAGAAAAATATCCTGTTAAAAAATTTTCGTAATAAAATTTTTTTTTCTGAAAAGCATAAATAGTTGAAAACAGTAGCTGCAGCTATAGATAGTGAGACATTCTAGCAGAGAGAATAGCATAATTCAGTTATGAATTTTAAAAATTGTTAGAATTAAGTTTTCTCCTCAATGCAAGCGCACAGGTGGCAGATACATCGTTGACAAGTTGGTTCTGACCAACCAATTTAGTGAATGGATTGTTAGTCTTGGGTATAATAAGTGTCAAGTTGTGTGAACAAAAAGTTTATTAAACGCGTGAGATCGTATGAGCGCATGTTGACTCGAAGTAGGGCGCTTGAATTCCTTTTAAAACAGAAAATAAGGGATTCGGAAAGATTATCAATGGCAAATCGAGACCCTGACCGAAATTGAGGTAGAGACACAGCATGAAAATGGACAGAGAATAGAGGACAGTACAACAGACGATGCAGTATCGCGAGAAATAGGAGATATAACGCACCATAACGAGGATAATGTACGTCAAGGCATAGAAAACGTAAGTCAGCATACGACAGAGGAGCAGGAAAGTAGAGAGACAGTCGATGAGGATTCTAACTTGCGTCTTGAATAGGTAGAACCCATGGTACAAGTAATCAGAGCTCCCTCACCACAGAGTACGAGGAATGCGAGCAGAATCGTGTCACAGCACAGTTCAATGCAATCGGTTGCGGACCAACACTTGGGCGAAAACACAGAGCGTAGGACGTCGGAAGAAAACGCAATAGGACCCACCAACCTGGCAGAATTATAACAGCAAATTACGGAAACCATGGCAAGGCAAAATAAAGACATAGCGGACCAAATTCAAATTCAGAATGCAGAAACCACGAGACAAATGCATGCGATTAAAGAACAAAACAAAAAATTCAGTTACACCTAAGTCATATTGAAGACGAGGCAAAAGAATTTCGAGAAATAATAGGAAACTCAATAACAGGTCACAATCAATTGAGAACAGACATTGACAAGGTACAAGCGGACGTACAAACATTGCTTAATGACATTCAGGACGAGCTCAAAACATTACGTAACAACACCCAGGGAGAAGTCAAGAAACTAGAGAAGCAGATAAACGAAATTACTAGACAAGCAGCAGGTACAGCGCGTGAAGTTGTTGAAAACAGTGTGTTACACAAACGTATCACAAAAGCAGCGCTGAAAAGATATGATAACCGCATAGTCAAAATAGAAGCGCAAACGAAGCGACAATTTCAGAAATTGCGAACAGAGTTGTTGCAAAAGATTGAAGAGCGTAGTGAACAGGATCAAACAAGCACAGAGTCTGCAACCAAATCCGTATCTGTAACAGCACCGGAAAAACAAGCAATTAACGAAGATATTACGCATTTGCGATTCCAATCACAGGCGGAAAGTAACATACGTGAAATCAGACAGCCTGCACAGCAACAAACACGTTTCGAAATTCTTGATGAACAAACGTCATCACAAACACTTGCGGAACCACAAATGTATGTTTCAAGACAGTTTGGATCGTGCAATGAAGCAGCAAGGTTAGCCAGACAAGATACCGAACCAATACCTGATAATGGAAAGCCAGGTCGCGAAGAGTACAGTGCAATGCATTCAGCTACACGTTCACAACCGATGGAAGAAAATTATTGCGTACCACTCAAACGAAACTACCCAAGGGTAGGCGAAAGTTACAGTGGACAATATCCAATGGATCTACCACAACCGGAAAGAACGACGGGAGAAATGATCAGAAACAAAAGTGGTGAAGAATCGCGAATTTCATATGGAACTATGACGAAGTACGACAACGATCATTTCCTCACAGTAAGAAAATTTCAACTCTTTCGAGAAGGAAACTCATTACATCCACGAACTTTTATTGATCAATTCCGAGTAGGATTACCAGAACACTGGACGCTAGCACACAAATTAGACTTTGTATGTGCACACATGTCAGGAACAGTCGCAGAAACCATGCAGAATGTTGCAGCGAACCGATCGTACGAAGATTTCAGAGAGAAGATTCTCTCACGATATTGGTCCAGCAAAGCGCAGAACAGAGTGAAGAACGAATTATTACAGAACCCATATTTTGAAAATACAGGAGAGAAGAGTCCCGTGAAATTTTTCGAATTAATGGCAAAGAAAAATCAATGTTTAGATGTACCATACAGTGACGGAGAGTTGATTAAATTATGCGCGATGAAGCTACCATTGAAATACCAGCAATCATTAGTAGGTCGCGGAGGCAATGACGTCGAAGCATTTAAAGGTATTCTAAGGGAACTAGAGTTCATATTGTCGGAAGATGACGCAAGAAAAAGACGAAGCGCACATGGAAACGAAAGCAAAAAGCAGTGGCATCCACAAGACACAGTACGAAGAAACAATAATTTGGAACCATGTAATAACTTCGCACCAAGAAACGACAATAGATTTCAACAAAGAACCGGTTATGGATTTAGAAGAGAATATGGCAATAACTATAATTCACCCAGGAACGGCAACAATTATTACAGAGGGAATAACGACAACCGGAACGGGTACTGGAGAACCAATAGACCGACAAAGTATCAACAAAGAAACCACTATCAACAAGCTGAACAAGAAAAGAGAATACAGATAGAAGAGGTGGAGGTAAGACCACCAAACCCTGATAAACGTTCGAATTGACAGCTAAGCGCCCATGCCAAAGAGAATGACGCACCGTCCCAGGACAATTCCAGCACCTTGAACAGAGAAGTAAAAATCTTATCACGAGAAGAGAAGGAGGAAGAAACAAATCCGCAGGGACGAGATGAAAACGAGGACAAGAAAATAACAATATCGTGTTGGGACGAAATAAATTGGGAGAATACTGACGAGGAAGATGAATTACCAGAGGCATGCACAACGAATGTAGGAGGAAAGGACGAAGTAATGAGTATTGCAGAGTTATTTGAGATGGAAACCAGGGAAAGCGAATTCAATGAGGATAATGCGCAGTCGACAGAAGTTGAAAATAAGTTACAAGTTGGCACACAACCCAACGTATATAATGAAGGAAGTTATGGAGCGATAATTAGAGCATTTAGATGCGATTATGTGGAAGTAGCGACGAAGAAGGAGAAGATAGACGAGGATGAGGAAAAAGTAGAGGATGTTGAAGAAAGCGTAAATGAAGGAAGAAATAGAGAAGAGGAAATAAAAGAGAGAGAAGTAGCAGTCGAATTTTATCCTACAGAAAGTTCGAATTCACAAGGGAAATTCCTAAAAAGACTCATGTATGATTCAGTGGAGGATTCGTTGATGCAAGATGAAGAAGAACAGAACCAATCCTTTCAAATTCAACCAATTGTGAAGGCCATGGTAAAGCATATCTCAGTCAATATTGTAATTGATAGCGGAAGTGAACTGACTGCGATCTCAGAAAATTTATTCATGCAGTGTAAGGCCAATGAGGAATTGCCAGTTCCGAAAACACGTAAGATTAAAGTAAGAGGTCCTATTAGAAACTATGCTGCGGAAGCTACGAGACAAACAAGGTTAACTCTTTCGTGTGAAGGTCAAAAGATCGAAGCCAACTTCGTGATTATACCTAAACTAACTGTAGATTTGATTATAGGTGCAGATTTTTTAAATGAGAGACGAGCGATAATAGATATGGGGAAAGGTAGCGTAAAATTCGGGAATGTCACACTTCTCTTTGAGCAAAAGCTAAAACTAGAAGAAATACCAGTAATAAACAAACAATTAAGAATGACGCGAGATAAAGAAGGTGAAGAATTAGAATGGTATGCACAAAAGGGGGAATCGCCTCAACTCGTGTTAGAAGTCCATAAAGAAATCGACGAAAAATTGCAAGAAGTTCAAGGTATTTCGGAACACAGTAAAAGAGAATTAGAGGGTATTTTACGAGATAAAGCAGAGGTATTTTTACCTAAGACTGGCAGTATTAAACACTTTCAGTACAAGTTTGAAGTAAAATAGCACAAACCATTTAGAGTGCCACCCTATACAATCCCATTAAGCTACAGGAATAAAGTATTCCAGGAGATATCTAAAACGTTAGATGACGATATTATTGAACCAGCTACCTCCACGTATAACAGCCCGCTGCATATTGTACAAAAACGAGATGGGAGCATCAGGTTAGTGCTTGATTCCAGACAGATCAACACAATCATAATCACTAAGACAGATCGCCGAGAATAATTAGAGGAATTGATACAAAACTTCCACGGTGCTAAGATACTTTCATCAATTGATTTAGGGAGTAGTTTCTAGTAAAGAGAATTGGCCCCAGAATGTAGAAAATTTACAGCATTTATCGTATTCGGAAGATGTTACCAGTTTAAACGATTGCCATTTGGTTTAAACATATCATCAGCAGCGTTTATTAGGGGATTTAATACTATACTGAGTCCTGAAATTTTACAAAAAATAACTTGTTATGTTGATGATGTGATTATAGCAGAACCCTCTTGGTAACATCACAGCGACACGTTAAATCAGTTTGTACAGATCATGAAAGAGCATGGGGTCACAGTAAATATAACAAAATCCAAATTTGAAAGGCGATAGGTCAAATTTCTAGGACACGTAATTTCCGAGAAAGGGGTAATGCCCGACCCAGAAAATCTAACGGCAATCAAAGAATTCTGTACTCCATATAATAAGAAAACTCTCAGAGGGTTTCTAGGTCTCACCGAATTCTATAAAAAATTTATTTTGATCGACTCTCTCGCAACACCACGCCAATGTGCATTGACTGGAAAAAACACGCCATGGGTATAGGATCAGCAAGCCAATGAACAATTTTTAAAAGTGAAAAACGCACTAACAACAGCACCAACTTTAGCACATCCTGATCTAACACAAAATTTTTGTATGTCCACTGTTACCTCGAAAACAGGTTTAGGAGTCGTTTTATTCCAAGAATACGAACAGGCAGGGCTAAGATCATATAGAACAATTGCCAGTTGCCAGTTTGCCAGTCGGGTACTCACAAAAAGCGAGAAAAATTATTCAGTCACGGAGCTGGAAGCATTGGCCATTGTATGGGGCTTCCAACGTTTTCGATACTTCCTATTCGGAAGAAAAACAAAAGTATACACTGACCACAAAGCATTAGAATACCTGTTATCCGCCAAAGTAACTCGTGGGAGGTTAGCCAGATGGATGTTAATACTACAAGAATTTGACTTCACTATTACACACATACCAGGACCAGCGAATGTATTAGCAGATGCTGATAGGGACAGTAATACGTGTGGTAGATAGCTGTTTTTACGCAATTTCTTAAACTACTGCAGCTTCTTGTCGGAAGGGGATTTTCAGCCACCATCACACTGTCGAAATACTGTATGGTGTAAAAAATCCTAGTGACTTTTCTTCTAGCACATTTAATCGATCGATGCTGATCTCTTTATCTGTGAATAGTCCGATAACGTTTTGGTCATATTTGCTTGGCAGAGTTTTTTATTGTATTTATCCGTTATTACTGTTTCCTTATCCTTCTTGATTTTTACGAAAACTTTAGGTATGCTCTTTATACAAGAATATATGCACTCGAGGAAACTAGTCATCCTGATGTTTGTCTGTAACTGAGCGACCGCTACGGTCGCAGGTTCGAATCCTGCCTTGGGCATGGATGTGTGGGATGTCCTCAGGTTAGTTAGGTTTAATTAGTTCTAAGTTCTAGGCGACTGATGACCTCAGAAGTTAAGTCGCATAGTGCTCAGAGCCATTTGAACGAGCCATCCTGATGTTTACTACGACCAAAAGTAAATAAAGTAATTTATTTCGTAAAGAGAAAGTAGTTGAACGAAAGATATTATTACATGAATAGAAATTTGGTGGACAACTTTGCTATAAACGAGGAACGTTTGCTTGTATCTAAATATTCAAAGGAGTATCTTTTTTGTAAAGTAATCCCTGACTTGGTGTTCACGCCAAAATGGCATACTTGACCTCTAATAATCGGAAGTCTAGGATGGAATAATGACAACGTGGAAGGGAGAAATTGCTACTCCCTGCATAGAGGAGGCGTTGAGTCACAAACAGGCACAATGAAAAAGACAAAAAAAAAATAATACACTTTCAGACAAAGTCCTTCTCAGAAAACTAATATACACAAGCACAGCGGAAACAGACATGGCCACTGTCTCTGGGAGCTCGCACATCTGTGAGTGTTTCTGATTTCGGAAGCACTTTGTTCGAAAGCTTATTTATTTCAGCAATGTTTTTCATTTTGCCTGTCGGCGAGTAAACGCCGTGAGTAGCAACGTATCCTTTCCATATTGTTATTACACTTAAAAAACTGTTATTTGCCGGCCGGAGTGACCGAACGGTTCTAGGCGCTACAGTCTGGAACCGCGTGACCGCTACAGTCGCAGGTTCGAATCCTGCCTCGGGCATGGATGTGTGTAATGTCCTTAGTTTGGTTAGGTTTAAGAAGTTCTACGTTCTAGGGGACTCATGACCTCAGAAGTTAAGTCTCATAGTGCTCAGAGCCAACTGTTATTTGTTTTACGTGAACCCGTTTATCTATTGTTGATGCACTCAGACAAATTTAACTCAGTCTGTCGAAAGTTTCTGATAATGTAGACTGATATCTAAGAATAAATTGGTTGTGAAACAATGAAAAGGTTTTACAAGTTTTAAATGAAGATCAAACGAATAAATTGTCACGGAATCAAAACGAAAACTATGTTTGAGCTCGTCGTAGTTGGTATATTTAGGTCTGGTGCAAATATAAATGACCATTAAAACGCAAAAATAATTGTCGATAGGTAAATTCCAGGCTTTCTCTTTCAACAGAGTGAATCTACTATTTCATAACCTTAAAGCGATTAAACATGAAGGATGTTCCAGTCGCTTCACAGGAGTATTTCACCTACACCTATTTCATGCAGTGAGGCACGTGGAACTTCACACTTAACGGCCCTGTGCAACGGAACCCGCTGCGGTAGCTTAGCGTTCCACTGCGAGATGGCGACGAGACGCTGCTGCATAAGCGAGAGACAAAATAAATATGAGCTCTTAATGGCTCCCATGTGGGGCGCCCCTGGCTTTCCAGAGTGGCTTCGGTTTGGCAAAGGACACGACCGATTATCAGTCGGTAGATTGGCCCGGACATCTGGTCTAGAACAAACATGCGGCCTTGCCTCAGACAGGAGCACTACAGCAAACAGTTTTAGCTGTGTAAACAGCGAGAGGGCAAACAAGCCATGAGCCCATTCACAAACGCGATTTATACGTGTACAGTTGCGCCCGCCGAACCGTGTGTAACGCGCTGCTGGGCCTTTGCGATCCCCCTCCTAAGGCTATGAAGGAGCGCTTTTGCCGTTCTCGGACTTGACTCCGATTTTCCGTCACACGCGTCTCGTTACGCATCTAACATCTTGCGTTTGGCGTCGTCAATGGAGCTACTTCATTTCACACATTGGACGTATGCGAGGGAAAAGAAGTCAACGTGTGGCGTTGTGGTTTCTCCTACAGCAGTTTTCAAGCTTCCTCTGTGGGCCAATGCTACCTCTCTGATAGGATATTTCCGCATGACCTAAGAGTGAGTTCTGCTAAAGTCGCTTTACAGGGGACATTTTTAATCAGGCTACAGATTCCATTGCACTTCATCATGATTATGAGAGTATACAAATAGGCCATACGAGTTCATAGCACGAAAATTACGTTCAACAGCCCTAGAGGAAACTTTTACATTCTCGTCGTAGAAGGCAGCCACCTCCATGTTCCACCTTTTCTCTACACTGATATACAGCTCGTCTTTTGTGCCGAGCGTTGTTTCTGAAACCAGTGGTTCATGTCAGCAGAGACGAAATTCCTGTGGAGACAATAATCGGCTGTATTGTGAGTGATTACACATTTCTCATCAAAAACGCAGCACGAGCATTTTCATTTTCCGTGGAGAGTGCCGGTGAGGATTGTCATGAAGAAGGAAACGCATGACATTTATGTTATGTGGGCTGCATGACATCCGGCGAAATCTCGCAATAGGCCCCGATACTTGGCGGTAGACAATATTCATCTAGGCATCTTTATGTGCTGACTGCGCGCCCAGAGACGAAAGAAAGGGAAGTGACGCAAACAGCGGGCATACTGGAGATGCTACCCAACACATATTCGGAAAGCTTCACTGTCGTTTCCATTTCACGTCCCATTGAAACTTACTTTCCGAACAGCTGTCGCACATCTGCATCTATACTCCACAATTCACCTTAAGGTGTGCGTTGGGTACCATTGTCACCCCCCCCCCCTTTACCTTTTCCAGTCACGAATCATTCCCAGGTTGCTGCTAACCCTCTATGTGGACTCGAATCTAATTTTATTTCCATGTTCTTTTCCTAAGAAATATGTAGAAGAAAGAAATATTGCTTGCCTTTCTTAGTAACGTTGTTTTTGTTGTTGTGGCCTTCAGTCCTGAGGCTGGTTTGATGCAGCTCTCCATGCTACTCTATCCTGTGCAACCTTCTTCATCTCCCAGTACTTACTGCGACCTACATCCTTCTGAATCTGTTTAGTGTATTCATCTCTTGATCTCCCTCTACGATTTTTACCCTCCACGCTGCCCTCCAATGCTAAATTTGTGATCCCTTAATGCCTCAGAACATGTCCTACCAACCGGTCCCTTCTTCTTGTCAAGTTGTGCCACAAACACCTCTTCTCTCCAATTCTATTCAATACCTCCTCATTAGCTATGTGATCTACCCACCTAATTTTCAGCATTCTTCTGTAGCACCACATTTCGAAAGCTTCCATTCTCTTCTTGTCCAAACTATTTATCGTCCATGTTTCGCTTCCATACATGGCTACACTCCATACAAATACTTTCAGAAACGACTTTCGCCGACCGCGGTGGTCTAGCGGTTCTAGGCGCCCAGTCCAGAGCCGCGCGACTGCTACGGTCGCAGGTTCGAATCCTGCCTCGGGCATGGATGTGTGTGATGTCCTTAGGTTAGTTGGGTTTAAGTAGTTCTAAGTTCTAGGGGACTGAAGACCTAAGATGTTAAGTCCCATAGTGCTCAGAGCCATTTGAACCATTTTTTTAGAAACGACTTCCTGACACTGAAATCTATACTCGATGTTAACAAATTTTTCTTCTGCAGAAACGCTTTCCTTGCCATTGCCAGTCAACATTTTATATCCTCTCTACTTCGACCATCATCAGTTATTTTGCTCCCCAAATATCAAAACTCCTTTACTACTTTAAGTGTCTCATTTCCTAATCTAATTCCGTCAGCATCACCCGACTTAATTCGACTACATTCCATTATCCTCGTTTTGCTTTTGTTGATGTTCATCTTATATCCTCCTTTCAAGACACTGTCCATTCCGTTCAACTGCACTTCCAAGTCCTTTGCTGTCTCTGACAGAAATACAATGTCATCGGCGAATCTCAAAGTTTTTCTTTGTTCTCAATGGATTTTTCCTTTCGGAACTATAACAGTATACCACAGCGTGATTCCCAACACCTCTCTTACTGAAGTTGACCGAGCGTCTCAGTGACGTTTCAAGCTTGCTACATGTATCTGTTACGAAACGTGGTGTTAGGATTTTCGTCTTTTGTGTTTCCTTCATAATACTATCTAGCACGGTCCCAGACTGACGAGCAATATTCAAGTATTATTCGAATGAGGGTTTTGTTACCATTCCCTCAGTTGAAACTGATGACCTCAGATATTAAGTCCCACAGTGCTCAGAGCCATTTGAACCATTCCTCTCTTGATGGACTATATTCCCTGAATGTCTGTCATCTGTCTTACCTGCGAGTGACTTTATATGGTCGTTCCGGTTCAAACCTCTCCGAACGTATATTACTAGATTTTGTATGGAAATAACTGCTTCCAAGGATTGTTATACAATCGTATATTCATCTGCCTATGTGCACGCAACACGTTACACTTGTTTCTATTCTGTTTCAATAGCGACTTCCTGCACCTACAAAATTTTCTGCGTTTCCGACTTACCTGTATACAATAGTACCAGCCGTGAAAAGCCTCACGGATTTTCTGACGTTACCTGCAACATTATTTGTACGCTGTGTGATCAAAAGTATCCGGATATATACAAAAACATAAGTTTTTCAAATTAGGTGCATTGTGCTGCCACCTACTGCCAGGTACTCTAAATCAGCGACCTCAGTAGTCATTAGACATCGTGAGACAGTAGAATGGGATGGTTCGCGGAACTCACGGACTTCGAACATGGTCAGGTGATTCAGTGTCATTTGTGTCATATGTCTGTAAGCGAGATTTCCACACTCCTAAACTTCCCTAGGTCCACTGTTTCCGACCTGATAGAGAAGTGGAAACGTGAAGGGACACATACAGCACAAAAGCGTACAGGCCGACCTCGTCTGTTGACTGACAGAGACCGCCGACAGTTGAAGAGGGTCGTAATGTGTAATAGGCAGACATCTATCCAGACCATCACACAGTAACTACAAACTGCATCAGCATCCACTGCAAGTACTGTGACAGTTAGGTGGATGGTGAGAAAAGTGGAATTTCATGGTCTAGCGGCTGCTCATATGCCACACATCACGCCTCTAAGTGCCAAACGAGGCCTCGCTTGGTGTAAGGAGCGTAAACATTGGAAGACTGAACAGTGGAAAAACGTTGTGTGGAGTGACTAATCACGGTACAATTTAGCGATCCGATGGCAGGGTGTGAGTATGGCGAATGCCCGGTGAACGTCATCTGACGGCTTGTGTAGTGCCAACTGTAAAATTCGGTGACGGTGGCGTTATCATGTGGTCGTGTTTTTCGTGAAGAGGGCTTGCACCCCTTGTTGTTTTGCGTGGCACTACAACAGCACCTTCTTGCTTCCTACCGTTCAAGAGCTATTCAGGGATGGTGACTGCATCTTTCAACACCATCGAGCACCTGTTCATAATGCACGGCCTGTGATGGTGTGGTTACACGACGATACCATTACTATAATGGACTGGCCTGCACAGAGTCCTGACCTGAATCTTATAGAACAACATTTGGGATGTTTTGGAACGCCGACTTCATGCGAGGCCTCACCGATCGACAGCGATACCTCTTCTCAGTGCAACACACCGTGAAAAATTGACTGCAGTTCCCAAAGAAACCTTCCAGCACCGTATTGAAGGTATGCCTGCGAGAGTGGATGGAGGGCGCAAAAACTTGTAAGTCATTTTCAGCCAGCCGTCCGAGTACTTATGGAGGTAGGACAAAAATGGACACACAAATGACACCACACATTACCATGTCTAATATGATGTAGGAAATCCGTTGACTTCAAAACAGCTTCCAGTCGTCTCTCAATGGATAAATACAGGTCTTGAGTGAAACTTCCTGTCACATTAAAACAGTGTACCGGACCGAGACTCTAATTAGGGACGTTTTTCTTTCACGGGTCAGTGCTTTACTTGCTTAAATATCCAAGCGTGACTTCTTCTTGCTTCTGTCAATATCTCATTTCCTACCTTCCAAACTTCAGAGCTCTCTTCGAACATTTCTGGACTAGTAGTCCTAGAAGAATGAATATTTGGGAGATGGGCTTAGCTAAAGCTTGGGGGATTGTTTAAAAGAAGGAATTTTGAGCTCAATAAACTAATAATGGACGATGCTGTGTGAACAGTGGCCCTATCGACTTGTAACACAGTATCACGGCTGGAGAAAAATGTTGTACCATAGGATGTATGTTATTAGCCTTGGAAGTCATACTTATTTGCAGAGTTAGGAACACACACCATATTTCACTCTTGGGATGTAAACTGTCCCTGAAGCTGGAAACAGTGTGAAACAAGATGCATCCAACGAAATTACTTTCTTCCATTGCTCCATAGCCTAGGTTTTATTGCTCCGGCATCATGATTTCCTTTTTCAGCCATTTGCAACACTGATGATTGGTTTGAAATTCCTCTACGGCAGATTGTTTCTGGGACTAAATGCCTCTGTTTACTTGACTCTGGTGTGGTCCTTTGAACTCTGTGGCGCTTTTTAGTGTAGCGGTACCAGCCACACTACGTACATTCATTCTGTGGCTAGCTTATAGTCGGCACTCATTGTGTATGGTACAATGGCGTACTCAAACGGCGAATACTTGGTTAAGCACCTCCTTTACGGCACAGCAGCAGGCAATGCACGAGCAGCAAAGTGCGGTATGTGGAATTGTTTTCAAACAAAAGAGTACCAAACCCTCAGACTTTCATAACTGAGGGCGGGCGCTTAAAGGAATATTGCATTCGTTTCGCGCCAGTGTTAGTTAGGTCCGCCTCAGCTGGATGGAGTGGATGCTGAGAACATCTTGGATATGGTAGATGAAGATACGACCATAAGTACCCACCGTAAAAATCACGCTGTAGGGTTTCATCTACATCTACATAAACATCGTGCTCCACAAGCCACTTAATGGTGTGTGGTGGAGGGTACTTCCGATACCACTATCTGATCCCTCAAACCCTGTTCTACTCGCGAATAGTGCGTGGGAAGAACGATTGTCGGTAAGCCTCTGTATTGGCTCTAATTTCTCCAATTTTTTCCGCGTGGTCAGTGCCGAGATGTATGTGGGGGTGGGGGTGGGGGGAAGTAATATGTTGTCCGACTCCTCCTGAAATATGCTCTCCCGATATTTCAATAGTAGATGTCTCCGTGATGCACAACGCCTCTCTTGTATCGTCTGCCAGTGGAGTTTGTTTAACATCTCCGTAACGCTGTCTCACGAGCTAAAAGATCCCGTGACGAAACGCGCCGTCCTTCGTTGGATCTTCTCTATCACCTTTAACAGTCCTATCTTATAGGGATCCCAGACAGATGAACAATACTAAAGAATCGGACGAACAAGCGCCTTATAAGCCACCTCTTTCGTGGACGGCCGGCTGGTGTGGTCGAGCGGTTCTAGGCGCTACAGTCTGGAACCGCTTGACCGCTACGGTCGCAGGTTAGAATCCTGCCTCTGGCATGGAAGTGTGTGATGTCCTTAGGTTGGTTAGGTTTAAGTAGTTCTAAGCTCGTGGGGACTGATGACCTCAGCAGTTAAGTCCCATTGTGCTCAGAGCCATTTGAACCTTTTTTTTTCGTGGACGAGTTATATTTTCTTAAGATTCTTCCGATGTACCTGAGTCTGTTGTTTGCTTTCCCACTATCTGTTTTATATGGTCATTCCACTTAAGGTCGCTGTGGATAGTTGAACCTGATATTTCACGGCAGACTATGTCTCCAGCTGTTTGTCATCAATAGCGTAGCTGTACAGTAGCCAATTGTAGGAGACAGCAGGAGGAAGGTTCAGGAGCTGACGTCTGTAGACTACCCTAGACGTCAGAATTTCTGTCAGTGGCTACTCGAGCGCCATGCTGCTGATCCACTGTTCGGTCTTCGAATACACAGGTGAGCGACATAAAAATTGTTTCAAATTTATTAAGTGATTTTTATAATGTTTTCGTCGCTGATTTCGGGAAAAATATTGAAAAGATTCCATCACGTACAGCTATTTCACCCACTGCTTGTCTAGTTTTTGCTTTTTCCGATATTTCCGCACTCTAGTGAGTTTTTAGGATCTCCATAAACTGTTATTTAGCTGTTTTATACTAGATATACGTAAAATAAAGAGTACTTAGGAGAAACCAGCAGTCAGTGCCTGTCCGTCGCGCTTCCCCTCCCTCGCCATCACCAAGCAGTGAGCTTCTGCTATTGTCCTTCAGTTTACAGTACCTGCTCATTCTGTGCTGTTCACGTGTTGCTGTTACTAGTGCTTTAAAGTAGTGACTGTTTTCTTGTGTTGTGAAGTTGTTTTGTGGACAGTGGTTACCAGAAGATGTATAAACTCGCCAGACTAATTCTGCTACATTTGTGGAAACTATACCGTTTAAAAGCAACAAAGAAACATTTCCGATTTTGTTGAAAAAGTATATTTCGCCTATTTTGGTATAAAGTTTGGTGATGAAGATAAGCCTTGGGTCATACACAAAGTTTGTCCAGTGTGTGTTGAAGAACTGAGCAATGATTTCAAAGTAAAAAGCAGTCCTTACGTTTTGGAATACCAATGGTTTGGAGGGAGCCTAAAAATCATAGTGATGACTGTTATTTTTGTTCGTGCAACGTAGGAGGTTTCAATTTGAAAAACAAAAAGGATATTTCTTACCCTAACATTCAAGCAGCCAATCACCCCGTTCCTCATGGACCTGAAGTACCAATACGCTCTCCTCCAGATTCTTTGGATGACATAGATGATCACGATTCATTGGCTCAGCGAGGTGATAGTGAAGAAGACAAAGATTGCTACGATCCTGGCACAACCGATCCTATTCCATTCTCACAATCTGAACTGAACGATTTAGTTAGAGACCTAGGCCTTTCGAAAGAATCGACAGAGGTTTCAGGATCTAGATTGAAAGATAAACATATGTTTGCTCCGGGTAAATCCTTTTCTTGGTATCGATAGCGGGAAAAGGAGTTTGTATCTTTCTTCTCTCAAGAAGGTGACCTCGTGTTTTACAGTGACGTTCCTGGACTTACGGCACGTTTCAAAATAGAATATGCTGCTGATGAATGGAGACTTTTTATTGATTCTTCAAAAAGAAGCCTTAAAACATTACTTCTACACAATGACAATAAGTATGCTTCTATACCAGTTGGACACTCGGTTCATTTAAAAGAATTTTACGAAAACCTTGAACTCGTTTTAAGCAAACTCTGCTATTCAGACCTCAAATGGACACTATGTGGTGATTTAAAAGTGATTTCAATGCTGCTTGGAAAACAAAGTGACTGTACAAAGTTCCGTTGCTTTCTCTGTGGATGAACAGTAGAGACAGAAAGCAACTCTACATAAAAAAAGCTAGGCCCTTGAGAAAAGCCTTACAGGTAGGGGTTAAAAATGTTGAGAAGAAAAGCCTTGTGGATCCCAAAAATGTGTTACTTCCACCACTTCATTAAATTGGGGCTGATGAAACAATTTGTTAAGGCATTCCCAAAGGAAGGGGAGTGTTTCAGATATCTTTGTGGACAGTTTCGTGGTTTATCCAAGGCAAAGCTAAGGAAAGGAATCTTTGTCGGACCAGACATTAGAAAACTAATAACGGATCCCAACTTTGCGGACAGAATGGAAACAAAAGAAAAAGCAGCATGGACATCTTTTAAATTAGCTGTTACCGGTTCCCTAGGAAACTAAAGAGATCCAAACTGCAACACAAAGGTCGCAGACATGCTCGACAACTTTAAGAATGAGCATTAAAGTTCATTTCCTCCACTCACATCTTGACTAATATCAGCGGACGAAACTAAGTACAGCTATGTGGTTGCAGCACTTACAGAAGATCTAGCAGCAGAAGTACAAGATATGTTAGCCGCACCACCGGATACCGATCGTTATGCCTCCCTTAAAAACGCATTAATAACGCGTTTATCACAATCAGAGGCTAAACGGCTAGAGAAAATACTGTGCACTCAAGAACTTGGAGATCGCACTCCATCACAACTCTTACGATGTTTGCGCACACTGGCAAGTAACACTGTAACTGATGATGTGCTACGAAACATATGGTTGTCTCGGTTGCCGTCAGATACTCAAAAAATTCTCACGGTATGTGCAGGCGATTTAGACGCACTGGCACAAACGGCCGACAGGTTAATTGCAATGTATCCCACATCAAGTGTCTCAACACTAACGCCACAACAAGAAAATTCGCCCACAGTGACGCTAGTCTCCCTACAATCACAACTGGCAGAGTTGACCGCACAGGTAGCTGCATTACAAACAACGCACAACGGCCAATCGCCACGCCGCCGACGGTCACGAAGTCGCAATCGATCACCATCACTACAGAACTTATGCTGGTACCACAAGACAGTGGGTAATGATGCACGAAAGTGTACGCCACCTTGCAAGTGGAAACATGATGCAGACACCGTAGCAGCGATAACTTTCAGCGCAAACAATCGCCGACTTTTTGTGACAGACCGCGAAACAAAACTACAGTTTCTCGTCGATACAGGCGCAAAAGAGTCCGTATATCCAGCAAACCGCCTATCACGCCGGAGCTGCGACGACTGTTATTTATTCGCCGCCAAAGACTCCAAAATTAGAACATACGGTCGAGTAACATTATTCCTTAACTTGGGGCTACGCCGTGTATTTGAATGGCAATTTACAGTGGCAGATATATCACAGCCTGTTATCGGAGCAATTTTTTGTCCTTCTACGACTTACTGCCAGCACTTACAGCATTTGGCACAAGTGTTTGACCGCCTACGCACACGTGGACTAGTAATTAATCCTGCCAAGTGTGTTTTGGGTGAGAAAGAGGTCCACTTTCTAGGATATTTGGTGAATGCACAGGGTATTCGACCGCCACACAGTAAAGTAGAGGCCATAAACAAATATCCTTGCCCTGTCACAGTCAGAGAACTACGACAATTCATTGGAGTAGTAAATTTCTACCAACGCTTCATTCGCAATCATGCACTGATAACTGCACCATTGAATGAACTACTTAAAGGCGCGCCTAAACCTAACCACATTGTGCACTGGAATATCGAGGCGGTCAACGCGTTTCACGCTATAAAAAAAGCTATAGCAGAGGCCGCACAAGTAGCACACCCGGTCGCGCATGCTCCACTCGCTCTCATGGTTGATGCTTCGTCCACTGCCATTGGTGCCGTACTTCAGCAACAAATTGATCAGTTATGGCAGCCCATTGCATTTTATAGTCATAAGTTGTCACCATCTCAGTAACGTTGGGCAACATATGACCGTGAGCTGTACGCCGCTTATGCAGCAGTAAAAAAATTCAGACACGCATTAGAAGGGCGATAGTTCACGATTTACACAGATCATAAACCGCTTACCTATGCCTTTAAGGCAAAGCCAGAGAAAGCATCGCCGAGGCAGCTGCGACATTTAGATTATATCAGCCAGTTCACGACCAGCATTGTGTATGTGGAAGGGAAGCTAAATGTTCCAGCTGATGCACTTTCTCGCATAGAAGCAGTGTCCACAGTAGCAGATGACATCGCACAAGTGGAATCAGCGACAAAGGCCATTGATTACGACGTCCTCGCGCATGCGCAACAATGTGATAGTGAGTTGCGTGATCTATTGCAACAAGAGAAAGGATTGAAGCTACAGCTCGTGACATATCCTGAAGCAAGTATTTAGTTGTACTGTGACGTAGCAAGAGGAAAGATACGTCCATTTGTGCCACAGCAATTCAGAACACAGGCAATTGCATCAATGCACAATCTGTCACACCCAGAAGTAAGAGCCACACTCAGATTGATCAAACAAAAATTTGTATGGCCATGTATGCACACATACTGCAAAACATTTGTGAAGCAATGCTAGGCGTGCCAGAGGAATAAAATCACACAGCACGTCAGCGCACCATTAGGCACATATCTTCCACCAAATCAGCGTTTTGACCATGTGCATGTTGACATCGTCGGCCCACTCTCGACATCGGAAGGCTACAGTTATTGCCTCACGGTGATTGACAGATTTCCTAGGTGGCCTGAGGCATTTCCACTGAAGGACATCACTGCAGAAACTATAGCTCAAACATTTTTTCGTGGTTGGATTGCCCGGTTTGGAGTTCCACTGAGAATTACAACTGATCAAGGACGACTTTTGAAGCCTATGTTTTCAAAGTATTGGCTACGTTATTAGGTGCGAAACGCATATGCACCACGGCATACCACCCCGCATCAAATGGCATGGTTGAGCGTCTTCATCGACAGTTAAAGGCAGCACTGCTATGTCACGCAACACCGAATTGGACAGAGACACTACCTATCGTACTTTTGGGTCTACGAACGTCTTTCAGAAGTGATCTGAAAGCAACAGTAGCAGAACTGGTGTATGGACAAACGTTACGCCTACCTGGAGAATTTCTGCACAGCATGGCAGATGATACAATCACAGCCTCAGAATTGGCCACAATATTAAGAGAGCATATACGCCAATTGAGACTAACAATGCCTAGAAACCAGCTTGGAAGACACTCGTTCGTTTTTGCGGAGCTAGACAAGTGCACGCATGTATTATTACGCATTGATACTGTGCGTAAACCACTGCAGCCACCATATGACGGACCATGTCTGGTAGTCAGTAGGGATACCAATACTTTCCGCAAAATGATTAACTGTACACCCACCACAGTTGCAGTGGACCGAATCAAGCCTGCATTTCTTGACACAAGAAACACCACAGCTACCACTGAACACAAACCAGAGAAGGCAGGAGCAGGTACAAGATGTGTTCCTGTACCCCCATGAACACCACAACGCTCAGCGAACACCAGTCACTGCAACACCAAGACCGACGTCGGGGACTACTACACCACTCCCTGATACAACAACTGACACACGTGACGCACCGCCCGGTTTCAAGAAAGAAGTAGTTACAAGAGCTGGACGGCGTGTGAAATTTAATCTGCGGTATCGTTAGCATTAAAGGGGGGAGTCATGTAGCGACCTATTTCTGACAATCGTTCCCTGCAAGTGTACAGTGCTTCATAAACATTCCGTGAAGTGTTAATTTACGTGCAGTGATATAGTTATTCTTTGACTTATCTTTTGTTAGTTATTCCGTGCTGTTCATGTCTACACTATTCATTCATGTGTGTAGTGTTAAGTTATTGCTAAATATATATGGGAATATAGGAACTGTTTTCTCCAACACCCACAAGTTATTAGAACTCGTCTCACTTCACAAGCCACGGTTTCCAACATACGTTATCGACGATGTAGCTTATAAATATGGACATAGAATCATACGACTACAAACTTATCACTGCTACTTTATCGCTATTGAACTTATTTTTGAAGTGAAAGGTTATGTGAAGTGAAACGATACATTTCTTGCGAAAATAGAAAAAAAAATATAGTGAGAGAAGTGGAGGAACTGACTATTCAAGGCCTGGAAAATGTCACCGAAATGGACTGGAGGGCTATTGTGGTACATACGAAGATAGTGTTATGGAACCTGTTATTACTTCCAGCTAATCCACTTCAGATAATTCCAGTGACACTGACATGAGTGGTATCCCTCCTCTTTTGGACAGCGCAGCTGCATGCGGATAGCAATCGATGGAGGTATGTACACGAAAACGTCTTCTTATTTCTAAACAGTGTACATTATATCTATGTGCCGTGCCCGAGTGGCCTATAACGTGTAACGTGTCGGCTCCCGAAGCCTGTGTAAGGATACTTCCACGTAACCAATGAAAGCGGGTAATTATAGTTCACTTTTGGCACTGATTTCCTTCTTGAGTTTGCTCGCAGAGATTAGCTTCAAACGCTGTGAACAATGAGAGCGTGATGAGCGGTTCTGCCACAAATTGTTGACCGCCGTCACCTCGGATACATTACGTATCACGAGTTGGTTGTTATGTTAGCAGTTCAGTCATTTAAAATCAGCTGTCACTGGAGCATCTCGGTTTCTCTTCGTACCTTAAAATGGTCACAGCCAACAATGCTTCGCATTACATGTAAGGAAAGAGTGTATCACAAATAATATTATCAGTCCGTCATTATAGTGACCTCCTGAAGGCGTGAATTGTCGTCTTGTCATGAGCAGAAATACTGACGATCATTACTGAGGACCCTAAAAATATTCTCAATTCGTATTGAGCGTGTGGCGTCGAACATTGACGGTTTGACATTATTTGCCATCCAGGTGTTGGCAGTTTCATGAATCAGCCACAAAGGTCTAATGTGCACTCTTCATGTTATCAGTCCGTCTTTGAGCATGACATCGCTCAGATTCAATTTTTATAGCAGTCGTTTAAAAGAAAATTGTTCTTAAAGCACTATGTAGTAGTCGTATTTATCTCTTTACGCTTATCATTCGAGCATTATCTACGACATTGTTTCCTTCTTTAATTTTTAAACATAGTAGGCCCCGCCATGTTTCGCCATCTTTTGTTTTCGTGGATAAGGTTTTAGTCAGTTAATTAACATGCAACAAATAGATTCTTGTTCAATAATTCAATAAACTGTATATGCAATGGCTATGAAATACATATCAGTCTCATCACATTATTTACGTTAATTACCTGAATATATCATTGCATTACAGATATAATTACTTCACAGGTTTCAATAACAGTTTTGCTAATTGTGTTTGATGATATTGCAGTATTAAATTCCAAACATTCGAATTATTTGCCTGTTGTCCGAAATCTCAGTTACACATAATCCAGTCGACTGCGATTGCCTCTCCCATTGACGAATTTTGACTTTTTATTTCACTTCGTATCAACATTAATAATTTGTCGTTAGATGAAGGACTCATACGAAAATGGTTTGACATCTTTTGTTTCGGTGGATAAGATTTTAGTTAGTAAATTAACATTCAAATTGCTTCTTGTCAAATAATTCTCGATCGTATTGTCCCATTTTCGTTCTTTTCTGTTGTTTGCCAGTTACAGCTAAAATAATTTCGGCACACACTTCCTTTTGGGTGTTTGACATCTTAACCCCCTAAAATGATGAAAATAGAAGTAAAGAACTTCAAAATACCACTATAGCTTTAGCATAGCATTTACTCAGAGTATTGCGACATAGTTTGCCGAAACCGGTAATTTGAATAAACGCTCTACTAAAGGGATTGTGGCAGTTTGAAGTTTGTTCCTTCCATTTTCATTTCAATACAGATCGCCCCCAGAATGGAACAATATAGAAAATATAAAACCTTCTAAAATCGCGTTGTCCACTGATAACATTGACAATATTATTGGTAGCGTGAGGGTAGCTTTACATCTACACCTACATCTACATTTATACTCCGCATGCCACCCAACGGTGTGTGGCGGAGGGCACTTTATGTGTCACTGTCATTACCTCCCTTTTCTGTTCCAGTCGCGTATGGTTCGCGGGAAGAACGACTGTTGGAAAGCCTCCGTGCGCGCTCGAACCTCCCTAATTTTACATTCGTGATCTCCTCGGGAGGTATAAGTAGGGGGAAGCAATATATTCGATACCTCATCCAGAAACGCACGCTCTCGAAACCTGGCGAGCAAGCTACACCGCGATGCAGAGCGCCTCTCTTGCAGAGTCTGCCATTTCAGTTTGCTAAACATCTCCGTAACGTTATCACGGTTACCAAATAACCCTGTGACGAAACGCGCCGCTCTTCTTTGGATCTTCTCTATCTATTTCGTCAACCCGATCCGGTACGGATCCCACACTGATGAGCAATACTCAAGTATAGGTCGAACGAGTGTTTTGTAAGCCACCTCCTTTGTTGATGGGCAACATTTTCTAAGGACTCTCCCAATGAATCTCAACCTGGTACCCGCCTTACCAACAATTAATTTTATATGATCGTTCCACTTCAAGTCGTTCCGCACGCATACTCCCAGATATTTTACAGAAGTAACTGCTACCAGTGTTTATTCCGATATCATGTAATCATACAATAAAGGATCCTTCTTTCTATGTATTCGCAGTACATTACATTTGTCTACGTTAAGGGTCAGTTGCCACTCCCTGCACCAAGTGCCTATCCGCTGCAGATCTTCCTGCATTTCGCTACAATTTTCTAATGCTGCAACTTCTCTGTATACTACAGCATCATCCGCGAAAAGCCGCATGGAACTTCCGACACTATCTACTAGGTCATTTATATATATTTAATGTTTTAAAGGTATGTAAAACTACTGTTGTCTATATATATTGAATTTGTGCAGGCCCGTTAACAGCACATGTGACGTGACGCACCTTGCAGCGTCTGTAAGGGAGCTGCAGTCGGTAGCGGATGTGGCAACACTGTTTCTGCAAGTAATAGCAAGTGAAACAAGTGAAGCTGAGACTCCTATGCCTCCAGTAAAATGTAAATCCATTAGATCAACAGCACACACCATGGTTACAGTCTGGATTTACCCATTATGTACAAAGATGCGCTGCTGTTTCAACGTAGAATAGCCTTGACAATGTTCACCACTTAAGATGGGAAAAATGCGCTGAAGGTGCGAGTTGAACTTTCTGTTAGGAAAGGTAATGGACTATGTAGCTGTGCTAGACACAATTCTGTGGTGGTGTAATGTTTAGCACACCTGGCTAGGAAGTTGGTGACCTGCGTTCAAGTCCCAGCTATGGCACAAATTTTAATTCATTGTTTCATCTTCTATGCTTTTCTTTGAGTAGTTCTTCTTCTGACCAGTTTTATGCAGCCTACCACAAATTCCTCCCCTGTGCCAATCTCCTCGCTCAGGGTAGCACTTGCAATCTATGTCCACAATAATTTTCTGGACTGATGGATTCATTACAGTTTTTCCTTTCTCTGCAATTATTACCCTCTACTGATCCCTGTAATAATATGCAAGTTATTCCTTGATGTCTTAACAGATGTCCTATCAACCTACTCCTTCTTCCTCTCAGTGTTTTCCATACTTTCCTTTCCTCTCTGATTTAGACGAGAAACTCCACAGTCCACGTTTCATTACCGTACAACGCTGTGCTCCAAACGTAATATTCACAGAAATTTCTTCTGCGAATTAAGACGTATGTTAGATACGTGTAGACTTCTCTTGTCCAGGAATGCCCTTTTTGCCAGTACTAACCTGCTTTTGATTTCGTACTTGCTCTGTTGTCATTGGCAATTTTGCTGCCTATGTAGTAGAATTCCTTAAATTTTTATATTTTGTGACCATCAATACCCAAGTTACGTTTCTCTCTGCTCGCATTTGCGCTGCTTCTCATTAATTTCGTCTGTTCCCGATTTTCTCTCAATCCATATTCTGTTTTCTCATTGGACTGTTCATCAAATTTTACAGATGCTGTAATTCATCTTCGCTTTCACTGAGGATGGCAATGACATCAGTCCTTTCGCCTTGGATTTTAGTCCCATTAATGAACCTGTCTTTTATTTCCATCACTGCTTCTTCTACGTGTATACTGAACAGTAGGGGCGAATAACTACATCCTTGGCTTAGATCCTTTCTAATTCTGAGCGCTTCGTTCTTTGTCTTCCACTCTTATTCTTCTCTCTCACTTCTTGTACATGTTGTATATTACACTTCTTTCCCTATGCCTTACCCCTATTTTCCTCACAATTCCGATAATTTTTTTTTGTCTTGCTTCTATCCTTATCGAAGGTAAGAGGTTTTTTATCAGCTCGTCTCGGATTTCAATCAAATCTAGAGAAAAAGCGCTTGTTCGATTTCTCAGTGTTTGGTGAGAGTACTTCCACCAGTTGCCTCAACTTGCGTTATTATTTTCCTTACTGCTCTCTTTTCACAGATGACGGGCTCATATTGTTAATTAATCAACAGGCTGTAATTTACAATTTTTAAATGGAATAATGCCTATATACATTAACAAAGTATGATCAGTGTAGGTAAAGAGACATTTGACCATCAAAGGTTGTATTCAAAATGATTACAGACAGTAGGAATACGCGCTTAGCCGGCCGGGGTTGCCGTGTGGTTCCAGGCGCTACAGTATGGAACCGCGCGACCGCTACGGTCGCAGGTTCGAATCCTACCTCGGGCTGGATATGTGTGATGTCCTTAGGTTAGTTAGGTTTAAGTAGTTCTAAGTTATAGGGGACTGATGAACTTAGAAGTTAAGTCCCATAGTGATCAGAGCCATTTGAGCCTATACGCGCCTTCAGTCTGGCATGGAACGACTTCTGCACACATGATTGCATTTGAGCGCAGAAGTCTGAATAGGGCCCAGTTATACGTCGTTGCATGTCATCGGGTGTAATCGGGTGTGGCTGGTATGTTCCTGTAGACACGACACTGGACTTGCACTCGGAAGGACGACGGTTGAGAGTTGCGCCCGGCCATCCAGATTTAGGTTTTCCGTGATTTCCTTAAATCACTCCAGGCCAATAACGGGATGGTTCCTTTCCAATTGCAAGGCCGATTTCCTTCCCCACCCTCGACACAATCCGAATCTGTGCTCCATCTCTAATAACCTCGATGTAGACGGAATGTTAAACCTGATCTTCCTTCCTTCTTTTTTGTCCCAGTAGACACCATCTTTCAGCTTTCCCCACAGAAATGTCTACGGGCATCGAATCCTGGGAACGGGCCTCTCAAGGTACAGATCTTGTGCGTCCGATCCCAGGATTTGGAAACAATTCGTGAAGACGTGCTGTAGTAATTCGTGCGTTATTAGCTCCACAGACGTAGCTCCACAGATTTCACCTTGGTGCCACATGTTCCTTTTAGCCTGTAAAGGAACGTATTCTAGTATCCTTGGGTGATGGTCTGTAAGGAAGATGCTTGTGCAGTTTCAGTGTTCCCTCTGTGAAAAACGGGCCCATGAACTGATGGTTCCCTATCCTACACCAAACGATTACACAACACACCAATAATGCATTTTTCGTCCGTTTACCTGGCCATGATTGGTAAATATGGTTTCATCACTAAACAAAATACAAAAATACATCTGAAGTATTCCGTCCTAATGCCAATGTACAAAAGTTAACACGATTCTCATAATCGTTTCCAGGCAGCTCTTGATGGAGAGAGATGTGATGGGGATGGACCCTATGTCGAAGGAGACTGGGTATGACACTTTCCTGACTCATGCCAGTTCTTAATGCGATTGCGCGGTAACTAATGTGCGGATCAACTGCAACAGCAGCAACGAAGTTAGTTGCCCCATCTTCCGTCGTCACTTGTTTCCTTCTGTCCCAATGTTTAGTTCTTAGACTACCACTTTGAAGTAACTGGTTCAAGTGGTTGGTAAAGAAATGCCAAGCTGGTTAACGTCTGTTGGGATATATTGCCACACACGCCGTACAAGAAGGAACTGCATTCTGCCTACATTCTCCATACGCTATGAGCTTGTCGTCTTTTCCTGCCTTAGACAGTCCCTTTGTCCACTCACGACTTGCTGCTTGGATTCTCACTCACTGACTAATGAGCCGTAGTTGTGTCCGGCTCTTCGAAAAGCGCGCCAGGCGGAGTGCTTTCGCTTCGCTTCTAGTGTTTGCGCTGGCACTTTCGTTTTGGCGCGCTGTTTGGATCGCTACCGCCCTCTGGCGGGAGGTGGAGCAAGTGTACGGTCGCGTGACGACCGAGGAGCTCGTACTGGGCTGTGACCGAGAGAGGTGGCGGCGCGAGCAGGGCCCTGTTCTAGGGGGTCGTCAACTGCTCGCCACGTGCTTACCCCGACCTCTTGGCTGTCAGGAGCTAAGCCGTGGTGCAGGAGATCAGAACAAGGGACCGTATGTCTTCTTATCGGCCGTTGAAACAACTGGCAGCGGTTGGCTCTGACGAGCATTTGGAAGTGCAACGTGATCCCGGCGCTGTGGTTCCTCACCGAGTTAAGGATTTTTTTTTTTTTTTTTTTGGGAACTGCCTTTAATGTGAACGTTTGTGTGCTGGCTTATTCACAACAAATGTAAGTTATGTAACAAGCGAGAGACAACTGTTTTTGCTTAGTACAAGCTAGCTACTTAAAGTTTTTTTTTGGAATTGATATAACAAGTTTAAAATATTCTTATTGTTAACTTCAAACCTTGCAATATCCCTTACTTAGGGCTATTTTTAAAAGAGTTTTTTTAACTGTTAGAATCTTACTATTGGGAAGTTGTTAACGTCATACCTGGCAATCTCCTTTTCATAAAGAAAATTTGTCAGCTATTCGAAATTGTTTCTGAAATTATTTTTCTTTTTTAAATACGCCAGATTTAAAAATTCAGTATTGAGAAAGCCTTTTAAAATGAAAGGATAACCTTAGCAGTGTGTGTTATTTCACCGGCACCTCCTGGCCCCTACTTCCACGATAACGTTTTTTGAGTAACATGTGTACTTGAGTAGTTGTTAGTGAACCGCCCTAATTGACGGTTCAACTAGGAAGTCACACTCCACTCAAGGAACACAGGAGCACACGGTAAGCGAGTATAACAACATCTTAGCTAGCAGTTACGCAGGTTTAATGGCACAAAAAGTGTCTATGTGAAAACATTTCAGAATAAGGTATCTCGCAAACAATTCGCACAAGAATGCTGAAACAAATACCGCAGAGAGTGGAATTTACCATAGTTTAAGGTTTTTAATAGCAATAGGAATTGTTTCATTTTAAAGTGTATGTCTCACATAAAATACACTTTCTAAGTATTATGACAAGTATTACTGTTGACTGGCTAACAGTACGAGCCCCTCAGTGCCAATCCATTCCTTGAAAACCGCACATCAATTGCTCTTTCCATTTCCGCAATATTGTTTGTTGTTGTGGTCTTCAGTCCTGAGACTGTTTTGATGCAGCTCTCCATGCCACCCAATCCTGTGCAAGCTTCTTCATCTCCCAGTACTTACTGCAACCCACATCCTTCTGAATCTGCTTAGTGTATTCATCTCTTGGTCTCCCCCTGCGATTTTTACCCTCCACGCTGCCCTCCAATGCTAAATTTGTGATCCCTTGGTTCCTCAGAATATTTCCTAATAACCGGTCCCTTCTTTTTGTCAAGTTTTGCCACAAACTCCTCTTGACCCCAATTCTATTCAATACTTCACCATTAGTTATGTGATCTACCCATCTAATCTTCAGCATTCTTCTGTAGCACCACATTTCGAAAGCTTTTATTCTCTTCTTGTCCTAACTATTTATCGTTCATGTTTCACTTCCATACATGGCTACACTCCAAACAAATACTTTCAGAAACGACTTCCTGACACTTAAATCTATACTTGATGTTGAAAAATTTCTCTTCTGCAGAAACGCTTTCCTTGCCTTTGCCAGTCTATATTTATATCTTCTCTACTTCGACCATCATCAGTTATTTTGCTCCCCAAATAGCAAAACTCGTTTACTACCTTAAGTGTCTCATTTCCTAATCTAATTCCCTCAGCATCACCCGACTAAATTCGCCTACGTTCCATAATCCTCGTTTTGCTTTTGTTGATGTTCATCTTGTATCCTCCTTTCAAGGCACTGTCCACTCCGTTTCAACTGCTCTTCCAAGTCCTTTGCTGGCTCTGACAGAATTAAAATGTCATCGGCGAACCTCAAAGTTTTTATTTCTTCTTCATGGATTTTAATACCTAGTCCGAATTTTTCTTTTGTTTCCTTTACTGCTTGCTCAATATTGAATAACAATTGCTTGATTGAATAACGTCGGGGGGAGGCAACATCCCTGTCTCACTACCTTCCCAACCACTGCTTCCCTTTCGTGCCCCTCGACTCTTATAACTGCCATCTGGTTTCTGTACAAACTGTAAATAGCCTTTCGCTCCCTGTATTTTACCCCTGCCACCTTTAGAATTTGAAAGAGAGTATTCCAGTCAACATTGTCAAAAGGTTTCTCTAAATCTACAAATGCTATAAATGTAGGTTTGCCTTTCCTTAATCTTTCTTTTAAGATAAGTCGTAAGGTCAGTATTGCCTCATGTGTTCCAATATTTCTACGGAATCCAAACTAATCTTCCACGAGGACTGATTCTACCAGTTTTTCCATTCGTCTGTAAAGAATTCGTGTTATTATTTTGCAGCTGTGGCTTATTAAACTGATAGTTCGATAATTTTCACATCTGTCAACACCTGCTTTCTTTGGGATTGGAATTATTATATTCTTCTTGAAGTCTGAGGGTAATTCGCCTGTCTCATACATCTTGCTCACCAGATGGTAGAGTTTTCTCAGGACTGGCTCTCCCAAGGCCGTCAGTAGTTATAATGGAATGTTGTCTACTCCCGGGGCATTGTTTCGACTCAGGTTTTCAGTGCTCTGTCAAACTCTTCATGCAGTATCGTATCTCCCATTTCATCTTCATCTACATCCACTTCCATTTCCATTATATTGTCCTCAAGTACATCGCCCTGTATAGACCCTCTATATATTTGCGGTAAAAGTTATAGATGTTTTACCGTGGTCTTCAGTTTCAAGACTGTGCTGATGCACCTCTCAATGGTACCGTATCTTGTACAAACATTTTAATCTCCAGATAACTAATGCTGCGTATATCTTTGTGAATCTGTTTGCTGTATTCATTTCTTGGTCTCTCTCTACAACTTTCACCCTCCACACTTTCCTTCAGCATAAATTGGTGACCCCTTGATATATTAGAATATCTCCCATCAAGCTTTCTAGTTAGGCTGTACCACAAATTTCTTTTATACTCAATTCTGTTCAGTACCTCCTCATTAGTTACGTGAGCTACCCACCGAATCTTCTGGATTCTTTTGTAACACCACATTTCAAAACCTTCTATTCTTTTCTTGTCTAAACTGTCCATCGTTCATGTTTCATTTACATACGTCGCCTTACTACATACAAATATTATCAGAAAAAGCTTTGTAGGACTTCAATCTATATTCGACGCTAACAAATTTCTCTTCTTCAGGAATGCTTTTCTTCCCATTGCTAGTCTACATTTTATATCCTCTCTACTTCAGCCAAAATCAGTTATTTTGCTGCATAAATAGCCAAACTCATCTACTGCTTTCAGTGTTTCGTTTCATAAGTCCCTCGTTTGATAATTCCCTCAGCATCACCTGAATAATTCGACTTTGAAGTCACTGTCCATTCCGCTCAACTCCTCTTCCAAGTCCTTTGCTGTCTCAGACAGAATTAAAATGCGATCCTGAAACCTCTAACTCTTTATTTCTCCTCCGTGAACTTTAATTCATACTCAAAATTTCCCTATTGTTTTATTTAATGCTTGTTCACAAACTGAATAACGTTGGCGATTGGCTAGAGTACTGTCACATTTCCTTCTCAACCACGGCTTCCCTTCCACGCTTCTCTACTCTTGAAACTGCCGTCTAGTTTTTGTAAAAGTTCTAAATAGCCTTTTGCACCCTTCATTTTATCTCCGCTACCTTCAGAAATTCAAACAGAGTACTTAGTCAACAATGTCAAAAGCCTTATGTAAATCTACTGATGCTATAAATATAGGCTTGTATTTAATTAACCCATGTTCTAAGATACGTCCTTTTCTCAGTAATGCCTCGCGTGTTCTTACATTACTCCGGAATCCAATCTGTTCTTCCCACAGGTCGGTATGTACCAGTTTTTCCATCCAAGTGTAAAAATTTTTAAACCGGCAGTTAGATGATATTCACACCTGTCAGCAACTGTTTTCTTTGGAATTCGATTTATGACATTCTTCTTGAAGTCTGAGGATATTTCGGGTATCTCATACCTGGAAGAGTTTTGTCATGACTGGCTCTCCCAACGCTGTCAGTACTTCTGACGGAATGTAGTCTCCTGGGGACTTCTCCAGGCTCTGTCAAATTTTTCTCGTAGTGCCGCCTTTTCTCATCTTCATCTACGTCCTCTTCGATTTGTATAATATTGTCTTGAAATTCATCTCACTTCTCTAGACGTTCTACATACCTCTTCCACCATTCAGCTTTGCCTTCTTTCTTTAGGACTGATTTTCCGTCAGAGCTCTTGATGTTCATACAGCTGCTTCTCTTTCCATCAAAAGCCTCTGTAATTTTCCTATAGGCTGTATCTATCTTTCCACAAGTCAAATACCTTCTTAATCTGTACATTTGGCCTCGACTCATTCCAACTTACCCATTTTTCTCTTCTTGTTAATCTCATTTTTTAGACTGTATTCCCTTACACCTGCTTCATTTGCTGCATTTTTAAATATCTTCCTGCATCTGTTAAATTCGTTGTTTCCTTTATTATCCAAAGATTGTATTTTAACTTCAGTTTTTCTCCGCTGCATTCACTATTGCATCTATGGTAGCTCCTCATTGGGTTTGTGCTGTACTTCTTTCTCGTGTTCTAGTCAATCATTGCTTAATACTTCCTTTTAAAGGCTCAACAACCTCCGATTCTTTCAACCTCTCCAGTCCCATCTACTTAATATCCTACATTTTTGCAATGTCTTTGGGTTTTGTCTATAGGTCATAGTCGATAAATTGTCAGAGTCCGCATCTTCCACTGGTCCCTAAATTTCTGTCTTACTATCTTATAACCGAGATAATCAAGCTTAATCCTTTCGATGTCTGCAATTATATTCTACGTGACTTTATCTTTTTTTGTGAATATAGCCAGGTTGTCAGCAAAGACCAGGCACTTCATAGTGTTTCTTTTTACTTTCTCTTTTCCAATCTGGATACTTTGCAATGCTTTTCTCATTCACTGACTTTTTCTGCAACGTTGAACAAGAGTGCCAGTAAACTGTTGTCGGGCAACTCTGCGAATTTCGAATGAGTTTGAGATGTCTCCCTTGAATTTCACTTTTAATGTGGATTTTAATAGTTTCCTGGATAACTGCTTTCTTGTCCCTTCTTGCAGACTCGGTGTATCCAGGCGTTCTTCAGTTCGTTTGTGATTTTCTCTGTTTTTATAGAGTTTTGATATAAGTATGTGAATTTTTTATTTTATGTTTCAGTCGCTCAGTTTCCTTAATTCTGAAATAGTTTCATCTTCACCAAGTGCTCTATTGCTTTTTAATATTTCAATTATTTTCTCTAATTCTTCGTGTGCAGGTTGTAATCTTACCTTCCCACACATCACTATTAAAATTCTCATTCTTTACACAAAATTTGAAAGCTACAAGAGGTGTAAGATATACAAAAGAATAACTTTTTACTTCCCTTCATTATCTCGTTTTTATTGTCGACAGCTCAAAGTTTTGTAGGTACTTAATGAAGATTTGCCTGTATCATTCTTAAATTTTATTCTTTGTCACATCTGTCAATATCACATTGTTTTTACATTTTCCACGTTCGAATAAATCAATAATTACATTGTAGGTGACAAACTTAAAAATACCTACTTCCATCAGAAGCATTGCCACCACTATTTACATTCTGCCATACTCACATTATTCCAAAGAGTTTAAAAACGAAAAGAATTTACAATATTTTCTATAATAGGAATATTTTGTAAATGAATCTAGAAACAAATTTAATTTTTAGAGTTACGTTGTGCAATTAATAATATGAATTTTAAGTATGCCACAAATTTTGTAATTTCAATTATTTCTAAAAGAAGAAGAATTTTAACTCTGATTACATATCGATTGTAGCATTTCCTTTTTTATGCACTTTATCCTGAAATATAATACATCGTATACAAAATCAAATGAATTGTTTTAGTGAAACTACTGAGATACATGGTATCGGCTATCTTTATAAAAATGGAAATGTTAGAGGAGGTGATTCATTATAAGGTGGAAGCGAGTCAGGATGTGATGCTGGTTTTACAAATTGGAGTAGTCCAGAAGGTTCTTCACAGTTGTACAGTGTACTGAAATATTTGCTAGAATTTCATAATTATTATTTCTAGTAGCTTCTAGAGCTGTCTTGGCTTTGGAAGCATATGCTAAGACGTTGATAGCCAGGTAATTTTCTCTGAAGGTAAAGTTTACTTCTATTTCAATCAGATTCTTATTATCATATTTGTGTTTTTCTCGGCAAATAATTTTAGAATCTTCTCCCCATACCTCTGCATATACTTGCCACTTTTCTGTTATTTAATAAATATTGAAATCATTTTTTGCTTTAATCCTATGTTCGTCAGCTTGAATGCATGAGATGTTCCACTGTGGATGTTTACCCTTTTAGGTGTTGACCTGATTTTATTGTTTTGATTCACTTTCTTCCTGAGTTCAGACCATTTAGTGGTTTTTACCCCATATATTTCTTCTGTGATTTTCTTCTTGTTTTCTGCGTCTTTCGAGATCAATACAGATTGTCCGACTTCTGCTGAGCTGAAATTTTGATTTGCTTTGGAGTAAGTAGCGGTCTGACTGGAAGAATCCTCTCCTGGTTTTCGCTGTGAGGACTTCTTTGACGTTCCTCGCGGTGAGAGCGGCATGGTCATTCTGGAATCTCCGAGTGATATTTGGGATTAAAATTTTGGCGGAAGCTTATCAGGTGCCTACCATTTTTATAGCTCCTGTTGTGAGTCTTGTATGGTCGTGTCACTCTATGTGTTTCTTTTCGTTTTCCTAATGTCCACTGAAGTTACTTGGTACAATCATGATGTGATGTTTAGGAATTCGTGATTTCTTCCCGATTTCCCGAAGTCTTCTAACAACCATGTGTCTTCTCCATTGTAGTCAATTTTTTATTCTATGCACATTAATGTGTAAATGCCTTGTTTCATAGTTTTATTGACAGTCTTGAGGATCTTTCTGAAGGTGTCGTGAAGCTAGTAACTGTGATAGACTTGTGACCTGCCAAACATGTGCCAAATTGTACCGGCCCTGTGTTGATGTGCACCGCAGGTTTTCGTTTATAGAACCTGTAATTCTCAGGGTCGAAGTGATTTTTCATATGTAAACCGGATTTATTACAATACCATAATTTTGATGCCGAATCTGTCTAGTGTATTGGTTAAGTGTTTCTGTTGTTACAATTTCCGTGGTTTCACTATATATATATGCCCTCCTTGAACTATAGACCTTGCTTTTGATGGAGTGGCGAGTGGCCTGCGTTCCTCAGCGATACAGGCAGGCGTACCACAGATGAAACCACAATGGAGGAGTAACTTGTAACACCACAGCTCTTATGCTGTATGGATTTATTTATTTATTTATTTATTTTGCTTTATTTAACGTTACATTGTTGATCGTCTGTAAATGTGTTTGAATCGATAACATAAAATTGTGTACTCTTTTCTTTGTCAAACCTTTGATGTCGTGATTTGATTCTATGCAAAGTAGTGTATCTGTAATTTAAAATTCTTTGTCCCATTTGGAGGGAACAAAACTTACTGTATATAATTGTAATTTTGTGTGAATAATTTTTTGTAGAAGTGTCAATATGTAAAAATGTTCTATTTTAATTAATGTGTTTGTTTGCTGTTATGCAAACTGCTGACCTTCACTTAGGACTCTTAGTTATTCTGTATGTAAAAGGTGTAGTGGTTCCCCTCGGGTACGGAACTGTGTAGCGCGCGCAAATTGTGGTTGGCCTAGGTGGAAAAGGTGGAACTGATAGTCAGTCTGGGACGAGCCAGCAGTCGGAGACGAGCTACCAGTCGGGGACTACCAAGTAACCGATGCATATTGTGATGATTCCGAGGGAGGCTTTTTCTGCTACTTTCCAATGCCTCGGATGGATGGATAAATAGCTGGAACTATTCTGGAGTTTGTATCTATCATCGCCACCAAGAAATGACAGAGTCCAGCAATTCTGCCTACAATTCCACCTACCAACATGCAGTTGCCACCACATTGCGCAATCATTGCAACGTAATACTATAATGATGTACAGTGAAGGATCAGCTTAATGGACGTGCTAATGTGCTGAAATATAAGGTAATTTGTATCTGAACTTATGTACCTGCCTTGATTTTTCTCCTCATCATAACACCTATCAGGTTCCTCTCCGTTTGAGCTAAAGTGATATCCGAGTGTCCTTACTAAAAGAAATTAAAGCCTAGAGTCTTGCTAATTAATGCCTCTTGAACTTAGTAAAAAGAAAGTTAAAGTTAATGGGGCAAGAGAGTGAGTTAAAGTAAATAATGCTTGCTGAAAATAATTTTCCTATTAAAACTGCTCATTAAAGTGCTGTTGCCAACTGCAAAATTAAAAGTTCTTAAGACTGAGGCTTATAAAGTAAATCATCACATTGTTGCCTGTAGTAAATTCTAAAAGTTGAGTCAGTTTCTTGAAATTTTGTCAACATTGTGTTTCGCTGTAGTAAAAGTGGAAAACTGCAGTCGTGAAACATTATATGCTCATATTTGTTAAGTGTATGTCTCTCTTGTGTATAGGAAGTGCATATTAATAATATAACAAGATCCACAGTTTGTCTATTGTATTAATGCTGAGTATCAAGTAACGGAAAGACCACTAATTAGTAAAACCATAATTTATGTAAGCCTGAAAGTAATAGGGTGTTTCGGTACCTCTTATAATTTTTGCAAATAGTTTGTGCTGCTCCAGTTGTTAGCTTCAATCTTAAAACATGTGTGTCAGAGTTCACTGCACTCCCGTGTAACAAAGTATAGGTTGTGTTTATCCACTAAAATTACTAATAAATATTTTCTTGAACGAGAATGTTAATCATTCTCTTGCCTAGTTAGGCTGGCGACCATTTTCTTTATCCATTAAACAGTACAGATAGGCAAAATTCCGTTTGTTACTGTTCAAATATTTAAGTAATTCTGACTTTCATTTCCGATCAGCCACCTCCGTTAGGAACAACACGGTCAACATAACAAAATTTCCTCTCAGAGTGTAACACTGCTCAGTTGCTTTATGCCATAATTGCTATAACATAATAATTCTGTTGGCAAACTACCTCCAGTTTCGAGGTTATGGTATAGTAGTAGCAGTTAGGAGTGTTATAAACTGTTGAGAGACCAGAGAAATATATGTGAAGAGGAGTGGCAGCCTTTTTACTACTTTCAGGGGCAAGCATCTGGATGATTGACTGATCTGGCCATGTAACATCAATCAAAACGGTTTTCACTACTGGTACTGCGAAAGGCGCAAAGCAAGGAGGCCATAAGTTTTACCGAGGTCATTCATCTCTACTATGGGGTTGAATGATAGTTTGCGTCCTCTTAAATGAAACATTCCGGTGGTAAAAGAGCCCCCAGTTCGTATCTTTGGGCGGGAACTACTCAAGCTAATGTCGTCATAAAGAAAAACAAAACTGGCTGGAATATTAGAAACCTAGTCCGCCCCCGGTAGCTGAGTGGTTAACGAATGTTCACTGCCGAGCGACGGCGCTCCTTCTAGCCACGATGTACAAGCAATGGCGTAGCGGGCGTGATTCCCTTACATCCCGCCTACTGGATCTCCTAGTTCCAGCGTCCCTCAAACCTCCGGTAGCGGTGGGCAACATTACGCCACATTTTGCGCATGTATCAACATTTATCGTGGAACTTAGTTATGTCAGAGACGAGCTTCCGCGCACGAGACCACCATGCGCGAAGGATTTTTATGTTTGGCTGCAACGACGGATCAGTCGTAATGTCATTGAACTCAAACACCCCAAGTTGCATTGGCCGAAGATTTGGAGACATGTGCACCAAAAATTCCTTCCTACCTTCGTTCGGGCACTGTAGTTCTCTGTCACCTGTGGCAAGTTCAACACCAACGAACGACTCTATGCAATTGGACTAGTGGACACTCCACTATGCCCGAAATGTAGCCAAGTGGATGACGACCATCACCGCTTAACTTGTATCGCGGTGGAGGACGTATGGCTCCTAGGAAAACAGATGGTGGCTTGCTACCTCCGTGTGACCCCGCAACATATTACACCTACTTCCTTCTTATATCCGGAGAGTGACTACTTTCCGGCGACTAAATCACACTCGATCATCTGGGTCAAAGGTTGGACGATCGCGTACCTCTATGGGGATGCTGCCAAGTCGCGACTGGACTTTTGGTATTTCTTGCAGCAAGCCCACAATGAGGTTCATCGATGGTCACACTATGGGAAAACCTTTGCCAGCTATCTTCACGCAGTCTTCCTCGACCCCCCACGCAGTTGGGATGTGCCGGGTGCAGTCGGTGTGCACATTTGACGCTTCTCTCACCGCTCCATATGTAATGCACATACTATACCATGAAATGATCTACATGTTCCTTTTAACAGAGTGATCTTTATGGAAAATAAATAAATAAAAACAACATCCCTGTATCCCCGTTTCCTTTACATTTGTGATAAAAAAAAAAAAGATGGTAGAGCACTTGCCCGCAAAGGCAAAGGTCCCGAGTTCGAGTCTCGGTCGGGCACACAGTTTCAATCTGCCAGGAAGTTTCATATGTTACTGGTGTTGAACCGCCGAATAATTTCCTTCATATGGAAGTGGAACGAGAAATGCTATCAGCAGGGCTGCGTGTTTCAGCTGTAGGTACCACGTCCCATCATTCGCTTGTGGTTTAAAAAAAACTAAAAAAAAAAGTGGTCAGCGCGACAGACTGTCAATCCTATGGGCCTGGGTTCGATTCCCGGCTGGGATGGAGATTTTCTCCACTCAGGGACTGGGTGTTGTGTTGTCCTAATCATCATCATTTCATCCTCATCGATGCCCAAGTCGCCGAAGTGGCGTCAAATCGAAAGACTTGCACCCGGCAAACGGTCTACCCGACGTGAGGCCCTGGTCACACGACATTATTATGTATTAGAAACCCAGACCTCGCAAGTAGATAAGAATATTTAGACAGGGAAATGGATAGTTTGAAGTTAGATATGGTGAGAATTACTGAAGTTCGATGGCATGAAGATCGGAATTTCAGGCCAGGTGATTACAGAGTTATAAATACAAAACCAAAATGTAAGAATGACTATAATAATGAATAATAAAACAGGTAAGCTACAATGAACAGAGTTACCACGGCCAAGACAGACACAAAGCCAAAACATTAGTACAAGGTTATGTGCAAACTAGCTCCACAGATAATAAGGAGCCTGAAGAGATGCATGATAAGAAAAATTACTCAGGGCGTCAAGGGAGTTGTTGTTGTTGTTGTGGTCTTCAGTCCAGAGACTGGTTTTATGCAGGTGTCCATGCTACTCTATCCTGTGCAAGATTCTTCATCTCAAAGTAGCTACTGCTAACTACATCCTTCTGAATCTGCTTAGTGTATTCATCTCTTGGTCTCTCTCTGCGATTTTTATTCTCCACGCTTCCCTCCAGTACTAAACAGGTGATCGCTTGATACATCAGAACATGTCCTATCA